>NC_080095.1:80430201-80735826 GCF_950005125.1 Chionomys nivalis | reverse complement strand
CCTCCTAACACTCCCTATGGGGCCATTTTCCTTCAAACCAAGACATTCTATTACCTGGCTCCAAAAGACTTGTAGCCATATCATAATGTAAAAATGCATTTATTCCAACTTCAATAGTCCCCATAGTCTATAACAGTCTCAAATTTATTTAAAAGTCTAAAGTTCAAAGTCTCTTCTGAGATTCATACAATCTGTTAACTGTAATTCCCTATAAAATCAAAATAAAAAAAAAACAGATCACATATTCCAAAAATAATGACATAATATATACATTACCATTCCAAAACATAGAGAAGGAAGAAGAGTGAAGAAATACTGGACCAAAGCAAGACCAAAAACCAACTGGACAAAAACCAACTGGACAAACTCCAAACTCTCCATCTCCATGTCTGATGTGGAAATGCTCTTCAGATTTCCAAGTTCTTACACTTTTTGGCCTGTAACACATTTCCTTCTCTCGGGCTGTTTCCACTCCCTGTTAGCAGTTCTCCACGGTAGGTGTCCCAGGACTCTGGCATCTCCAGCATCTTGGGGTCTCTAAGGTGATCCAGGCTTCACCTTCACAGCTTCACACAATGATTTTTCTAGATCTCCACTCAGGGACACCTCTGACACATGCCTGGTCTCAGACGCTCTCCTTAGCTGTGCAGGAAGATTCCATAACATCTTCCTTCTATCCTTGACTCTAAAGCAAGAACCACATGGCGAAAGCTGCCAAGTTCTGCTGCTTTCTTGGACTGGAACATGATTCCCTCATTCAATTCCATCTTCACCAGTTTTCTGTTTTCCTTCTCTGCCTAACTCTGGCTGTTATGAAACTGCGTATATAGACCAAGCTGCCCTGGAGTGCTGGGATAAAAGGCTTGCAGCACAGCCAGGTAGTGGCTTTTAATCCCAGCATTTGGGAGGCAGAGGTAGGTGGGCCTCTGAGTTTAAGTCCAGCCTGATCCACAGAGCAAGCTCCAGGACAGCCTGGGCTACACCACCCTCAGCTCTAAGATTTTATTTATTCCCTTTTCACAAGTTGGAAACTTAGCTGGGTGGGATCTTGCCCTGAGATCACCACTCCCTTTATTCCATATCTTAATCTATTTATCTCCTTGAATACAGGACTTAGATCCATTCCACTTCCTGGTGCTACATTTCTCCTCAAACTGTGTATTTGGTATTTTTCCTTGATCAGATTGCTTCTTTTCATTATAAATCTTCATCAGAATTAACACTAATAGCCACACGACAGGGTTTACACTAGGCTATTTTGAGCTGTTTCTCTGCCAAAAGAATTAATCCATATCTCTTCAATTTAGCCTCAGACAGACTTTTGAGACAAGGGCAAAAAGCAGCCACATTCTCCATTAAGATATCACAAAAACAATCCGTAGACAACATCTTAAAATTATTCTCCTCCAAAAACTCTTGAATCAGACCCCCAAAGTTCAAATTACCCTCACCACCACTGTCTTCCATGTTTTTACTACTATGACCCATTAAGTAGCTTTTGAAGCATTCCAGTGCTTTTCAAATCTAAACTCCCAAAGTTCAAATTCCTCTAAAAAAAAAAAAAAATGGTCAGGCTTATTGAAGCAATCTCCCAGACGCTGGTACCAACTTCTGTCTTAGTTGGGGTGTCTAATGCTCTGGAAGAGACACTATGAAAGCACAACTCTTATGAGGAAAATATTTAATTGAGGCTGGCTTACAGGTTCAGAAATTTAGTTAATTATCATCATGACGGGAAGTACGGGAGTGTGCAGGCAGACAGGGTGCTGAAGAAGGAGCTGAGAGAGCTATATACTGATCTTGATCCACAGACCACTGAAGGAGTCTGTGTGCATAGGAGACCTCAGAGTCCACCCCACAGTGACACACCTCCTCCAACAATGCTACACCTCCTAATAGTGCCCCTCCCTTTGGGGGTTATTGTCTTTCAAACCACCACAGAAGGATGCAAACTAAGAAGAAAGCAGTCCTTGAAGTAGAACCTCAGCAACATAGCCCGTCCCACAGGAATTTTCTAGACAATCTGCCTTGGAGGAACGAAACATAATCTGACTATTTTTCTCTATAAGATGCCCTATATTATCACCGATCTCCTTATAACAATGGCAGGAAAGCGAGGGATTGCCTCATAGGTGAAACTGGTCAGGGGCATGGTGTCAAAGACAATTCCAGTCAAATGAAATCCTACCACAAAATGAAGCTTTGGTTTCATCTTTATAAGTTTATTTGCTCTGCATGACAATGGAGTGATATACCTCTGAAATAATTTTAATTTTAAAAATACCCCCATGGCAACAATAAAAATCACAAAACCGGAAGCTCATGCTTCCTGGAGCTTGTAGGAAATGGTCTCACTCTGTGAGAGTGTCCGTGACTGCAGTGTGCTAGCCAGTGTCTGTAATACTTTGCCATTGAATATTCACATTTCCACTATTTAAAAAGCGCAACGATGAGGGATTTTCAACAAAAGAGACCAAATCCCTCTGATGCTGTTTCCCGAAAGGTGTACTTTAATTTCCTCTGAATAGAAGTGCAAATAAATCTATTGAGCACATACATACCCTAGAAGATTGTCACTAAGCTTAAACATAACTATTTTAACACAGGGGGAAAGGAATAAAAAATGTATTAGCACCATGGCTTAGCGGAAGAGACGCTGAGGCTCGGAGTGTATAATCATCCAGGAAGCATTCACGGGTTACTGTTTCAAATCAAGAACACACGCAAAATTTCTCCAACTGTTGGGGAAAATTCTTCAAATGTTATAATATTACACAAAGAGTACAAAATAAGATGATAAATTTTTAATAAATGAAAACCGTGAGCAGGCAGCAAACTGCATTGTTAGCTGATGTTTTAGGACCTTCGGCTCAGCAGCAAGAGAATATTTTTGCAGAAAACTTTCTCATCTCAGTTTGGAAGAGTTCTGTGAGGTCTGGTCCCAAGCTCTTACTCACACCTTGGAAGATTCTTGCTAACAAATTATCTTTCTAAATCTGCAGCCTTCCGACGGTTGCGCGGTAGCAGCAGCTGAGGAGGGTTGGCTGGGGTGTGTCGTTAGCTGTGATTACACAGCTGCAACCAGCTTATTTTTAATAGGAAGACATCATCCTACAAATGAACCTGACCTTCCCATTGTTCTTGTTATTGTTTGAGTCTGAAATAGTCCCTGAAGGTTCATGTATTGCGGGCTTAGTACACAGCATAGACTTTTGACGAGTAACTGGATCCTAAGGGCTCCGTCTAATTTGGGGATTTATACAATGGCATTATTAGGAGGTGGGCTTGGTTGGAGGAAGTAGATACTGGGTCGTGCCTGACAAATATCTACCTCATTCTTCCTCAGCCCTCTCACTCTCTTTCCCCAGGGCTCTCCCTTGACCACTATATCTGTGAACCTCTGCTCCCTGTACCACTCATTGGTACATCAGCCCCACTGTGACCAAGAAAAGATATGGCTGACCCAACATGGGCTGAAACCTGGAAAATCATGGAACAAGAGAGTATTTTTCTCCTTTGAACTTGTTCCTCTAAGGTATGTGTCACAGCCAATAGAAAGTCTAATATTTTCCCCACAAACCAGAATTCATGTACAATACAAACAGTCTCACTCAGTAAACAGAGGCAGTAAACTTACTATGTTCCTTGGAAATCCTGTAGGTAAATTTATTAAATAACCGCACTCATCAGAACACACACACACACAATACTCAAATTATTTATAGCTTCCATCAGAAGATAAAAATCCAATTAAATTTATAGGTGTCCTGGCTTGATACAAATTCACTCAGAAGTGTTTCAAGAAAATCCACGTCCTTTACCTCTTAATTATTTTCCCCTCAAGGCAAACTTTACAGACAAACCCTACACTGCCCTTCCCATCAACTTGCTCCTGTGCACCCCCCTGACAGGTCTTCGTCCCTGGAGATGAGCGTGCCCCTGTGCTGTAGGTAGAAGGAATGATCTGTAAGACCCTTTCCGTCTTTCCAATCACTGTTCATGGGAATGTGAGCCACTGCCAACTCTGAGAAGCCATCACTGTTCACATGTTGTGTCCACTCTACCTCACAGTTGAGACTACAGCCTGACATACAAACCTCACAGTTGAGACTACAGACAGACATACAAATCTCACAGTTGAGACTACAGACAGACATACAAATCTCACAGTTGAGACTACAGCCAGATATACAAACCTCACAGGTGAGACTACAGCCAGATATACAAACCTCACAGGTGAGACTACAGCCAGACATACAAACCTCACAGTTGAGACTACAGCCAGACATACAAACCTCACAGGTGAGACTACAGCCTGACATACAAATCTCACAGTTGAGACTACAGCCAGACATACAAACCTCACAGGTGAGACTACAGCCAGATATACAAACCTCACAGGTGAGACTACAGACAGACATACAAACCTCACAGGTGAGACTACAGCCAGACATACAAACCTGCTCACTGTGCAGGCGGTGAGAGGGCTTTGGGGTTGGAGGAGCACACGTCACGTGGCTGATTCCGTACCAGTGTTCCCTCACTACTGCACTGGCTCACATCAATAAGAGGAGGGGGAAGGGGCTTTCTGTGCAAAGTATGATCAAAGTCTGCAGAAATAGAAGTGAGTACAGAGTTTACTAAAGAAATGGTAAACTAAAAATGGAAGGGGCCAAAAGTAACCTGAAGGGACAGAGAGGGTGATGGAGACTAGATTCTAGGTCAACACAAAGGACACTGAATTAAAACAACAGCGAACAGCATAGGAAGCTGGAAGGTGTAAACTTCACTAACACAAACGTCCTTGGTATAAACAAAAACAAAACCAGAACAAAAGAGAAACAAAAACCCCTGCTTTTCCTTTAACCCACTCAGCACATAAATAAGATGCTGACTTGCCTCCAGCAGGCTGTTTTAGCCGTCCATTTTGATTTCTTTATGGGACATTTCACTACCTGACTGGAAGTGAGTAAGCAGAAGTGGGGGGTTTCTGAAGCTCTACTGTTCCTTATATAGGTGAAGAGAGAAGTTACAGCCTGGCGGCTGAAGCCACCACACACTACACGCTTGCACTACCCCTTTTTTTGAAGCTAAATTTGGAGCTTGCAAAACCTCCTGCTTAAAAATATCTCCCCAAAGACTTCTGCTTATTGTTCATATTTTCTCTGTCTTGTGCAACTCAGGTCCTCACTTATAAATATTTTTGCAATATTTTTCTTTATGTCAAAAATATAAAAGGATACACTTGATACATAATCCTTCAACATGCTTTACACAGTAGAATTACTGACAAAGAACGATTGATATTCCTTTAAGTCTAGAGACAACTCCTCTCATTTTTGCTGTGTTTCATTCACATACATGAGTTATTAAATAAAATTTAGTCACCTAACAATAAGTTGTGGCTAGACCTCACTTAGCTACTAGGGACAAGGAACATCCCTAGCAGTTTTTTTTTAACATAGGACTTATATTTTCCTTTTAGAATTTCAATTTTATTCATACTATGCAAGAGTGAACTTGTTGCTTGATATGAAACATAAAGTCATTTTAAAGACTGCATTAATCCTTTTGTAAAAAGCATGTTTAAGCAGAAAACGATAATCTTATAGAATTCGCTAACATGTATGTAGAATATTTACATATGTTCTTTATACTATTAAAAACTTTTAAAATTGAAGATGAGAATAATAGACACCAATGAAGTGTGGTCACCTTTCCTTCCCAACCCCTCGTGTGCTTCATTAGCCAAATGTAAAGACTTTTAGACAACCATTAATTAATGTCAGATGATAACGAGGCGAGTGGACTTCCTGTCAACAAATGACTAAGATATTTTTTAAAACAAAGAAGTGGAAAGGCTACAAAATGTGTTGCTTGTATCAATAGTCTTAACGCTGTGGTGACATCCAACTCTTGATTCTGCGAGCAAATGTGGAAGCCCTAACAAGGAGCAGCGTGAACGGGAAGCTTCGGGGATTTGTGTGGTTCGTGTGAGTATCACAGCGTAGGTTAAGATACAAGTATATGGTAAATTATATGCTTAATGATGTTGAAATTAATGGGGAAACAGCAATTATAAAACCCTGGCAACAGTCATGAAATTGACAAACCTAGGGTATTTTCAACAGTGATGATTAAAGAAATGCATTTCTACTTTCAGTTTTAGATGTGCTGAGAGTGGGAACATGTTTGTTTGGGTGAGCGGGGTTTGTGGGTGACGTATGTGAAGGGTGGGATCATGTTTGTTTGGGTGAGCGGGGTTTGTGTGTGATGTATGTAAAGGGTGAAAACATGTTTCTTGGGTGAGCGGGGTTTGTGGGTGATGTATGTAAAGGTTGGGAACATGTTTGCTTGGGTGAGCAGGGTTTGTGTGTGATGTATGTAAAGGGTGGGAACATGTTTGCTCGGGTGAGCGGGGTTTGTGGGTGATGTATGTGAAGGGTGGGAGCATGCTTGTTGGGTGAGCAGGGGTGGTGTGTGAGGTGTCTGTGTGGAGAGTGGGTGCATGTTAGGTTGCTTGGGTAGGGGGCTGTGAGTATAATGTTTGTGTGGCTGGTGGGAGGATGCTGGAGGGTGCAGATGTACCATCTCTTCTTTATTATCTACGGAAACACTTTCTCATGCAATAGTGATAAGGGAATAAATTTTAAAATTGTAAAATCTTCTAGAGAACAGTTTATATTTATGAAGGTATGTGGAAATTTAAAATAACCATTGCCGTTCCCTTAACAACTCTATCTGTACAAACCCAACATGAAGAAGGAGAGAAACACGCAGCACATATGAAGAGGTATCCCCTTGAAATAGCAAAACACGTCAACAAGCAATCTGTGGTTACTTGGGAATGGCTGACCAGTAACAGACCCCTAATAAAAGCCAAATTAGGCAGAGCTCAGTGAATCCTGTGGAGGAGGAGGGGGTAGGACACCACAAAGACAACCACAAAACCTACAACGTGGACTCATAGGGTTACACGGAGGTTGGAATGACAACCAGGGAGCCTGCATGGGACTGACCTAGACCCTCTCATTCATGTGACAGCTGTGGGATCCCAACAGTGGGGGTGGAGCAGGGCCTGTCTCTGACTCTGTTACTTGCTTTGGGGCCCTCTCCTCCTGCTGGCTACTTCAGCCAGCCCTAATAAAGAGGAGGTGCCTAGTCTCACTGCAACTCGCTATGTCATGGCTGGCTGATATCCAGGAGAGTCCTGAACTTTTCTGAAGAGAAACAGAGGAGAAGAAGTGAATGGGGGAGGGGGTCCTGGGAGGAGAGAAGCCAGAAGAAACTGTAGTTGGGATAGAAAATCATACAAAATTAAATAAAAAAAATTAAAAAGTATGTAAGCAGCTGTCCACATAAAATAATGAGCCACATTTACAAGTTTTCATCTAAATGATGAAATAAAGGCTTATTTGCAAAAATTCTAGGAGAACATCTGTGTGTGTGTATGTGTGTGTGTGTATGTGTGGGTGTATGTGTGTATGTATGTGTGTGTATATGTGTGTGTATGTGTGTGTATGTATATGTGTGGGTGTCTGTGTGTATGTATGTGTCTGTGTGCATGTGTGTGTGTATGTGCATGTGTGTATGTGTCTATGTGTGTGTGTATTAGCTATCTCTGCACTGCTGTGTCATGTGGTCAGGGGAATTATAAGACACTTATGCTTTTTAGCATTATCACAGCACATTTAAATTTAAAAAGAAAGATTTTTTTCATTTTGAGACAAAGAAAAGATGAAGAAACTTCTAATAATGACCTTCCAGCTTCAGGCGCTCACACAACGCTAACAGCTACCTGCCTTCTCAACAACACTCTGCTTACTGTTAAATAAAGTCCTTGTCAAGGATTAATAGGTGTTCAAGAGTTAACTTCCCTTTTCAAGGAACTACAATTAAAAGAGCCACTTACAAAGGAATTCACAAGCATGTTTCTTAATTCATATTTAACTTGTAAGTAACATCCCCATTAGTACTTGAAACCGAGACTTATCAGCCATATCAGGAAGAGCATTTATTGAAATCTTAATCATGGGAGTGGGGCCACTTTAATTCAACTTTCGAACATTTTTTTAGCTTTAGAAACTAAGAAGAACCCGTACCTTTTTTTAAGGAAAGAAAGATCATCTCTCTAAGGCACACTAGCTTATTTCTGCCAGAGACTATAGCTTTGAGAAGTTTCCCATTACATGATCATGTGATGGAGACAGAACAGGACGCCCTCTTCAACAAAGTGGATTCAAATGCTCTGGAAATTGGGAGTTTTGCATTCAGCATGACTTTTAACAGTTTTACGAAAGCAAGCTCTAATTATATTTAAACATGAGAGATCACCACCGACCTTAGCAAGGAATCTCACTTCCTCTGAGAAGAGGAACGGTTCCCTGACAAGATTTCAAATCTCTCACAGGGGATCAGGTTGGGTCCTCCAAGGGAGACTCACTTCCCTAGCTGGAAAGAGAGGGCGAGCATTGTTGTGTTCTCACCAAACGTGCAAGTCCTTTAGCTTTGTTGAAGAAGCGTCTGAATAAATGAGCATTTTAAAATTCAATTTTATAGGTAAGAAAACAGATTAGAAGGGTCAAGGTTTTAAAGAAAAATGCTGGGACTGACTGTCAAATAATGGCCTTCAGACTCCTAGGTCATCAGACAGGGGGGTCATCTCTAACATCAAAGCCAAGCTTTCTTAGCAAGAGTGTTAGCAATGACAAAGGGTGACTGACTGAGGCTTGTGCCCCAAAAGCACAGAGCAATCCCACTGTCAAGCCAAGGCCACCCCATCACAAGGGGCACTAAGGATGGAAGCATCTTTTATTTTCTTTGTATAAACAACTCTTAAAAAATATTCTGGGTCTTGACAAATATTCTTCAGGCCTCACCAAATATTGGCAGATGACTAAAAACAGGAGTTTTTAAAAGGAATCTTCTTCTCCCTTTTAACCTATTATTCTTGCAAATGACTTAGACCAGTAAAATCTAAGTAATGGAAATTTAGTTTAGTAATCATCTCAGCAATTTGCCCAGTATTTTGAGAGCATTTAAGTTTTGAATTTTTTTTTTACTACAAAGAATCCCTGTTGTGTAGAAGATTCCTGTGGAAGATGGCTTCAGTGAGAACAATGTAACTCTTTAAGGAGAACTAAATCTACCTACAAAATTAATTAGGACAAAGACACGCCTCTAAAAATCAAGAAAGTTAGAGCCAACACTCTTAAAATAATTCCTCTTATTAAACCACAATCAGATGCTATATTCTCTGTAGTAAAATGGCGGCGATGCTGCATTCCGCTGCCTGCAGCTCCCACAACAATTCTCTGTCATGATCTTTTTTTTTTAAGAAAAAAGTATATTGCACCGAGTATTGCTAGAATTGGTCAGTGTGTATGAAGTATAGCAGTGTCTTGTCAGGCCAACGGAGTACATAAATTTGGTATAGTTGTGGTAAATATTTTGGCAGTATGTGTATAAAGTCTTAAAATGTTTATATACCTTGACCTAATAGCAATTCTAGGAATTTATCTTAGGTAAACAGTACAAGTACTAGAAAAAAATTATGGGCAAAGGACTATAATCCACAATTTATAATAGTCAAGTACTTGAAAGAATCTAGTTATAAAACAACATTAATAGATTGGCCTAATAAATTGCCATGCCCACAAACTACATTCCAAGGAAACACATAAAAGCACTGTTTTAGAACACGGAAAGTATTTGGGATCTGCTCTCAGGAAACCGGGAAAGGGACAGGCCAGAGCCACTAAGCGTGGACAATTGTCATATGTACGTGCACTGGCTGGTCTTCAGAAGAGCCGACAACCGTCAGCATCTCTTCCTCATGCCTCTGTGCCATCCTCTCCAATGGGATGTACTACCATCACTCCTGATGTTCTTAAAGGATACTGCAGCTTCTGCCTCCCTCTCCTGCATTACCTCACTCTAAAAGAAGGAAGCAATGAAGGGCCTGTCGAGCAAAGAACTGAGGCTTCCAACGACGGCCAGTGAGGAACCGAGTCTCCAATCAACAACCAAGCCAGCAAGCCAAGCATGCACATGGAACTCTCACCTACCCATCCCTCTAGGGTAGCACAGCCTACATCTCTCTGTGGACACAGATGCGATAGAATTAAGGTTCTGATGAGAAACAGAGGGGTAGGAAGGCCTTCGGGGGCGTCAGGGTGAGGGCACACCTCTGCAGAGTAATTAACTTTCTGACTGCTTGTCTCTCTTTTAGAAATAGGAAATGTTTTTGAACTTGTCTAAATGTGTATTTTTATGACTGGCAAAAAAAAAAAACAGCTTGTAATATGCCAACAGGACCCAAAGGCACAGAAGAGACATTTTCAGCAAAATACCCATCTCTGCTTCAAAAGGCCAAAGCGAGAGAGTTTCCCAAGGGATCAAAAGAATAAAAAGCTTTTCCTTAATCTACTGTATTTTCCACGCAATCACTAACTTTCAAAAACTACATTGTTCGGAGACCACACCTTAAGTCACATCAGGCCCGTGCCTGTTTTGTTGCTGCATGCCTGGAGTTCTTTGAGGATATAGACAGTGTCCCCCTTTAGATGCTGCGCACATACATACGTACGTACGATCTGATCAAAGCAGATTGATGATAAAGCCAGGAAACCTTCATGACATGGGAAGGAACAAGGCTTCTCTCATTAGCAAACGCAGACAAAGGTTAACACAGATCACTCTTTGCGCATCGTTTCCTCCCTCAATGCAGGATTCAGCCATTAGTAGCAAATCGCGTGGATGTATTTGTGTGTGTATGTGTGTGTGTGTGTGTGTGCACGCACGCACGCATGTACGTGTGTGGAAAGAGAGAGATTATATAAGCCTTTTTGGCTCAATCTCACATAAATCCCTGCACATAAAAAAGACTAAGGCTCTTTCTAAGGCATCTATAATTTAGCTTATCTCATATTAAGTTTTATTTTAAAATTGACCAAAATAGGTATTAGATTTCCTATTCAAATGTAGATTTAAATGAGGGAAACTTGTGAATTATTAAGAACAAATAAAATAACACATGTATTAGTAGATATGTGTCCTTTCCAGTCCTTTATTTTTCAAAAGTAACCAATAATATCAACTTTGTTAACCAATAACCCCACTGGCAAACTATACTACGAATGTAACCTTTCCAATTATCTTTCAGAAATAGCATCTTATAGTTTTAACTATAAAACAGTATTAACACTAGACTCTTCCAAAATGATGACAAATAAGAACGCCCTTTCTGGTCAGTTTGCTCTGGGTGGACAGCATCATAAAACATGCCTGACTTTGAGAATCTGCGTGACTTCCTTCTTCCTGCGACACAATGGGCAGGCATGAGTTACCACAGTCGTCAATGAATCTTTTTATGAGTGTTGTACATAAAGGATTAAACTATGGCCATCGCAGACTGCACACGAGTTTCTCCAAGTGAGGCCCATCTCTGTGATAACTGATTTCATATCGGGGAAGCACAGAACATGACATTTCCCTCTGATGGGAGTTTCAAAACGCATCAGTTCCCAACATGACTAAGGAATTTGAGTGAGAGGCATCCTGACCCTCTCACCTATCAACCTGAACTGAAAATAAATTCTAAGAAGCCACACCATGCATTCCTTAAAGGCCATGAGGCTAGACAGAGGCACATATTTCCCTGTGTAAAGAGTTCTGCTTACGGCAGATGCCAACTGTCATAGCATCAAGGATGCAATTAAGAAACATGAGTCCGCGAGACTGTTAATAAAACAGTGACTTTGGATTCTGGCTGACGCTTTCTGTATGATGTTGAATAATTACAGTCCAAAGCCACTGTAAAACAAGATAAAACATCTACTTTATAGAGCTGTTATTCTCTTGTGGGTCTGCTGGACTATAGAATAATTATCACAGTTCCTGGTCCTACGTAACAACAATGAGCCCATAGCTATTATTACAGTGGTGTACCGGCTCTAACCTCACTGATTCTATAGACGAATTCCTTTCTTCTTTACAATGGGTAAGGAAAACAACTGCTGGGCGCTCGCTAAACTCACAATGCTGGAAGCCCTGGGACTCTACAGAAATTATTACACAAGAGGCCCTTCAGAGGTACTCAGCGATCTGTTACCCACTGCCTGGCCGATGTCTCAGGAAGGAAAGTACACAATGCTTCCATGCCTGCGTGGGGAGACTGGAGCCTCCAGCACTTGCCTAAGAAGTGGCGTTCCCCCGTGCAAACATGCTGCTTTCAGAGCTCTTAAAACGAGGCTGTGTTTGAGTTGAGCTCTTACAGTGTGAAGAGCAGCAATGTTTAGCTGTACTGTTTTATCTAAACAGAGGGAGAGCTGCACAGAATTAAAATTCAGCCAGTGTCTGTGTTTAGCCCTCGGCTACTGGAAATCAGCCCCAGCTGCATCAGGCAACCCATGACTGCCCATTCTCAAGGAGCCCCATCATGTATGTAAAATCCAGGGGTACCATATCAAAGCTGGGCTATGAACAATCAGTGAGCCAACAGTGTTCTCATTATTTATAGTAATTACATCTGTATAGAAGACTGTAATTAACCAAAAAGTTAAGCAAACATACGCTAAATATGGAAAATCCTAGCGCATCACAGCCCAGCGAGTATAACTAGGTTTTAAGGGGAACACAGGAGGTGCTGTTGAGGAACACGCCGCATCCTTACTTAAGTGCCAATCTTAAACCCTTGGCCATCAGGACACAATGACTTTTGAACAGTACTCTGACCTGTGCATGGATGCCTCTGAACCTGGAAAAGGACTTTTTGGTGTTACTCGGCAGAAAGCTAATAGCAAGATAAATTAACATTTTACTGGGGTTTAATTGGAAGTGGCTGTTCTCAACAATATGTTTATCAAACAGTGTGACTGGCAAAATGTATTACTGTAGCTGCAGTTATCCAAATTACATGCTGTCTAAAGCAAAAAGGGCAAAAGCCAGCTGGCTCATAGAACGTGCATTTTCTAGACAGCCTGCAGCTGCTTCTGATTAAGCCACAGCGCAGAACTCCAGCGATCTATTTTTAGCCATGGGAGCTTATTTTTAGGACTCACGCGTCCAAGGCATAGGGCATTTACATTAATAAATGAAAACCACCTTCGATTAGGAAGACGTTTATCTGACACTTTGCTCTGGTCTATGGCCACACAGAAGAGCCTGCAATCAGATACAGCAGCCTGGAAACCTAGATTTTAAACCATGTGTCTTCTCTGCCAATTTCAGAATCCTCAGGGAAGGACACAGGAAAAATGGATCCTCTCTGCATCATGACACAATCAAGAAAAGATACAAGAAGAAATTACATCCCCAGGCCAGGAGGCAAGCACAGGTACTTGCCCATTTTACAGATGCTGTGGGTAAAACAATGAAGAGTGTTGTGGGGCTCCAAGGCCCTGTCTATATGCAGGAGTCGAGGCTCTAATAAATTTTAAATTTTATTTCATCAAAAATTGCAATAACAATATATAAGGGAGGTCCCAAGAATCTTGACTGAGGTTTATTAGAACACTCCAGAACAGCATAAAGATGATGAATAAGAAGCCTTGTTTCCTCTAACTGAAGTCTCTAACATGCTTTTTTTTTTTTTTTTTTTTTTTTTTTTAACCACCACTTGATAAAATTCTCACCCTCAGGTTGGGATGTGATACAACACTTGGGCGGCCACGTAAAGGAAGCGGAGAACTGAAAACACACAAAGGCACGCACATTCTAGGCACTACAGGACTTCTGTTTAAAGAAACACAGCTACAGCAATGATCTACTATGTCTGATGCACAGCCTTGGTCGTTCTGTCCCAAAGATTCCCACCACTGCTCCTTGCCCAGAAACCACAGTCTTCTGTCCCAGCATCCCTAGCTGACTCTTCTTTGTGAACCGGATGCTCACTCTCTCGGAGGTGCTTCTTGCTCTTGCCCCATTGGCCGCTCTTACAATATTGTGTATTCACTGTAACAGAAGTAATCACCAGGGCTGTGCTTCATGGCTGTAACTCAATGTATGCTTCTTTAGAAGTGCAAGTACTCTTTTTATAAGGATGTATTTTATGTGTGTGAGTGTTTTGCCTGCATGCCTGTGTGTGTACCATGTGCACACCTGGTACCTACGGAGGCCAGAAAAGGGCACTGGATTTTCTGTAACTGGACTCCCAGGTGGTTATGAGCAACACATACTGTTGGGTTTTATATATACAGAGTCTCTGTAATAGGAGCAAGTGCTCTTAACCACAAAGCCATCCCTTCAGCCTCTAATGCTATTGTTTTACACATTATCTGCATCTTTCCAGCTCTGCTGTGTGCTCAGTCCTTGTGGAACTCAGCTCCCTTGTGCACATTGCACAGTCAGCACTGACCAGCATTCACGAGTGTTTGCTGGGCACACAAGCATGGTGGCATTCGGGAGAGGAGCAGGCCCAGCAGAACACCCTGTTCTCTTTGGGTGAACGCCTTCATCTTCTTCAGCATGGACTAGGAAGACACCAGAGATTGCCTAAGTGGCTTTGCAAAAGGGACCACATCAAACAGTAGCCATAGAACGCTCTGAGCATCTCAAAAGGAGAGCAGGGGGCTATTGATGCTTCCACCGAAGCTGATCATTTTGACTCATAAGCAGAAAAACTCAAATGGCTGCAATATGCTTGAAGCTGGACCTTCCTCAATGCCCAGCATTGCTATACTTCCAACAAACATCAGAGCTGATCTACTAACTATGGCTCTATTTCCAGCAAACATCAGAGCTGATCTACTAACTATGGCTATATTTCCAGCAAACATCAGAGCTGATCTACTAACTATGGCTCTATTTCCAGCAAACATCAGAGCTGATCTACTAACTATGGCTATATTTCCAGCAAACATCAGAGCTGATCTACTAACTATGGCTCTATTTCCAGCAAACATCAGAGCTGATCTACTAACTATGGCTATACTTCCAACAAACATCAGAGCTAATCTACTATCAACAAATGATGAAAACTGTAGAAGAATTTAATTAGCTAAAACCGGTTTATCATATGTGCACTAGAATTTGAGGAGAAAAATGAAGGTGTAGGTCATTAGCCTACAATGACTCTTGAACCGCATCTGATTTAGAATCAAGGCCTCAAAGCTATTTCCAAACTCTCATCGTCACAGAAGATGGGTTATCAGGCCTCGTCCCACAAACAGAAAACACAGGAAGCCCAGCCCAACAGGAGCTCTAGGGAGATGCTTTGAAACAGATAAAATGCTGCTGCACACGCGTTGCTGACGACAGGACTTCCAGATCGCTAATCACAGACTGACATTTTTCCTCTTTATTATTAGGCATCTTCCTTCCTCGGTTTTAATAACATGCTTTCAAGTTTCCAGGGGTCTTTGCACATTGTGGCTGGTAACTACTTGAGTGCATTCGAAGTAATTATGGTCATATTTGCTATCAGGACATCAAGGGGGAGGCCATCCTGTGTGAAAATGTCAGGGAGTATTTCTTCCTTGTCCCTGACGTCATTGCCACGCAGTCTTCACAAAGACAGCTAATAATGAAGGGTTGCCAAGAGTTCTCACCCCCAGACTGTCACAGAGGACTACGCATTAAAATGATGATCTTGGTTATAAATAAAAGGTATGATTTCATTATAAACATATAAAACATGTCAGTTTATTCCATGAGAGTCTTTCCCATGTCCAAATTAGAAGGAAAAAGAAAGAACTGTAAACTGATGTCCGACTTTAAGTTTAAAAGTGATCACCATACTGACTTTGAGGTCCCTGATATTGGAAGTTTATAGATCGTAGAATACAAAAAAGAAAGGGGAAGGGACTTTTTATTATGTTTTTACATTTATTTCATGTGTACGTGTATACACAGCATGCTTGCAGAAGTCAGAGGATGGCTCTCAGAAGTTCTACTATGCGTATCCTGGGAATCTTCATCTGCTGGACCAGCCCTCAGGCCGTGACTGGTCACAATAAGCCTAAGTGGCTCATCTGGGTTACATATGCCACCAGGACAAATATATTTGCCATCAGGGCTCTAGCCAACAGCCTCCAGTCCTAACGGTAAAATGTGGCTTATATTTGAAATAGATTTAAGAATGTGGTGCAAGCCTACTTACCCTATTTGACTCAAACAAAACCTTCTTAACTGAAATTCATTACAAAAATTAACGTATCCAAAACTTGTGATTACATTAATTGTAAACAATTCAATACATTTGAGTTTGTGAAAAAAAATAGCAATCTCTTTACCAATCAAAGCCTTTTCCATTGTACTATAAATATTATCGGCTCCATAATTACATCGCGGTATTTATAGTTACAGCAGGAAAGGCATCCAAACAGCTCAGTTGCAGTAGGTACTCAACAGACATCTGATGAGCACCTTGATCTTACAGCGCTCCACTGGCTACACTTACAGTTCCCAACCATCCACAATAGTCAAAGGAGCCATCAGGCCTGCGCAGGAGGAGCTCATGCTGTCCTCCCTGTAAAGACAGTCCTCTGCTTCTCCTGGGCTTCACCTACTCTGATTTCACCCCAAAGAAATTTAATCTGGTTTATCTCAAACGGCTGCACAGTCAACAGCAGCTAGACCTGGCGTCAGTCCTTCCGTTCTGCGATCTGGCCCGGGTAACGGTGGCGTTAATAGAAGATGATCACGTCTCACACGAGGTTAATCAATAACAAAGGAAAGTGTATGGTAAGCCAAAGTCAGAAGTGTTCTTCCAGAGGTGGGCAAAATCCAGCTCTGACAGGAATGTGACCCAGACTAGTTTGTTCTGAGGTTCAGCGTTCCCTTGTATAAAATGGGGGCCACAAAGGACCTAGGTTGTGGATTTGGTATTGGAAAACAATATGCAGCAACCTACGAGAGAGGCTGTGGTACAGCTCATTGGGAGAATGCACGTCTAACGTGTACAAGGCCTTGGGTTTGACCTGTAGAACCACCCCCACCACAGCAGCAAAATATACAAAAAAGTCTGTTAGGTAAAAAGGTGATTAATAAAGGTTTGTTGATCCCAGTGTAAAAGAGGAAAGCGGGTCAATAACAGGCATGCTCCTGCCATACGTGGTCAGGCGTGTTCAGGGTAATACTCCTGCCATATGTAATCAGACATGTTCAGGGTGGCGCTCCTGCCATACGTGGTAGGGCATGTTCAGGGTAGCGTTCCTGCCGTATGTGATCAGGCATGTTCAGGGTGGCGCTCCTGCCATACGTGGTCGGGCGTGTTCAGGGTAGCGCTCCTGCCATATGTGATCAGGCATGTTCAGGGTGGCACTCCTGCCATACATGGTCAGGCGTGTTCAGGGTAGCGCTCCTGCCATATGTGTCAGACATGTTCAGGGTAGCGCTCCTGCCATATGTGATCAGGCGTGTTCAGGGTAGCGCTCCTGCCGTATGTGATCAGGCGTGTTCAGGGTAGCGCTCCTGCCGTATGTGATCAGGCGTGTTCAGGGTAGCGTAGCAGTAGACCAGTGTTGCCTCTCAGTGGTTTCAGCAATTTTTCTACTCCTTGCCTGCAAGACATATTCTTTCTTTCCTTCTACTTTTCAATGCTCTTCACAGGTATTTAAAAGGCTGTACCCAAATCATCTACAAGTAAACTAGTCCTTAAAGGAATCCATCCACTGGACTGTTAAGCACATTATATGCCCTATAAAAAGTCTGTATGCAACAAATTAGAGATTCACACAGCTGTGGTGTGTCCAGTGGAAAAGAGTGCAACCTGCATCTTAAAAATGACATACATAAGAAAATCTAAAAGCATATAATTATAGGTATGTATATATGTAAGCAGAAGACAGCACTTAGACATAGACATCTATCTATACCATAAATTAAGGTGAAAATACATATGAATCCAGATGAAACAACTTTATATTTCTTACAGTATTTATTGTCTGTCTTTCAGTTATAATTTTCTATCTAATTATCTATTTCCTTGACAGCATACACTTTCTTCTATGTGGCCTTTTCCATTATTAAGGGAATGTATTTTTAATGCAATATCTCAGCATTTCTGGGTGATATAGTGTATGGAATATATGAGGAGCACTTGAACTAAATTTATGCCAAGTCAGTGCTACTCCTACCCCTCAGCTTGACCTCTTCTCAGAAGACTAAAAACTTATATGATTAAAATATTTCCATGTGTACCCAGAAAACAAAATGCATTCCTTTAAAAAAGAAAAGAAGGGAGGGAGGGAGAGAGGCAAGGGAGGTGAGAAGAGCAGAAGAGGAGGGGAGGGGAGGGGAGGGAAGAGGAGAGGAGAGGAGAGGAGAGGAGAGGAGAGGAGAGGAGAGGAGAGGAGAGGAGAGGAGAGGAGAGGAGAGGGAGAGAAAAAAGAGGAAAATAAAAAGAAGAATACTCACACACCCCACAGTCCTATCCTTTCTTTCTTATAACACAATCCTAGTCAAACACACACACACACACACACACGCACACACAGAGAGAGAGAGAGAGAGAGTTCTATCCTTTCTTTCTTATAACAGGATCCTAGCCAAAAGACACCTTCTTGTATATAAAAAGAATTACACAAGAGAAAGTCCAAAGACAACCTTCCCCTGGGAAATGTTCATTTACGTCACTGAGGTCCTCCTTGTTTCTGATCTAATTTGCAACTAAAGAATATTTTAAATAAACTAAAATTTAGGGAAATGAAATAATAAGCTCTTTTGCACATTTTAGGAAGCAAGATTTATAAACCTCTATAAGGAGAATTTCCCAAACAGTGACTATTTATTGTAGGTAAGCCTTCTTACACAAACCCTTACCTCCCTTTGTCCCCTCTGACTGCCAATTAACAGCTGCACTAACAGGCACTCCTGTTCACATGACAGACATCATCAGCCGCAGGTTTTCACAATACAACAGATTGTTTTCTATAATTCAATCAAGACTTCATGAGAACATGACTTTGTTGGCACAAAAACTTCTCATTTGCCAATCACTGGTTTCAATAACCAAATCATCAAAATAAAGATCATTATTTAAAACTTAACTGAAAGACACTTCAATATTTGTGTCTATGTGCACTAAGTCCAAAAATCGTTGTCAATGAATGCCTGAATTCCTAACTCAATAAAAAGGATGTATGCGCCAATCTTCCCTGTACATACCAAACCCTCAACAAAAGGCTTCAGAAAAAAAGTTAAATTAAATACAGCATTACTTTTAGACTCACAAAAAAACATTCACAGCATGCATATGGTTATATTTTCAAATAGTTTTTCACATAACAGAAAACTAAAGAACATTATCAGAAAATAAAACAAGACCCTGGCAATAATTCTGAATGAGAAGATTACATGCAAACACTCACATGTTCTCACGTTATTTTGTGGACAGAATAAAATATCAAGTAATGTTACAACTGAGCACTATCAAATACATGCTGAGAATCTGCTCTCTCCTCTGGGCTGCCACAGTTTCTTGTCTCTTTTCACTTCATGGTTCATGCTGTACCACAATTTTAATTTTACGTGTCTGTCTTTCCAGCAAGACGCAGATAGCCAGAAATGGGAAAATGAAGCAATTTTAATTTCTATATCCAAACTTTTTCTGACTTGAAAAATAGAAAACTAATGATCTGGGATGGAAGGACTGGGATGGAAGGATGGAAGCTAAATCTATCAAATTGTGTGTACATACACATATATTAATAATTAAAATGATAGTAATATTATTATTACTAATTGAAATAGTATAATATGAAATATATGGAATAAAATGTACTAAAATACCTATTTATATAAAAAAATTCAACATACAATAAAAACAAAATTTAAAACAAGCTTGAAAAGACAGAATAATATTTAGTAAATCTTATTATTATTATAAATTAAAGAAAAGTGGATCAAAATTTATATCATTGTATTGTTATTATTAACTATTTTATTTATTAGGACAGACATGGTGATTTATGCCCCTAATTCCAGCACTTGGTAAGTGGAGGCAGGAGAAGCACAAGTTTAAGGCCAGCCTTGGCTACAGAGTGAGTCTAAGGCTAGCCTGACCTATGTGAAATCTATCCCTGTATATTTACACACATGTATACACACACACACACACACACATAAAATTTGGCTGATAAAGGCCTGACACCATGTCTGATGACCTCAAAGGAGAAAGCCTACTTCCTCTGATTTCCATGTTTGCTGCAGCACACACATGATGACCACCCCACACATATGTACATACATGAATAGATGTAACTTTTTAAGTAGCTCATAACTTAGCATAAAATAGAAACGAAAGTTTTCTGACACAATGGCAACTTTCTCATCCTCAAGACAATAGAGGAACAGACTGCGTTTTAAACCATCAGGATTTTGAGATTCTACATACTCTATTCTATGTTTATCCGTGCTTTGCCAGCATGTATGTGTACCACATGCATGCAGTGACCCTGGAGGTCAGATCACCTGCAATTGGGGGTTAGAGGCAGTTGTGAGTTGTCACGTGGGTGCTTAGATTTGAACCTGCGTTTGATTTAACCATGAACCATCTCCCTAGCCCCCAAAAAATGTACATTTTTAATAGTTTAATCTTTCACATTAAGAAAAACAATTATCTTGGAGAAAGAATTTAAGGCATATTATAAGAATATATCTATTAAATAAAAAGGATGATCAGGTCTTTTCTGTGCTTCATAGAGAGTATAAAAACTCTGATGGAAAAACAGAAAATGGAGAAGAAAAATTCCAAAAGAGCACAGATATGCACAAGAGCAAGAAAACTAAAGGAACATGAAAGAAAAATGAACATTAAAGCATTTTATTTATTGAAGCAATGCCAATTAAAACAATAGTGAAAAACTACTTTATACTTATTAAATGAGTTGGAAACCATCTAAGAAACAATATACGGCACTGCCCAAAGTTCTGAGAAAAGGGAAGGTGATAAATCCATGTCACAGCCTCCAGCGATAGACTGAGACAGAGTAGGTAACTCCGACAAAGAGAAAGGCCAGCCAAACAGAAGTCCATGGTTAGGTAATGTAACCGTAGCATGAATCTGTTTCACAAGGGCCATAACAATGGCTGGGGTCTGATCAGCCACCTGAGAGCAAGCTGGTGTCGGAGGACCCTGCCACTGCTGGGGGCCTCACTGATCTGGGTGGTCCATGGCCCTGCAGTTGTGGGAGCTTGGGGTGGTGTCTGTGGCTCCTATTACCACCGAGAGCTGCACAGATGCCCAGGGTCTGGTGAGCCACCAGAGAACATGCTGGTGCCCAAGGGCCATGTTGCCACTAGGGTCATACTGATCTGGGAGCCCTATGCTGCCGCTAGGGTCATAGCAACATCCAGGCCGAGCTGCTGCCTGTCAGAGGCTTTTTGCTGGCTGGTAGAGGCTGAAGGCAGCCATGGCCTGGCAGCTTTCTCTTAAGTTCTGCCAAACAAAACTCCCTCATCCTCAGCAAGACTTCCTACTCTACACCCTTCCTTTCTGGAGAATGTCCCTGGCCCTGGAGGACTGACCTTATCTAAATGCTGTCTCTAAACCAGATGCCTGGTTCATCTTTAGCTTGACCCTGGGCACAGATCCCTGTTAGACTTGTGCTAGGAGCTCGGCTATACGACCCTACCGCCTTGTGATAGATAGGATCATGCGACCTGATGGCTATTAGAGTTTGTCCTCAGGCTCCCCAATCCCATATGTTCCTTACGCTCTGGAATAAAGTTGAGCTGATTCCCTGAAGTCTCTCTCCTGGAGGCGCCCATGTTCATAGGCTGCATACGGAATTTTTCTTTTCCCTCTCCTTCTGCCTCTTTCCCCTCTAGGACTGATGACCAGCAGGCTTGGGGGGTGGGGTAAAGCAGACACCACAGCTGCCAAAGGCCATGTCTGGGTCCATGGTCCCACTGCAGATGGGGTCTGTGGTGGTGTCCATGGCCTGTGTAAGTAGAAGGACTCATTGGGACCATGCTATGCTGAGCCAGCCTTCCCTTCACTGACCCTGAGACAGCGGGCCCCAACCCTGGCAGTGAATGGACACAAAGAAAAGCTAAATTGTCAAACATATTTCTTTAGGCAGACAATATAATCTATTATTCTAATTCTTTTCATGGTATTTGTGTCACCAAGTAAATTATACAACAACTTCAATGAAACTTTTATGTTCTCTATAACTTTCCCTCCAATAATTCTTTCATGACTAATGAGCCTCCCACAAATGTCATATACATACACATGTGCTATGGGAGAATGCTCTTGTACTCTGTAAAAATTTGTCACTTATATAGGTTTAATAAAATGCTGATTGGAAGTAGCCAGCCAGGAAGTATAGATGGGACAACCAGAACAGATGAATTCTGGGAAGAAGAAAGGCTCAGTCTGTAGTCGCCACCCAGCACAGAGGAAGCAAGATGAGAACACTGCACTGAGAAAAGGTACCAAGCTATGGGGCTAAACATAGATAAGAATTATGGGTGAATATGTAAGAGCTAGTTGTTAATAATCCTGAGCTAATAGGCCAAACAGTTTATAATTAATATAAGATACTGCCTGTTTTGTTGAGTTGGACGGCTGCAGAAACTTCTGTCTACATGAATGGGTGCCTTCTGTATTGGGGAATTTGTGGATGCTATGCCCTGGTTAAGCTTTCTTTCCTTTCTGGAAGCACCCAATTTTGCTTATTGAGAGCCGTCAATAACTGCCCTTTCCTTCTGAGAAATTGTGCCAAAGGAAGCTTAGGGGGCAAATCAGTAATGCTGAAAATAATACATAGAGCACGAAAAAAATTTAATTCCTCAAGGTATTTCTTACAAGCTACCAAAGTGTTCAGATTACTTCTTAAAAGGAAAACACAACAGCACTGAGGCTGATCTGCTTTGACACTCAGTCCACCTTGAACACAGAAGGAGGTGTGGAAGGGGCTGGGGAACAGGTCAACAGTGTTCTCAGGCTGTGCAGAAGGCCCAGGACTTACCTCAGTACCTGGAAGAAAGCTAAATCAAAGCAAAAGTCAGGTGCTTTTAAGTCTAGTTTTTCATTTCTGCCTACCTTTCCTAAATCACAGTATTCTGAACAAAACACTTGAAATCACAGAGGGACTTGAAGCCATTTACTCAATTAGAAATTTGATGAGTGATTAGTGGCTTCCCTTCACAAGCACGTGAAAATGTTCCAGGCACAGCTTCTGAAGTGGTGCACACATATTCATTCATTTAACCCTCACAAGGACTTTAGAGGTAAATACAGCAATTAGTGCCCACGCCGCACAAATGAGCAAAGAGAAACGGCTGTAGGGAAGCTGGTAGCATGGAGCCTGATGACACAGGTCTACAAGCTCAGCTACTGCCGAGGCTAAGACAGGAAGATACGAATTCAAAGCCCCCTGGCTACACCAGAGTGAGTTCAAGGCCACTCTGAACAACCTACTGAGATGCTGGCTTCAAATCAAAAGAGAGTTTGGAATTTAGCTGAAAGGCAGTGAGTGGACTTGCCTAACATGGGTTCAACATACAGAAACACACACACACAGAGTCAGCATTAGAACTGAGTTTTAACCTGGGTATACACTCCAGAATCCCACTGGTCTTTTCTAACCTCGTGGACTTCACCCCAGCTGAGCTGTGACAACTTCTCTATTTTCCTTGTCTGAACGGCCTTCCACTCTCAAGAAGAGGCAGTAAGTTTGCAAGAGCAGGGATGGCAGGGAAACAGCAGGCACCCGCAGAACATGAGAATTTTAAATCGCTTGTAATTTACTCTGAATGAAGTCCAAGCGTCTGCATGCAGGTGCACCATGCCCTGTGAGGCAGGAAAGTCTAAGGCAGAAAGAAATCTTTAATAGGGAAGACGTTTAAATAGTGTCATGGCTGACATAAGTAAATATTTTGCAGAAGTTTAATGAAGAAAGAAACGAGATAATCGTTTTAAGAAATCCAGGAAATATAAAATAGTGAGACTTCATAGCGAACTACCTACAAAGGTCAACAAAAATCTCAAGAATCTTGCAACGTGGCATTTTATGAAATTCAAAGCCATGCGGGGGAGGGGAGGGTTGCTGAAAATACGCTCGTTCCAGTCTGCTTGCAGGGAGCTCTGAATGTCCTGCTAGAAGGCAATGGGAGCACACTGCAGAGGCTGACACTTACAGGCTGGGAATGGGGACGGGGCGCGGGACAAGGCACAAATACCTATGCGGAGCCACTGGAACAGGTTTTCCTTGGGACATACAGAAGGTAGTCTGGGGCCAGGAACCTACAGTCGGTCCCCTGGGACATGGTGGAGAAATTCAGTCCACAGTTGGAAGGTGACAGGAAGCCTTGGGTTCACTAAGTGATCTACAATACAGAATTACTGTAGTAGAACTGTTCGGCTGACCCCTTTCTCATTCCAGTTCATTTCTTCACAACGAGGATAATAAACGGATTAGTCTGTAACATTCTAAAGTCCTAAAGAAATGTAAAACTGGTTTCTCAAATTAATATGAAGTATAGGGGACCACCTTTTAAAAGCAGCAAGTCAAAAGTCTTGCTAGAGACAAAGTCTGAGACTTGAACAGCCTCAGAGGACAGATCTTTAGCCAGCCGGATGGTCACCACACACAGAGTGTTCCAAGGTGTGCATCAATTCCAGTTGCAGGGAAACCCAGTACCTGGCTCTCCTTATGAATAAGACAGAGGGCCATACCAAGCCGTGCCTAAGATGCCATCAGTATGCTAGGAGTCGTTCCTGAAATTAACTATCAGGCAGTTCTTTAAAGCAAAAAGCAAAGCCCATAGCATGTAGTTGCAAGACTGAAGACAGCCTACTGAGAGCCAAGAGCTGCCTCTCCTTGAAACAGATAAAAAGGCTCTTTATCGGCAGCTGCACACGCCTGTGTATAATTAAAATACAGTATTAACCTCGGAACAAAGGTCAGATGAGAGACAAACTACTCTGGCCTAACCAAGTAGTCGCTGCTTATAAATTGTTAAACAGATATATTCTTAGAGGAATCATTCATAATACTAAATGTCTTGTTAGTGCACATAAAAAATCCAGCTAAGTTTTCTCTTAGCTTACAAATCCACTGAGATTTCCAGGTGTATCTGGAATCAAGGAGATCCTATAAATAGACTAGGCCAAACTCCACAGAAAACACCAAGACACATTTGATCCAGTCCAAAAGATACAGAAGTGCTTCACTGAGTCACAACCCATGACTCAACACGAGGATTCCCATGCAAGGTACAGGCTAGGAGCAGCTTCCAGAGATTCAGTCAGAAGTCAGAGTTCTGAGAACACTGAACTCCAACATGGCTCTACATGAAGGTGCCCCTCTTTTATGCCTGGACACTGACCACTCAAAACTGGTTGACTCAATTGTTGATCTAATTACATAAGAGGATTTCAATTATGATGAAAATTCATTACAAATTGCAGGTAATCACATCAAACAGAACTAAAGCTTTGGTGTATTTTTAAGCAAATAAGTTGCTACAATGAGATAAGTACATTATTTCCACCAGACAGATAATTGTTGTCTTGTTCAATTGCATTATGCGTGTGTATCCAGGTATAAAACATTCCAAAAGAAGAATCACAGCGAAGGGAAGCAGTCATTAGTGCGACATGGATGGAGTAAAATTATAGAAAATTTTTACTGATGCTTTTTATTACTCCGAGTGTGGAGGCACTTTTTTATTTTCTATTTGGTTTTGAAGGAAAGAAAGCATATTCTATATTTATATGTATGTATACATAGAAATACTATGTGGTCATTTAGCTAGCATGTTTACCTAAATGTCCCGTAAAGAAACACAGAGAGCCAGGCGGTGGTGGCGCACGCCTTTAATCCCAGCACTTGGGAGGCAGAGGCAGGAGGATCTCTGTGAGTTCGAGACCAGCATGGTCTACAAGAGCTAATTCCAGGACAGGCTTCAAAACCACAGAGAAACCCTGTCTCAAAAAACAAAAAAAGAAAGGAAGGAAGGAAGGAAGGAAGGAAGGAAGGAAGGAAGGAAGGAAGAAGAAAGAAAGAAAGAAAGAAAGAAAGAAAGAAAGAAAGAAAGAAAGAAAGAAAGAAAGAAAAGAAAGGAAACACAGAGCAAAAGTTATCTATTTTTAAATGCCCTGTACAGAAACACGCACCGAGCAAAATTAATTTATGGGTAAATTACTACACCAGAAACCCAGAAGTTTGGATAATGTGCAAAACTAAACTGAATAATTTTAAAGCACACCGCCTGGAAATCACATTTTTAGGTGCCCATCCTACACAGAGGACTTTTACCAGAAAGACATATATTGGTTGTGATTGCCACCTATCTAGTCCCTGAGAGAAGTCTTAGTCATTAATTGTCCTGAACTAAAGAGCTCCAATAAAAGATGAATCCCATCCCATCCCATCAGCAGCAGCGTCCTGGTACTTCAGGCGAATCATTTCAGATGGAAGTTGGCCACGCTGCACAATCGCAGAAGAAAAACGACAATGGAGAAAGGCTGAACAGTTCAGAAAAAAAAAAAAAAAAAAAAAAAAAAACATTGTCAAAAAAGTATGCAACCCACAGCATTGTTCTGGGGTCATGAAAAATCTGCTTCATAAAGACAATGCTGATTTTAACATTCATCATTAATTCATTCGAATTAAAGTTTACAACACTTTTTCCCAGCTGGTCAATAGTGTCAACAACATTGTGGTGGTTTGAATGATAATGGACCCCAAAGGCTCATATCTTTAAATGTTTGCTTCCCAGTTGGTGTAGCGGTTAGAGGGAAGATTAGAAGGTGTGACTTTGTTGGAGGACGTTTCAAAATCCCACCCTAGGTCCAGTCTCTCCTCCCTATCTGCCTGGATCTTTATAAATCTCAGCTACTGCTTCAGCACCATGCCTGTCTGCCTTCCATGAACACAACCATCATGGACTCGCCCCCTGAAGCAGCCAAACAAGCCCCCAATTAAATGCTTTCCTAATGAGTTGCCTTGGTCAGGGTGTCTCTTTACAATAGAACAGTGACTAAGACAAACACTATCAACACACATGTTAAAAACTCTGAAAAAAGCAGATGTTATATTTTCCCAAAACAGTTTTTAAATCCACCATATTTCATATTATACCATTAGAAAAACAAATTGTCAAAGGGTATCGACTATAATGTAAGCATCACTTACAGGTCAAACAACCAACTGCTGTTGATCAAGGGTTACCCAGAAAATGTGCTCTTCCGGGGAGAAAGCTAGTACGTCAGTTAAACTGAGTGTCACGGACCTTGATGGTACCAACACAGATCGCTAAACATGGAAAGCAGAGAGAGAGGTCTGGGTGAGACATGTAGAAACCCTCCACACCTCCCCCTCTTTCCTATCATACAATGACCCCATGAGGCTTTAGCAGCTGAAGACATGTAATAATACCCATAAAAACCCAATTGCTGACAGTGTTAACATTTACAGAGACGTTTCCTGGTTTTCATACTTGTAGGAATTTAAACTTCAAGCCAAAATGCTTCTATATGTGATGATAGGGAAGTTTTGACTTATTCAAAAATATTCTGATGAACTTTGAATAATTAAAGCATTTTTAAAGCTGAGAAGGGTGGTTTACTATAAACGTTTATGTATTTTCTGAATTTACTAAATAAAAGGTCATTATTGCAGCTTATATATATTCTCCTAAAAGAAAATTACCTTAGCCTCTTTGAAGGCTAAGAAAAAAAACTTCTATTTAAAGAAAGAAATTTATTTCTAAAAACAAATAAAATGTTCTATGAATTAAAACCTCAAGTTTCCGTCTCACTGTAAATGTTGGGGTGAGGAAATCCTAGTTCCTGCCTGAGTTATCGCTACCCAGACTTTACCAAGAGAATAAGAAGGGGAAACACGGAGAGCCCTGGGTATGGAAGGCCGGGAAAGCAGTTGTGCCTCTCCTCCAGCTCTGCAAGACCCGCGTGTTCCTCCAGGAGGCTGGCACACTGGTGTCCGAGATGGCGAGTGCTACTGCTTCGCCCCGTGATTCCCACAGAAAATTCAGGTAAATCACAGACTCGGATGTCTCCCTTTCTGCTACATAGACATATCGACAACGTGTACAATGCAACAGGGAAAACTCTATAGAAATCAAAGCGTTGTAAAAGCAAAGAGAAAAAAGGGTATGGAAGGCAGGCTTTGCCGACAATCCGTGCAGGGTTTCCTAGAGAATTAAAGCTTGCATTTGAAATACTGGCACATTTCTAGATGAAGAACAATTGAGTTCTAATGTGAATATGGCATTATAAAACACAAATCAATATTTCTTTTATCGTTGAAGAATAAAACACCTCAGACTTTGCTAAATCTTGTGACTTATAACTCAATGAGAAAATATGGAACCCACTTAATTTAGCTAAATAATTCATTCCCCAGGAAAGGAGTGGGGAGTTGGTAGGATTGGAAACAGTACACACTTCCTGAATTTAACTGATACAAGTCATAAATGGTACTGAAGATTTCCCATCTATAAAAGTTATCAGCTTGTTATTCCAATGCCTACCTGATTACATATGAAAAACAACTCTTTTCTTATCTATAAGGAGCTATAAATGATCATTGCTTTTCAATTTGTTGTTACAGTCTACTGACTGCTTATCCAACATGGTGTTCAGAGACGTGGTCAATATTCATGTCCCCCAAAAAAAATCATCATTCATATGATCTCTAGTAACAAAACTATGAGACTGTGAGCCAGGAATGATGCCACATGCCTGTAATCTCTACACTTGGGAGGATGAGGCAGGAGGATCAGAGATTCAAGGCCATTCAAAGCATACACTCTGGCATGCCGTGTGATAGTCTAGTTTACTCTATTGCTCAATTGGAACATAATAAATTCATTTCATGTCCCATAAGTAGTTTATGGCATGTAATTTATAAAACACTGGACAAGTTCACTGAAATAAACCATGATGTTACAGCCTGGAAGGCCTATCCACGGCCAGTGCTCCTTTATTTTTGCCTTCCCTTCCTCTTCGCATTAGAAACTCACCAGCTTCCTTATCAAAGGGGTATAAAAATTGTTTCCTAGGATGCATGTTACTGCTAAATTTTACAATAAAAGTCTGTTAAAGGCATCCTGCAATGAGAAAGTATCTATTGACGAACTTTTATTTGCCCGCCTCCAAGGCCGTTTGCATCTTTCTCAGTCATCATGAAGAGCAAGGCAGAAGGGTATTAAACTCTGACAACGCGTGACATAAGTTCAGATTTTAGTTAAGTGAAAGACACTTCAAACAAGTTGCAATTCTTCCTTTCAAAACATTGCTCCTTGAAAAAAAAAAATGGCTTCCAAAACAGCCAGTAGTGGCGGTGCACACTGGAAGGCTATAACGAAGAGGCAGCCGTGGGAGAGTCACCTGTTAGAGGTTGGCCGGAACTACAGATTTTCAGGGCTGGAGATACAGCTCAGGGGTTGAGCACTGACCACTCTTCAATAGGAACCAGCACGCATGTGGTAAGTAAGAACCATCGGTAACAGGTAACTGTAACCAGTCCCAGGGGACCTGACACTCTCTCCTGGTATCTACAGGCACTGAACACACATGGTGCAAGACACACACACAGTACACAAACAAAACACCCATAAACATGGGATATAAAGAAATGAATAAATAAAGAAATAAACAAACTGGTATGTATTTTCACTTTTGATAGTCTTAATTTCCTACCTTCTGCTGTCATATACCCACCGCATCTTCAGGGCTATGTAGAAATACTGGTCAGGATAAGCTAAGCAATTCTCTCTGATCATAACTGTTTTCTTTGGTGATCCATCACAAACTGGTGAAGGTCTTGCTCACTTCTTCCCATCACAGCTGCACCACTACCTAAAATACTGCCCCGCAAATGTAATACAGTCTTTGCACAGAACGCGTATGGCATCATGAACACCTATCGGCAGTTCCTAAAAGCTTAAATCTGAACTTCAAACTTGATTAAAAAAAAAAAAGTTTCTTGTGTATGTGTGGTACTCAAATGTTTAAATGACCTCACTTCAAAACATGATAGGTAAAGCCACAAAGCTTCAAATGCTAAAAGCACATCCACTCACAAAGTTTAAAGAGACACAGGTGTCAAAACTTTAGAGCCATTGCGGTCCTGCCGTGGGACCATGCAATACATTTTATAACCTTGGCAAGACCTATTTTTGTTTTTCATTTTTTAACCTGTAGTTCTAGAAGAGCGGCAGCGTCCTCTTCTGTCCATCACGTGCTGCCGTGAGGGATCACATGAGACAAAGAAGGAGACTCACGGAGGGTTCTCTGGGGCAGTCTGAAGTCGCTCCTTCAGGAATCTCGCAACAGTGTAAACACAGTTTAACCATGCTATGTGGGTGATAAAACTCACGAGAAAAAAATCTCCAAGCTTTTATTGCATAATTCCTCCCAGTGTTTACCAGGTCTGCAGTGATGATTTGATAAGTGCGTTTAACTTGTCAGGCAGCGCTCCTTCATCCACACCGGTCGTAAATGACAGGCCTACAATTTAGTTCCTTCCCTGTCTCAATCAGAGTCATGGTAGAAACGCTACTGCGATATTTTCCCTATGAGCCTTCTGGGGGGGGGGGGTTGTTTTCCTTGTGTTTTGTTTGAGTTTACTTTTTGCCCACTGTAAAAATCACAAGAGTTCTGTGTGGGGGAGGAGAGAGCTACCAATGGAGGCTGGAGATGAAATGGACAGAAGATGAAATCTTAACACACCCTAAACTCAGTGATTACTTAGTGAGCCCTGCTACACAGCCCACTAGATACCGGGAAGCAGGATGGAATGGCAGTCTGCACCTGAGCTGCTGATTCAGGCTCAGGCTCTTCGGGGGACATAGGAACTTAAGAACAAGCCTGAGTCCACGTAAGCCTGGGAAGCATTGACTATGTATAGGAAGCAGCATGTTGCTGAGAAAGCTGGAAATGTGACTTGTCCAACTCCCCGGACACGAAGTCATATACTGTCAGCACTGGTAATTACGGTAGCCCTAAGAAGAAGAACGATACCAAACTCACAGCACTGAACATAAACACGAATGGAGGAGACAAGACTGCATGAGAGCCACTGGGGACAGGAGCAGAGTTGGGCGCCCTTGTTCTGCCACAGTGGCTAAGATAACATCTATGGCGTTCGAAGAAAGTAAAAGTTCCTTGAGTCTTCTACTGTGAGTATAAAAGGACCAAGTCATCTCTCTAGGAAAGAGATGTCTGGATTATTAATAACTCTAAAAAAACCAAAAGCTTTTATGCTCAATGTGTTACTATTTTATTCGTTCCTTAATCAGATCCTATGAGGTAAGGAAATCAGTTCCTACACATATCATTTCCATGTTAAAGATGAGGAAATCTTAATTCAGAAAAGTTGAATGAGCTTATGCACATGAATGGCAAGGCCTGGAACGTGAAGTCCTTAAGCAAGTCTGCTGAGCTACCCAGGGTACCACTCCTCGGCCTACTTCATCCAGACGGACTTTCCCCTCTTTTGTTTCCACTCCAAGTTTAAAAAAAAAAAATGCGGCTGTGAATAATCAGAATTGTGGTTTGGGTAAATCCCAAAAGTAATGCTGTTTCCTCAAAATCTAATTATAACCAGAGTGCCCTTCTTGCCACCACTCAGGTGCCAGTGGTCAGCGCTCCAGGCCTCCTGTTCTGTGCTGGCATCTACAGAAACATTTGGTTCAGAAGGAACAAGGCACTTTGCAAAAGCTGAACACATATCATTTGTACCAGTTCTGTGATTCCTTATGCAGAAAACGCACGCCAAGAGTCACTGAATTTTTAATTTACCCGAGAGTCACAGTCGCTCTACTGACTTTGAATTATTCATTTGTAAATTAATGTACAGTTCTAATTGAGAAATCAGACTAACACTGGGGAAAACAGACCATGGATGAAAGTCAATAACATAGGAAAATGAGTGAGTCTAGATAAGGAGAAAGGCTTTCAAGGCCATGAAGATGTGGTCTCACACATCCTTGGAACAACTACCATCACAGGTAAATGTGTCCCCTTCCAAAACAGGACTTGAGTGTGGTTTTCAAAGCTCATTTGACAAGTCCATCTCCATAAGAAAGGGGTGTGTTATTTCCCAGATATAAGGATTATTTTTTGACTCTATGCTACTCTTTTGTGCTTTCTTGGTGCTGACTTTACCAGTGGTCTTCAGAAATGGTGACAATGATGATCATTATGGGGATTAACAAGAGTCAAATGGCATCAGGATGACAGAGATGGAAGACCTGCTTCAGATTCTGCGTCCCACCCCTAACGACCCACTCACCCCCCCGCCACCCCTATTTCTCCAACAGGCTTTCCTGCATAGTTCAAGCTGAAAAGCCACCAACTTCCCCAATGCCATTCAAATAAACCATACGCCTTTCCCATGGCTGACTAATGTCCACATTTTCACCACAAAATGACTCACCCTGAAAGTCTTTCATGGAGAGGTAGTTTGATTTCCTTTGATTTTCATAGGACACTTTTCTCAGATTCCCACTCATTGATCCCCTAATAAGGCTGGAAGATCAGATCTTGGGTAGTATCTGTAGCACTAGACCAACAGCACACGCAAGACACTCTGGTGTCTTTTACAGACGCAGGCATGGCACTAGCTTCACGACAGTGGAAACTATAAAACTGAAAGAGAAAAGTTGTGACTCTAAAAATACTACAAAAATGCTGTATTACGTGATTTAATATATTCGACACACCAGAGAGCTATTATAAAGTCCTCCTTATTCAATACCCTAAAGCACTTTAATGAAGATTATAGATCCTACTCACAGAGCAATCAGGGACAAGAGAGCAATACGAATCCCAGAAACTTACCCGGTTTCAGCGAAACATCACGACAATAAAGAATTGTAACTTCTATATCTGCAAGATGATAATTTTATTTTGCCAGTATTTTTTTTTCTTTTTTTACCTGAGCTGAGGACCAAACCCAGGGGTTTGTCCTTTTTGGCAAACACTCTACCACCAAGTTAAATCCGCAACCCCTGCCTGGTTACTATAGTAAGTCTTTTAATGCCTAATCTTTATTAGCATGGTAGACATAAGGAGAGGTTAGAGAAGGAAACTGCCACTCAACAGTCAAGATGCCTCCCGGTTTCTATTGATGGAGGTGGGTCTTGTATTAATCTGTTGCTTTCATTGGTTAATTAATAAAGAAACTGCCTAGGCCCACTTGATAGACCAACCCTTAGGTGGGTGGAGTAAACAGAACTGAATGCTGGGAGAAAGAAGCCGAATCAGGGAGTCGCCATGATTCTCCCGCCGGACACAGAGGCAGGTTAAGATCCTCCCTGGTAAGCCACCAGCTTGTGATGCTACACAGAATATTAGAAATGGGTTAGGTCAATATGTAAGAGCTAGCCAATAAGAGGCTGGAACTAATGGGCTAGGCAGTGTTCAAAAGAATACAGTTTCCGTGTAATTATTTCGGGGCATAAGCTAGCCATGTGGGCGGCTGGGTGCTGGGGACGCAGCCCCGCCGCTCTTATTACAACATTCTATTATTTGTTTTTTTTTTTTTTTTTTTTTTTTTTTTTCAGTATCTTAGCCCACCAACTGTTAAAATGACAAGAACAGTGAAGAGCTCTGCGGAGCCCCTATGCTCGCATTACCGCTCCACCACCAGCCTTAGGATTCCTATGCTGTGGAAAAGAGCAAGGAAGCCAGAAAAAAATGGAAGCCAAGAAAGACCTCAAGGATTTGAGATGGAACCAGGCTCAGAAAAACAAGCAACAGAAGTTGAGAGATTTGTTTACGTTTGTCTCTTTCAAGCTGTTGTAATTACTAAATGTGTATAATCTTAGGCTCAGGTAGGGACATTCAGAATTGAGAGATTGGCCCGTTACTTATTTGAATATTTAAGAGTCTTTTTTTTTTCCAGTGAGTTATGCATTCTTTGACTGGCAGCCTTGGGCTTGGGAAGAATTAAACAAAGACCCATTGGCTTCTGGGTCCGTGTCGTTCACCCCTGCTGATGTCATCTGAATTTGTCAGTTTCCTTCCTTCCATCCCTCTCTTGTCTGTCTTCCAATCAGTCACATTCCCTGGCTATTCATCATGAACATTTTAGATAAACCGTCTCCATTTTTATTCCCCACACTGCAGTCTGTTCCGAATGCTTGCAGGATGGAAAGCTGGCATCCAGTGAATGCAGACCTCACAGTCAATAGTCCCGGTGTTTTAAATCTATCAGACCACCAGTTGTTAAGCAGAGTATATATGGTGGCGCACGCCTTTAATCCCAGCACTCGGGAGGGAGAGGCAGGCGGATCTCTGTGAGTTCGAGACCAGCCTGGTCTACAGAGCTAGTTCCAGGACAGGCTCCAAAGCCACAGGGAAACCCTGTCTCGAAAAACCAAAAAAAAAAAAAAAAGAAAAAAACAGAATTCTCAAATTCTTATGGCTCCAGGCCAACAAGCTGTGTCAAAAGAAAACTGGCATCCAGATTTGAGACCATAATCCCCACTTCCAGCCTCAAATCACCAGCAGCCCCAATGTCAAACCTCTGTAGATCTTCTCCTAATAGATGCCTGTTCAGATCTTATATATCCATCAAGGGCAGTTTGAAGGTTTCCTTCTCCAAATTCCCATTTGACCCAGGAATGCCCTCATTCCCCTAGGAGTTTTCAAATGGTTTTACTCATCAGCCCTGTATGATTGCTCTCCTCGTCAGCTGGAGTACAAGCGTTCTATGTGCAATGCTATTGCTACAGAAGACCCTTCTATTGAACTTCTTAAAAAAGACCTGCTTTGTGCCCATGTGACGAGGAACAGGCTGATCACTGACAGGTTGATAGGAACTGGTAAGACTAAACACAGCCTAGAAAGGTCTATGTTCTGTGTTTGTGCTTCATGCGCTCCTTTCATTTAACTGAACTGGCACTGACTCACGTCTCTCCACCACACTTTACAGTTTACACACTGAGCACAGCCTGCGGTTACCGGTACAATGCAGGAGCCCCAAACCTGAAAGCGATTCGTGCTCTAGACTCAGAGAAAAGGAAACATACAGGGAATAGCGCCTACAGCTCGGAATGCTCTCTATCACCTTCCTGTCACCTTCTGTATGGCGATGGGGTGGACAGCATGACGACTTTATTAAAGGCAGTGCATTGAGCAAGCTACGGTAAACCTGGCCCCGTGTCCGGCACATACCAGAAGGCATGAAATAAAACTTGGGTGAATGAGCGGATAAACAAAACAGCAACGTCTAAACAGAACTGAAAGGTAGCACAACTTTGAAAATTATTTCTGGTCTGGGGCTGATGAATAATGGCCCTCATTCCTACCCAAAGATATCTCCAACTCATTTCTAGAACCATAAGTACTGTTCCAAATGAAAAAAGAAAACAGGGGGGCAGGGGAATGATTTCACATAGGTGATTTAAGACCTTGAAAAGAAAGATGTATCCTTGTAAGGCAGAGGGAGAACTGACACCCAGAGGAGAAAGCTGGAGTACAACAGTCAGAAACTAAGGAACCCAGCAGCCAGCAGAAGGCAGAAGAGACAAGGCAGGTGCTCGTCCAGCCCCTCAGGTGTGGAGTCCTGCTGACACCTTCACCCTATCCTAGTGAAACTCATTTTGATCACCAGGAAACAATACATTTCTCTAATTCTAATCTAAATTAAGTGTGAATTTGGCACAGCAGCCCCCAGGAAATGAATAAAAGTAGGAGAGAAACTGGTCTTCAAACAGCCAAAGTAACTCAAGCAATACCCTAGGGCCCACAGGAACAAAGTCGGCTTCTCTGAGGGGCTGCCCTGCTGCTCTGGTTCCAACTCTTCTGCACTGCTGCTGCAACACACTTAGGAGCCACAAAGCTTTGCAGTTCTTAGATCTAAACATAGAAATAGAAACAACCTCATCTAAACAACAAGTTGGAAACTGCTAGTGATATCTGATAAAAAAAAGGGGGGGGGGCTAAAGTTTCCAATACATGGATGGATGGATGGTTCAGAAAGACATTAGGATGGATTTTTCGATTAAGCCATGTATAATCAACATCCCACAGCCAGTGTCCAAAGAGTTGGTGCTGTGGATAAGGGCTGCTCATGAAGAATGCAGAAAGCATAAAAGTGCGATGAAAAGGAGAAGCAAGGCACTTGTAACCACTCACAACCAGGCATGAGACAGAGCGGACATAAACACAAAAGAGGGGAGGACTCGCTACGCTTGCTCAAAGGTGGGAAGGTCTTGACAAAGCGGAAGACTGAGTCAGGACCAGGAAACTGAGCCCAGGTACCAATCTCCTCTGCACCGAATTTTCCCTGACTTTCCCTCTATATGCTATGAATATGTTTTATTACCAATGGTTATTGAAGAAGCTGTTTTGACCAATGGTATAGCAGAGCAAAGTCAGGCAGAAAATCAGAACAGAGATATAGAGAAAGAGTAGGCAGAGTCAAGGAGATGCCATGTATCTGCCAAAGGAAAGGGTCGCCAGAACCTTACCTGTTAAACCTCAGCCTCATGGCAATATACAAAATAATAAAAGTAGGGTTATTTTAAGATATAAGGGCTAGTTAGTAAGAAGCCTGAGCTTTAGACTATATGAATAATCTTAGATGTATATATTGCATAGTCTTTAATTAATAGTTAAGTAGACAAGAAAAAAAAAACATACCCAAAGCAAAGAAAAAAAATTTTTTTAGGCCCAATGATCATAGACACTTCTCCACTGAGGGGTGGAGAGTGGAAGACAAAGCTGTCAGGAATATAAGGGCAGCTGAGGCAGAAAATGCCAAATCCTTTTCACCCCTCTTTTTGCTGGAGAACACACAATCACAACAGGATGTAGGCATTTCCTTAATGATCTTGCAGTTATACCAAGCAAAATAAACAATCCAGCCTTAACATGTCACTACTCCCTTAAGACGTCAGTTTTCCTTTGTAGTTTAAGAATTAGTCACTCATTTAGATTGGGGCAAGTCCCTGTGGATTCAGCGAGTTCGTGGATCAACTAATGGGTTGTGGCATTATTGTGAGCAGACACTGCTCCGCAGGGGGCTGGACCATTGCATCATTTGGCTTGTGATAAACAAAGCCTACCCAAGAGGCTCCCCACAGTTCTGAGAGACATGCCCTGCTCCTGGGCCTCATCTGTAGACGCCACCATCCTCGGAAAAATGGACAGACAGGAAAGGACCCAAACTTGATTAGCTGAAGCCCATGCTAAGAGGTCACTTCCCCATCTGCCAAAAAGCAAAAAGCACACTTTTATTGGAGATGCACAGAACGTGTAAGAGCCCATTAGTCTCCGTGAAGACGGCAATCATTTCCGAACAAGCTCACCATTTTAAAAAATAAAATCAAACTTTTATATATGTTGAAAACTTGTCAGTTTTAAACTTTTTGCTGTTTACTACTTGTCTTCAAGAGGTAGCTCAAGTAATAAACGTCTTGCAAGAATGAGGGCCCATGTTCGATCCCAAGAACACATAGCGGAAAAACAAAACGCCAGGCAGCGTAGCATGTGCTTGTAATCTCAGTGCTGGGTGGCAGAGCAAAGAGACCGCAAGTGTTCATTGCACAAACAGCCAGCCTAAGCTAAACATTAAGTTCCTGATCAATGAGAGACTTTAGTACTTAAGTATCTCAAGAAAAAAAAATAGCTGGATAGCACCTGAGTAATAGCATCCGAGGTTGTCCTCTGGTATCCATAGACATACATGTGCGCCCACGCGCGTGCACACACACACACACACACATATACCACAATCATACTTACTAATAAAATTATATTAATTTTTAAAGTTTGGATTATTAGGTCAAATTCAAAACTAATATAAAATAATACCCTTTGGACAAGGAAAGTTCCACAAGGTCCTACTAAATAAAGACTTGCAGGTGCTCACTGGTTACTGAGACGGATACAGAACCAGTTTCTTTCCAGGTTTCCTCCTCTCACACAAGTTTTCCATTCCCGCGTGGTGAGCTGTGGACACACGGACACGGGAGCAAATCTAACCGAACTCGTAAGTTGTCTATGCTTGTATGTACACACACACACACACACACACACACACACACGTAGCAATAATGATTTAAGGAAAGGGTGGGACTCTGGGATGGAAAGGACAGGACGTGGGAGGAACTGGGAGGGGCAAGGGCCAAGTTGAGCAATAGAAGATGATGCTACCTTAGGGCACAGAGTCAGGAGCAGAAGGCCATAGAGCAGAGTCAGCTGAGGTCTCACTAGGTCCACTTTCACGCAAAGAGTTCCAGGTTCTTATTCAAACCTGGCCCATTGGTCAGACATTTGTCCCCTTAGGGGATTTTCCCAAGTAGGAATTTTAATCTTCCTGCCATTACAACAGCCAATCAGATTCCTGCTTTCACTTAGATGACCCAATCAGAGAAGAAGAAGGGAGGTGTGTGTGGAGTGTTACTCTTGCTCCGAATAAGCCTTGCCTGTGTTTTGGACTCCAAATCTCTACAGCATCTTCTTCAGGGAAGAAACCAGCACCTTTAACAGGTCCCTAGGCTGAACATTGCCGATAGGCATTCATATACGAAGGTCTCAGAAAATCAAATTAAAATGGGAGGATTTCCAGCAGGTCCTCCATGGACAGCTGTAGGGTGGGCCAACCCAAGTCCCACCTGTGGGTCTGGATGGGAGTTAAGCTGGGCAGTGCAGGGACTAGCTCTCCAGTGAGGCTTGGGTCCGGTTCTCTAGCTGCAGTATCCAGCGAGAGGAAGGGCCAGCAAAGGGTGGGTTGGCTCAATATGGCCCTCTAATTTCATCACGCATGGTTCCTATGGCCCCTGTGGTGACACAGGCCACAGTCATCCACACGGACAACAGCTGCAGTTGGACCATGGACTTGGGCATGGTTCTCAGCAGCAGCTCGGGCCTGGACACCAACAAGGCCACAGGTTATGGTCCCAACTCTGGGCTTCTGTGGAAGAGACTGGTCCTATAGAACAATACCCACGGGATCTCCATGACTTGGGGTGGCCATAGGTACCCCAGAGGAGCTCTGGTGAGGACCATGATGATGGTGTACCAGAAAGCAGAGGCCTTAGGCCAGATCAACGACTCCCTGCAATGAGCATTTGCTAGTAAAGCTGACTGGATGAGGGGGTACTGTGTGACACACGGTTCCCAGTGCCACCAGGACTAAAGAAGAGGTGTCAGTGAGACAAGAAAGATGGAGACGCAGAGAGCTTCTTTTATTTTGGTTTGGTTTGTTCTTTTGTTTGTTTGTTTACTTGCTTTTGCTTGCTTGCTTTGTTTTGGTTTGATTTTTTTTAATTTTCATTTTGGGGGAGTGCTGCAGGGCCAAGGGAGGATAGGGACGACTGGGAAGTGTACAGAATTGGGGTACATGATGTGAAATTCCCGAAGAATCAATAAAGAAATTGAGCTAACTGAAAAAAAGGAAGCAATTGAACATTCTATTACCGTTTCCACTCAAGCATGTATTGGGGAATGCAGTAGCACCAAATTACTAAAGGGAAAAGGGTGGGGTCCGCTTTTATCACTGCACTGGATAAGTAGATCTGAGGACCTTTCCACATTAATGGAAGTCACTATGAAGACACAAGTTTTACAAATAATGGCTACTGTACTGAAGAGCTTACTGCTAAAGACACAGACAAGCCGCCTCAGAAGACAGACAACATTACAGTGGGTAGCAGTAAACTGAGGGAAAATGATTACTATGAGCTGTCATTCAAAAACCATACCTCATAAAGCAAGCAAGCAAGTAAGATGGAAGGGCATGGCTGCTGACGGACACAAAGCAGAAGGCCCTCCGATGGCTGCCTCCATTCTCCCCAAGAACCAGCATCACCATCAGTCAGAAGCCACCGGAAAGGCCCTTCAGTCTTCAATTCGTTAGCTCCTTCTGTATGCTTGGCAGTGTGTTGTTCAACTGAAGGCAAACCATGGAAAACAATGACTGAGTCCCTTCACAGCCCTCACCCAGAGAGAAACAGGCCTTAAGAGAAAGGTCCCTGCCCTCAGAACACTTAGTCTGGTTGGTAAGCCAACCTACAGCACCAGAGAAGAAATGTCAGAGATGACAGTAGCTTCAGATCTCCATGAGCTGAGTCACAGAAGTCTGAGCTGGGTCAGGAAGGCTGAGAGAGCAGGGCACCCATCAGTGACAAACACGCATACACAGGTCCCCTCAGGGGAGCCAGACATGGGGAAGGGAGGTACACAGAACCGCTGGCCACCAGAGCAGGCTTCACTGAGGAGAAGAGGAAGGTGGGCATTTACAGGGTACAAGGTCCCTATGTACCTCAGGGAGAAGTGACACACAGGCTGGCATTCCTTTACAGGGCAGAGGCTGGATGAGGTTAGAACGAAGGAGGGGTAATCTTAGCAGAAAGTTGCTGCCGTGTAGGCCAGAGAAAGGCTTCCTCTTCAGAGAACCCAGGGCACTGCAGTGCGCACCAGTGACCTTCCCACAATTCCATTTCCTCAGCTTTCTTTCCCCCTCATTTCCTTCATTTTTAAAATTTTATGATATCCCTCTAATCTAATTTAGATTAAGAAAGAATAAGAGAAGATTAAAGTAAGATAAGAAGGCAAATTATTAGCTTCCCCACCAGAAAGGAAAAGGTGCCCTAGGGTGCCACAGCCTTTGAAATTTGTGGACTTAACAGCATAGCCACTCAACACAAGCCATGGTATCCATTACTGCTCCTCCATCTACGGCGGTTTTCTGGTTTTTCTAGTAGGTCCTTTGGTTGCTATAGAATGTGTCACCCTTTTAAAGTACTTTTCTCAATTTACTTTTTAACTTCAAGCATAAAACCAAAATATAACACATGCAATCTTTCTTTGCTGAAAAATAATAATGATAATTTAAGCATTTAGCACAGGTATACATGGAGTCAAAAAAAATCACAAAAAAACCTCAAAAGCGTTCAAAGTTATAATAAGCTTTCTGAAAATAGTTTTTTAAATATTTTGAATAACAATGTTTCCAAATTAGATATATAGTAAGAAGAGGCAGGTCTTTTAGAAGAAAAACCAACTGGTTATCACTTATTTCAAACACCCGCACACCCTGAGTGAAAATAAACCAACATTCATGCCCATGAATGTACTGGACAAATGTCTGGAATCTAAAGGGGAAGGCAAAGCCATTGCTTGGATATTGTTCTTCTTATCAGACACAGATTATAAGAAGAAATTCAGAGCAGTTTCCAGAGGCATTCCAACACTAATATCAAGAGGGGGTGCTCTGATTTATCAGACACAGATTCTAAGAAAAAATTGAGAGCAGTTTCCAGTGGAATTCCAACACTAATATCAAGAGGGGGTGCTCTGATTTATCAGACACAGATTCTAAGAAAAAATTGAGAGCAGTTTCCAGTGGAATTCCAACACTAATATCAAGAGGGGGTGCTCTGATTTATCAGACACAGATTCTAGGAAGAACTTTGGAGCAGTTTCCAGAGGAACCCCAACACTAATATCAAGAGGAGGTGCTCTCAAAGCTAATCAGGAAATGTTAATTATGCAAGGATCACCGAGAAGCAGCCATCTATCTTAAGAGGAAAAAAAAACCACAGAGCGATCCTGAAAACAACTTGAAACAATTTCATAGTTTCTCCATTTCCTGGAACTTGATGGGAGACTTTAAAGGGAAATACACGAAGCTTTTATCCATGAGGCTCCCTCCTGAATATTAAAGTAACTCCAAAGCAAATTGAATCAGTGTCTAAGTGTAAGTACACATTATAACATTTAAAGATCATCATTTTCATGGGCAGCACAACAACAATCAAATCCATAACATTTCCTCACCAAGTGGGAACTCAAATATCGTTGATATACACAGAAAATACAGAAAGGACCAAGGGAATGAGGAAAGGGGGGCGTAAAGTTTAATGACAAATGAACGCTGGGGCCTGGCACAGTGCATGTGCCTGCAAAGCCTGTGTGCAGGACACAGAGGAAGCTCTCTATTGCAAATTCAAGGCCAGCCAGGTCTGTAGGGCAAGGTCCAAGAAAGCCAGGGCTACGCCCGACTCCCAGAAAACAACAACAAAAAAAAAACAAAAACAAACAAACAAAAAAAAAACAAATGGAGGATTGAACAAGCACATGTATTTTGCTCTTAATAGAAAACGTGCTTTCTCCGAGTTGACTATGTTACAAACAATTTATTAATAAATGAAGACATGGTAAACCATAAATGGGAAAGACTGCTATTCACTATTCACACACACAAACAACAAATTTTATATATATATATATATATATATATATATATATATATATATATATATACACACACACACACATACATATATAACATGATACAAGACACACATATATACGTATATAAATTAAGTATACAGCAAAAAAAAAGCATTGGGGGCTATTAGCAAAAGTGTGGGCTACCTTACAGCCCTCTGTACTACCTTAAAATTACTAGTCTGTTATATAGTGGGGGATGGAAAGGAAGAAGACAGGACGAATGTTTTGGGTCTCTTGAAGGCGAACGCTGGGCAATACAGAAGGGTGGAAACATGGCATTAATGCTCCACAGAACGCTGCTAACGAAGGCTGAATATTTCACATCAGTACCTAAGTTTAACTTGTGAAGCTTCAGAGAATACCGAGTCAAGCACTGCATTAGAATTGCGTTCATGAAAAATCAACATAAAGTTTGGAGCACTGTGTATTTGGCCTGGAATTTTAACCTAGCATTCTAAGCTATGAAGGTGTATAAAACGTGACTGCAATATGCCATAAAGATCAGACAGGAAATTCAAAGTTCTTCTTCCTCAAAATACATGTGATTACAACTTCAAGTTGGTTTCTAGGATATTCACATATGGATCAAATACATAAGAAATGTACATCAGACACCCAATGTCTGCTTACTGGAGAGTTCCCACTAATAACAAACTTTCTCTTGGCTACATTAGACATTATCTAGTTAATATGACTCATGGGCAACCATTAACGTGTAATAAGTGATTTTTCCTGACTTTAGCATGTCCGTGCCCCTTTGAAAGAATCTTCCTTAACTCTTCAGTTGTTGGTTTAATCAATAACATGTCATCTCACCACAGTATGTATTTGTAATACCTTATTCCCACTCAGAAGCAACACACATGTTCAAGACGAATCTAGGAGAGATGAGCTGGTTTGTTACCACACCCATTCTCTTCTTAGAAGGGTACAGCTACCCCATTCATATCTCAGCCTCCTTTGTAGATAGGGATTCCAGGAAATAAATTACACCCAATGGTATGTGAACAAAAGCGTACAGCCTGCTACGGCAAACAAGCCACATCTTCCGTGTCTCTTCCCTCATCTACACAGGAAAGTGCACAGTACCTTAAAACCATATGTTAGGAAGAACAAGAGACCAGGGCTGCACAAGGCCTTGACAACAACCAGAAAGAACAGCCACCACTCAGTAAAGTGTTTCAAGACTTCATCTGTTTGAGTCATAGTCCAAGGCTTCTTTGTAGTGTTATAACAATGCAGACAATGGGCATTGTCTAAACTATGAGTTACACACACATGTGAACCGTAAGCTACCCATACATGTGAACTGTGAGCTACCCACACGTGTAAACTGTGACACGTAAAATTCAGAACAAATAAATGACCCACACATTCACACTGAACAGTGTAGAGAGAGCTGTATCTCCTTGAACAGTCTGGAGAAAGGCATGTGTCTCACTAGACATTCTACAGAAATGCATGGATCTCTCTGGACATTTTAGAGAAAGGCATGTATCTCACTGGACATTCTAAAGAAAGGTATGTGTCTCTGGACATTCTAGAGAAAGCCGTGTGTCTCACTGGTCATTCTAGAAAGAGGCATGAATCTCTCTGGACATTCTAGAGAAAGGCGTGTATCTCACTACTGAAGGACCATCTCTTGGGAATTTAAAAAAAAAAAATGAATAAGACGTAAGTTTCAAACTTAAATTTCAGCTTAAGAAATTTTAACTTAAAGTAGCAAAATAACAAATCACTTATAAGTTAATTTGAAGAAAATAGTTCAAAATAATTAATAAATTTATAGCAGTGAATCCCATGAATACTGTAACCTGGGATGAAATCTTCTCTCACAGCATGTCAACAGATTAATCTATTTTACTGTCTTGGAATATTTTTGAATATTGTTTGGCTAAGAGCCTGACAATGTTCTAGTTCCTTGGTGCCTCATGGAAGGGCATCTGACCTGCATCCGACTACAAAGCCAAGTTTTGTGTGCACCCAGGGAAGCATAACCTACTTGATTTGTGCTACGACTCTATTTCATTAGCTTTCATTTTTACGGTAACATTATGGGAAGGAAAGCTGGAGAAAAACACTCACTTGGACATTATGATATTTGTTTGCAGCTCTGTCCTGGTTTCAGCTTCCGGCTTAATGACTGAACGGCACCGCAGAGGGTGATGCGCCAGAGCAAAAGTGGTGAATCATTAAAGAGTTCATAAATTTTAAAAACAGGGGCAGGCCTTCTGGGTGCCATATGCTTCTAGAAAACTCACTATTGTGCCGTATTAATTGAACCACGAAGCCTTTATTAGTTCCCTTTAAAAATGCTTGCAGAGAAGCTTTTATTAATGATTGCCCTCAAATTGTTTATACTACTTAGCATTTCCATGACAACTTATATTTCAAAGAACTTTTTGATCATTAGTTAAATCTATTCTACATTTCTATAAGGGAATGCAGCTGTTGAGCAAAAGAGAGACACAAAGGGAAATGCCTGAACTAATTTTTGCCCAAGATTTGTCAATGAATAAATGAATAGGGAATGAGAAGACGCACAGAAGATAGGCTCTGGTGAAGCTTTGGCTGGAATAAATCAGCGCATTCTCTTACTTGTTGCAGGCAGAAGAGTTGTTGTAAGTATTGCCATAAAGATGACAGGAATGACATATTGTCATCCAGTAAACTCTATGAGCTAATCCGTAGGGAGGGCTTTGGCTAAAGTAATTTTAAAAGTTACTGAGAAGTTCCAAAGCCCATAGGTTTCAACAAATCTCGAGGTGTCATTATACATTGTGCTTGGAAAATTTTAGAGTATGCATTTTAGAGAAAATTACAACATTAAACTTACATTTGTCAAAATTAAAGATGCCGAGATCATTTTCGGGTTGGTGCACCCAATTATTCTTCTCTTAAAATAATCCTAGCTCTTTTCTCCATTGTATAATTTTAGCTTCTTTGTCAAAAATCAGGTGTGCATAGGTGTGTGGCTTAATATCTGGGTCTTCAATTGATTCCATTGGTCAACCTCCATTTTAATGCCAGTACCAAGCTGTTTGCATTACTGTAGCTCTGTAATAGAGCTTGATGTCAGGGATACCTCTGGAAGTTTCTTTATTGTACAGGATTGTTTTGTCTATGCTGGGATTTTTGGTTTTCCATATGAAGTCAATTATTGTTCTTTCAAAGTCTGTGAAGAACTGTGTTGGGATTTTGATGGGGATTGCATTGAATCTATAGATTGCTTTTGGTACAATTGCCATTTTTACTATGTTGATCCTACCTATCAAAGAGCATGGGAGATCTTTCCATTTTCTGGTACCTTCTTCAATTTCTTTCTTGAAAGACTTAAAGTTCTTGTCGAATAGGCCTTTCACTCCTTTGGTTAGTGTTACTCCAAGATACTTTATGCTATTTGTGGCTATTGTGAAAAGTGATGTTTCTCTGATTTCCCTCTCAGCTTCTTTGTCATTTGTATACAGGATGGCTACTGATTTTTTGAGTTGATCTTGTATCCTGCCATATCACTGAAGGTATTTATCAGCTGTAGGAGTTCTCTGGTAGAGTTTTTGGGGTCACATATATAGACTATCATATCATCTACAAACAATGAAAGTTAGATTTCTTCCTTTCCAATTTGAATCTCCTTAATCTTTTGTTGTCTTATTGCTACAGTCAGAATTTCAAGAACTATGTTGAAGAGATATTGAGATGGAGCTGGCATAACTGGATGTCAACATGTAGAAAAATGAAAATAGATTCATATCTATCCCCATGAACAAAACTCAAGTCCAAATGGATTAAAGACCTCAATATAAATCTCACCACACTAAACCTGATAGAACAGAAAGTGGGAAGTAGCCTTCAATGCATGGGCACAAGAAACCACTTCCTAAATATAACAACAGTAGCACAGACACTGAGAGCAACAATGAATAAGTGGGACCACTTGAAACTGAGAAGCTTCTATAAAGCAAAGGACACAGTCAATAAGACAAAAAGGCAGCCTACTAAATGGGAAAAAATCTTCACCAACCTTACATCAAAGAACTGATCTCCAAAATATATAAAGAACTCAAGAAATTAGACATCAAAATTCTAAATAACCCAACTAAAAAATGAGGAACAGAACTGAGCAGAGAATTCTCAACAGAAGAATTTCAAATGGTTAAGACATACTTAAGGACATGTTCAACATCCTTATCCATCAGGGAAATGAAAATCAGAACAACTCTAAAGAAACATCTTACACCTGTCAGTATAGCTAAGATCAAAAACATCACTGATAGCTTATGCAGGAGAGAATGTGGAGTAAGAGGAACACTCATCCATTACTGGTGAGATGGACAACTTATACAACTACTTTGGAAATCAGTATGGCAGTTTCTCAGAAAATTGGGAATCAACCTATCTCAGGATCCAGCAATACCACTCTTGGGCATATACCCAAAAGATGCCCAATCATACTACAAAGGCATTGTTTAACTATGTTCATATCAGCATTATTTGTAATAGCCAAAACCTGGAAACAACCCTCAACCAAAGAATAGATAAAGAAAATATGGCACATTTACACATTAGAGTACTACTCAGCCATAAAAAACAATGACATCTTAAATTTTACATGCAAATGGATAGAATTAGAAAACACTATCCTGAGTGAGGTAACCCAGACCCCAAAAAATGAATATGGTATGTACTTACTCCTAAGTGGATACTAGCTATAAACAAAGGACATTGACCCTACAGTTTATGATCCTAGAGAAGCTAAGTAATAAGTAAGGTGAGCCTGACAAAATTGGGAGCATGGTGGTGGGAGGAGAAGGGAGAGTAGAAGGGGAAGAGGAGGGGAGAAGGGGAGGGGAGTAATGGCCTGTCCTGTCCCTTTAAAAAAAAATCTCCTCCCTCTCCCCCATCTGCTGAGGCAAGCAGATCTTCTTTCCACTTCAAGCCTGTGAGCTTCTTTTTTGTTCTCTCTCTCCTGAAGAGGTAGTTTTTCCTGTCTTCTCTCCCTCTCTCCCCTCTGTCTCTCTCTCCTCGTCCCCTTTCTTCCTTCCTCTCCCCTTTCCTCTTCCCTCCCATAACCCACTAAATAAATATCCAACCTCACTCTGCATGGTGTGCCTATCCATCTTTCTCTCACACCTGCCAAGGCTTCTCATGGAGCCAGTTGACCCACTGAGGTCTCTCAAGGAATGGTGCCATTTTATTTTTACCATTACAAGGGGTGAGGAGAACTTGAGAAAATGGGATAGTAGAGAAAAAGGAAGGACAGAGATGAGAGCAAAAAAAGAAATATCTTGATTGAAGGAGCCATTGTAGGGTTAGTGAGAAACGTGGCTCTAGAGAAATTCTCAGGAATCCACAAGGATGACCCAAGCTAAGACACTAAGCAATAGAGGAGAGGGGGCCCAATCTTGACTTCTCCTGTAGTCAGACTGATGAGTATCATAAATATCACCATAGAACCTTCATCCAGCAACTGATGGAAACAGAGGCAGACCACTGGACTGAGCTCCCAAAGTCCAGTTGAAGAGAGGGAAGAATTAGAATATGAGCAAAGAGGTCAAGACCATGATGGGTTCATCCACTGAAACAGTTTACCTGAGCTAATTGGGTCTCACCAACTACAGTCAACTTGAAGTTGGAGTGGGCCAAGGCTTGTACTGTTTTTGTCTCTCCCTCAGAGGGTTTTATCCATAGATAAGACACGTTTTAGTGGCTTTACCCTGCTGCGTTACACACTACATAGTAAGAAGTAGGCCCTCAGTTAACTGTGTGTGGATGAATAGGTGCTTCAGCTGCACACTTGACAGACTTCCCTCCATACTCCCCAGCACCCAAAAGAATCCCCAAAATTCTAACTTTGAACATTATTGGGGTAGCAAGATTGAAATAACAACCAACAAATGTTGCATACAAAAATCAGTACTTATTGTTTGACTGAATACATGATCAAGACAGTAATCATTTTCCTTGATATCAACAGTATTTGAGTATGGATAAAAAATGTTTCTGAAACTAATATCTATGCATGGGAAAAATAAGATTTCATGCTACTACAGGACCAGTTTTCAAGATGAAAATAAATAATCTAAAACTATTAAAGAATTTTGGAAGCACTGAAGTATGTCAATGTCTCTGTCTTTGTACAGCCCTGAAAACTGTTTATGGAAGAAAACAAAATAAATGGAGGATGATTGCATAAGACCTATTCACGTCTCTGTGTAGAGTTTTTAAAAAGAAAAATGTAAGAAAAACATTTTCTGATTGAAACAATCTGATTTTTTATTTCACCAGTGACAGAAAGCTCTATGGGACACTAACAAAAACAATATAAGATCATTTTGGCAGCTGTGCCAAAATATTTTCTTTTATATACAAAGTGTATTCCAGGTCTCTGGTTATACTATGATATTTGAAATGAATGTAAGTGACTTCCACCCACCTATAGGAGTCAATTCCTAGGTTATTTTCAAATTTTATTCATAAATACTTCTCAGTTAATTGGGACCTTTTTATGATGTCAAGCAGAACCATACATATGTTTAAAAAGAATATACAAGAAAATATTAGAGGCCCTAAGATCAAATGAGCCCCTTCATGGCTTCTTCTTTATTGGCTACTTTTTCACTTCTCCTAATTGAACCATCACCATAACTGGCAAGGACTTCTGCATTAAAACAGCAGCCTCTAGGGACATTTTCATATTATAAAATCAACATCCATAAGATCAATATTCTGTGGGGCAGGGTATGTTTACTCTAATTGCCAAATATTACCATGAGAAAAATATAGTTCACCATGGTGGCTCTAAATGAAACACCTCTTTTTTTAAGCTATAAAATTTTGAAATGTTAAATTGAAACAAATACCCGTATATCCAAATGCTACCTAAATAATGACCATACTATTTTAAGTTCATCCCAGAAGAAATGGTAATAACACTATTCTGTAACCGCAGTGAACAACACAGCTCACAGAACACACACTTCAGCAGGCCCTGTGGGGGTGAAGGACGAGAAGAGAAGGCAAAAACTGAGACCTACCATTATAAATCTTGGCCTGAACGCAACATCCTTGCCAAGGGAACTTGTAAAAATCACCAATTCTTGGCCCACCTCTCAGAAGGATTAAGCAAAAAATTTTGTGTACAAGACTTGTTTAAACAAATTCTCCAAGAGAAGTCACTGCACACTGAAGTCTGAGAGCCATGAGGCTATCCAAGGATCCAGGTCTAGGTAACCCCTTACCTGTCCAACTAGAAGACACAATCCCTATTGTAAACCAGACTCGTGATCCAAACCCGGGAGCACCTACACTGTATCCTCCACAACCAAGCTGGATTTCACTATAATTCCCCGTCAGCAGCCTATGGGGAGCATCGAGCATGGCCGGCCAGACAGTGAGAACCAAGAGGTCCGCTTTGATGAACTCTGCATAGCTTATGACACTGACTTTGACCGAGAGGATGGAGTAATCACAGGTCACCATGACAACACAGAGATAAATGAGAATGACGAAAGCAGAAAATGCTCTCAGGGGCTCTGACTGACATGTGGTAGCTGAACCTACTCCATCCTCTCGAAACTTGGATCATATTTGTTCTAGGAGCAACTCCCTGCTCCTGACGGAATGGGTGTTGCCAGCCCTGATCACAGTACTTGAGCCGCACATAGTGACTGTCTCATAGGAAGCAGGCACTGAGGTTAGTATTAAATGTGTACATAGGAAGCAGGACGAGCGAAGGGCGGGAAGTAAAATATCCTTCCTGCATGTTCAAGAGATGGAGGTGGAGCTCACACAGAAACTGACTCCCACAGCATAATTTAAAAGCCAACAGAAAAATTAAATTCTTGCGTCATATTCAATATTGATAACAGCAGAAAATTTAATCTGAACATTCATTTAGAAACAGATGACTCAATGGCCAGTGCTTAGACAATAATGAAAGTGAATTACTCAGAAGGTAGACTGGGTTACTAGAGAATTAACTATAGAATATAAAATCCAAAACGTATTATATGATTATCTAATCTTCTAAAAGAAAAAAAATGTTCCCTGATGGCTTCAGTTGCCTGATTTGAAGCAACACAAAGCAGTAAGCATTCACAAGGCCCCGGGACTAACCTGGCTGCGCGGGAGAGCTCATTGTGGAGATCAGAGGGGCTGACGGCGGAGGGTGCAGAATCACGGCTGGCTCTCTGCTGGCAATGGCTGTCCAAGTGACGGTGGCAGAGGAGAAACCTAGGATATAAGAAAAACCACACTGTGGAATCTACAGGTTATGTAAGTCCCATGAAAACCAGAGAGCTGACTGTAGCTCTCAGCTCAGCGACAACTTACTGGGGTCCTTGAGAGTCACATCATGTTCTCAGCCCTCAACTCTTCAGCAATAGAAGGGCACATGTGAAATGGGGTAACAGTTGAGTTCTGCAGTGTGTACCTAATAGTATGTGTCTCTGGGTTTGATCCCCAGCACCGAAAAGGGGAAAAGCCAATGACCACCTAGCTTGCAGCACAGGGATTTTGTGACCACGGAGCCGTAGGAATAAGAGAAACCAGTGAGTGAAGAAGCCCTTCATGTGGCTACAGCTGCCTTCCAACTTACCATTTTGTGGCTGTTTCCATTCCTATAGAAATTGGAAATCAATTTTTGGAGGTCTGGATATAAATATCTCACTGCATAACGTTTTTAGCTGTTATTGTCAAATATTTACTGGTTCGAACAAAACCAGTTGGTGGGGGGAAAGCTGAAGGCCCAAAAAAGCAACAAATGGGTCATAAACCATAGGAGTGACGGAAAAAAAAAAAACCATTACAGACTCCACTTCTTGAAATCTTTTGCAATCTTGTTCCTGCTAAAAGCAGTAAGAGCCACTCTCTCTAGGACAGCCACTAACGGGATCCCGGACTGGCTCTTCGAAGGGAATTGAAGGGGCTTTTTGCTCTGCGTCTGGATGCACTTAGAGGAAAAGCTATTCATTCCAAGGACATCTCCCTAACAGCTTACTGGAAAGGCAAACTAAAAAAAATAAAAGAAGAAAGAAAAGAAACTTTTAAGCTATCCTTAGCACGCATTTTACTAAACAGAGCTGACCTGCAGACACCGGTGCTCCGAGAAGCAGGTCTCTCTGCCTTTGGAAAACACGGCATATTTATGACAGTCTTTTCCACCAGTATTTTCAAAGTGTTATTACTATTTTTGCAAGGAAGTATAAAGCTGGATATAAATACATATTTCTTTGAGGAAATATATAACAGCACCAAGAATACCACTAATGCTGTAAAGATCTCCACATGGAACCTGCGTTACTGAAGCAGTCTAGCGCGGCGGCGGGTCTCTGCAGACTGCTCCACACTCTCCAGGCTTTCGTCAGCACTGAGACTTAATGACATTAAAAACGGGCATTTTGGCTCAGCGGTTAAGAGCATTGCCTGCTCTTTCAGGGGTCCTGAGTTCAATTCCCAGCAACCACATGATGGTTCACAACCATCTGTAATGAGATCTGGTGCCCTTTTCTGGCCTTCAGGCATACACGCAGACTGAATATTGTACACATAATAAATAAATAAATAAAATTATTTAAAAAAAACAGGCATTTTGGTAAATCCTCTTTAAAAAACAGACAGGGTCCGCTCATTTTACCGGCACTATCGATAGGTTTATGATTTCTCTATCGGTAAGAATGCAGCATCTCTATGAATGGAAGGAAAAGGCAGAACAAAATCCTTTGCTTTTCATATAAGAAAATGGTCATCCTGACATTGAGATCTTAATAAAAAGAGCTCAGTGTCATACTCACTGCTCTGAGGTCACCTGCACAGCTCTTCAGAATCACAAGCTGCATGCAGACAGTGCGTCGTCATGTCTGAGCTATTGTTACAAGAACTAAAGTAATAGTAATGTTTGTCTCCACCTCTACTCACCACCCGTCACTACCTTTCATGGGTGAAAAACATCAAGATGTTTTCTGCTTCATAATTCAATACAAATAAATAAAATAGTAAATTCCACTAGGATTTAAATTTATAGACTATTTTAAATCAACAAATATGGCTTCACAATTTTGGTTTTTCTTTTGTATTTTTAGAGTGTAGCCTGAACCATCTCATAAATGCTCTAAATACCTTCCTGAGTCACAGAGAGAGTCTGAGTAGGAACTGTACACAGTCATCCTGAGTGAAGTAACCCGGACCCAGAAAGACAAATGTTGCATGCTTTTTCTCACAGGTAGATGTTGGGTTTGAATCTTTGCATACATGTGTTTTGTATGAAATACCCACAAAGGTCAGGAAGCTAGGAGGACACCATAGAGGGAAGGGCGCACAAGGGATGAGACACATGTGCAGGGATCTAAGCACAGAAAGGGTGAAAATGGATCAGAAGGGTTAAATACGATGTGGGGTGCAGAGCAGAGAAGGCGGGTGGGGAGGGATAACTAACAATAAGGAATTCTGAAGACATAATATGAAAACCTAATATTGTAGCAGCTTCCTAAAAAGATCATACCTACATATACATACACGTACACATTTATGAGTTTAAATGCACCCCATCTACAACAGGGCAGCATGACTCCTGCTAGAAAACACAGGCTAACAAAGAAATAGACCAGTGCTGGAAGCAAAATACCTCTTTTGGAGTTGTTGGCCAGTGGTGACCCCTAAATATTATAAGCTATTAATATTGCTCTAACCCCCTGCCCAGAACTTGAATGTAAGACCATGTTGGCTGAAAACATTACATAATTGAGTTACAGGACACAGAGAATAAAACAGGTGTTCACCTAGAAGCTTCCTGTCTAATGGTTAGCCTTCGTGGTCTAGAAGGTACAATGAACGCCACTTACTGGAGAAGAAAAATAGTTACCAGTCTTAGCCGTAAGCTCAGTGAGTTACAATAACAACTGGCCTGGCAAGACGTGTCCACTGGGACAATGGCGGCATTGATGTGGAAGGAACCGCTTTCTAAATTTAAGGCCCACTCCAAAAGATAGAACCCATACCTGGCACCATTACTGGGGCCAAGAACCTGCTCCTAGATAGGTCATAGGTCATAGACTCTAAAGAAAAACCTACTAGCACTATTCTGCAAAACAAACGCAGCATTGGGCCAACCCCCAGGAACTTACTGCCAGTTCTACAAATTAGTGAATCTCTCAACTCTTGTCAGAGAAAAGTTTTCTTGCAGTAGACGGCAATTAGTACAGAGACGCACAACCAGTCAACAAGAAAGAGCAAAAGACTTTGGAGTGCACATGCCTGAATGGGACATCTATACCATGCCCCTCCCTGTGAGGCTCAAGGACCCGGATGAAGAGCCAGAGGTGGTAGATGACAGGGAACTGGCTTCTGGATACAGCAGGGCAGATGAAAATGTGATCTCACAGCAGTTGTGACAGCACACACAAGAACTGTGCGAGCTCAAGACAGACAGCATCCAAGCATGAAGCAAGGAGTGGGGATGAAGTCCTACCCAGAGCTGGGGAGCTGCCGGCAACAACTGATGGCTGCTGGGAGGTGGAGGGTCAGTTTTGTTAAATGGTCCATCAATCACTTTCCAGGGCAGGCCTCGTACCCGAGAGTATTTGGACAGCACATATCAGACTCAATTACTTATTCAGAAGAGGAGAGAGAGAAGAAAAAAGAGAACATAAAGTTTGATGGGGAGGGAGGGAGAAAGAGGGGAGTGAGTGAGATAAACATGGTCAAAATACACTGTATAAAATTCTCAACTAATTATTGAAAATACTGCTTTAAAAAACAACCAAAGCTGAGCACACGGCCAAGGCCTGTCATCCCTGTTCTTGGGAGGGAGATCAAGAGGGTCACACACTGAAGATAAACCTGAGCTACAGCAACATTCTAGCTCAGAAGAAAAATTAAAAATAGGTAAATAAATAACTGACTAACAAATATCAAGGATCAGGAAGCCTTCAGAGACAGCAAACGAAGCAGTTCTCATCATATAAAGGCAATCTGTCTTCCCCCGCTCTTCAGGCTTTCGCTCTATGATATTCCTCTGTACAACTGATAACTCACGGACTTACATACACCTCAGCTCACCAGATAACTTTCAACAGTTTAACCTTGTTAGCCTCCATCACTCATTTCCACAGAGAATATGAATAACGGTCATCTGCACCAGACTGATTTGTGGCCAGGCTATAACCACTGGGTGTTGACTTCATAACTTGAGTACAGAGTGAATCTGGCATAGAAACAAGAATCTTGCTTTGGAATATCAATGTTTTTGAGATTTAAACAACTCTCTTTGACATTCAACCTTTTAAATAACTGCCTAATCATAACACATTTTCAAACCATTATAAGTGCATTATTATTTGAATAGTTTACCCGAAAACTAGGAGGCATTTCTGTGTTGCTATGCATTAGTTTCCACTTACTGAGCTTTCATTTCCAGTACGCCACATTAAGCTGAAGTTATCGCTACAATTAGAGCTGCATGCTAGAATATAGTCATTTAAAGGGTTCTCCTGTGCTGCTTCAGGGAATATAGATCTACGTGTGTGCAGAGACGCAGGGTTGCTGCAATGATATGTGGCTGCCTCAGAGGCTGCATAAGCCTTCTTCTCCTTGGGACCACAGAAGCAACAGGTTACCACAAGTCTGTACCTCTCTGTGTACTCAGTGTGTGCGTGTGTGTGCATTTGTGTGTATACAGCTGTGACTGGGAGCCTGACTGGACTGGCTTGCCCAGGAAGCCTCATGTAAGCTTTTGTCTCCATCACTGTGCCTGTGGATTGTTGGTTGCTTGGTTTGTTTAATGTGGGTGCTGGGAACCCAATTGAAGCTCTCAAGCTTGAACGGCAAGAACCTTACAAACTGAGCCATCTCTCCAGCTCCCAATCCACACCCTTTCAAGACCAAGATGAAACGGAATTTTACATGAATTAAGAACATTTTCATTTGCTTAGTAATATGAGGGTTCAGAGGTCAACATCTATCGATTAGAACATGAAACTTACTCTCAACTCTTTCCACAAATCTTTACCCAAATGCAATGCAAAGCAACAGACGAGGGCAGGGCAGGTTTCCTCCTACCCTTTTGCCATTCATACGATAAGAGCAAATCATGAATAATGCAAAACTAGCCTCAAATGGAGAGATAACCAAAAAAGATAAAGATAATATAACTTAAATGCAAAGTATCAGAACATATAATATATGACTTCAAGAAATAGCTTCAATTAGTTTGAACATTAGTCTGCAAAAACACATAGGTTTATACTGAAGAAAATTACAGAGACATTAAAAACAAAACTGCTAGGACTCCTTTATCCTGTAAAATTGACACCAGGGAACATCAGCCCAGGGACATGATATCTATGCAGCTGGAAGCGTGGACACTGACACAATCCATTGCTCTAGCCCACACCACCGCCCTTCCCTATGCTGTGATCTTTCCATGGGTCTTTTTCATATGTTCAATAACAGTGATGCAGGCAGGCAGAGCTTTATCGGTCACAAAGAACTTACACTTGGAGTGTGCTCTCTGACTTTTCACGGCCCTCTGGAAACACTGAATAATTTAATATTATTCCCTCTTTAAAGATAAAGCCAAAGCTTAAAAGAGTTCCAAGTATCTTGCTCACAGAGCATACTGGCAATAGAGGGGCGGGTCCTCTCTGTAAGTGCTGTCTTTGTGGCTCACCAGGAGGTGTAAGCCATCACCTCAAAACTGTTCAAATATCAAGATGTCTACCCGGGCTTCACAACTTCAGGAGTGACCAAGTTACAGGTCTCCTTTGCTAAAGAATCCTTACTGTTGGTGGCCCTGCCAGAGGAGCAGCAGACGGTGGTTGACTTCAGGGTGTCAGACCACCAGGAGGAAAATCCCTGGTGGGTGAGTGTCGGATAGGCCAGGCCCCAAGACCACAGACTCCAGAGTGTCTTCTGCTTCTGCTGGGCCTTCACGTGTCTGCTGCTGCCATCTTTCTCTGGTATCTGGCATGGTGTGAATGGGTGTGGGGAGATCCCCACTGCCTGTAGTGTAGTGTGATCATCTCATGGAAACATCCTGCGGCTTCTTATGAAGATGATTTCTTCCTAAGCTGGACTGTCTAATTGATAATAAGAATATTAGTTTAAATAAAGTTTTGATCATAAAAAAATAAAACAAAAAAAGTGTCACCCAGCTAGAAAACATGAGTTTCTATTAAGGAGCCTTATAGACTGTGGCTTAGGTTAGTGATTAAGAAAAACAATTGAGTCCCAGTAACCCAGCAGCTAATTTAAATTCTTTTAGTCTTACTGTTGGGAGATGTGTTCACAGGGTTCAGAGAGCATCATGGCTGAAACAAAGCTTTGGAAAAATCTTAAAGCTAGACTAAGACGCTTTTGTCAAATGTTTTAAGTTGAAAAGCCCAAGAATACAATTCAAAATTTCAGAAAGGCACACAGTTGAGTGAGGAACTCGTTAATGTTAGGGAACAGGAACAAGGCAGCCCAATTATCCTTAGCAGACACACCTTTCTTGCTAGGATTGGTTGATGACCAAAGGAGATAGTCACTTTTGCCCTCAATCTCTTGATATAAAAACTACTGATGAGTGGGTAGTTCACCCTAAAGACTTGAAGTAGAGCTGACTGATTGTTTAACATACACGACAGTTTAGGTTTGTGAGTCCTTTACGATTATTCATAAGATTACCTGTCAAGATAAGCAATAAAGTGATCGGTGCTTTCTTTGTAACCACAAACGCAGCCTGTCAGTAAAAGAATATCTTGTTTGCTTGCCTACACTGATAATCTATAGCAAGTTGCTTGGATATAAATGTATATGGGTTCCTAGGATAATTTGTTTTTCACCTGTAATACATAACATGTTTAATCATGTAAGGAATATGGAAAACATGATGTTTCTACTTGTATTCACTGTAATCATTTCCTTGAAAAACAGATTGTAACCACATTGTAATTTTTATATTGCCTGAAAGATTTTGCTAGGGTATATAAATTGTAGGAAAAGAAAAAAGATAGAGTTAAATTAGTTAAAAGGAAAACAAATATTGGGGTTCAAGCTGAAAGATTAGAGAAGCAAAGCAGCCAACTACTAGAGAGCTTTTACCTCTACAAAATCTTCAAACTGAAAAGAGAGCGAGTTCTTGTCTCATCCTGCCTTATATTCCTCTCTAGTGCTGGTATCAAAGGCGTGTGCCACCACCGCCCGGCCTCTATGGCTGATTAGTGTGTCTTCTGGGATTAAAGGTGTGTGACACCACTGTACAAATGACTAGTGTGGCTAGCCTTGCACTCTGATCTTCAGGCAAGCTTTATTTATTAAGACACAAATAAAATACCACTATAGAGAGTTATAAGGAAAACATCAAGAATGAGAGGAGATCACCAGGAAAACAGAGAACAAAGAGAAGTTCCGGAGGAAGCCGTGGAGAGTGTGAGTGTCTTTTCCCTTTCCCTCTTGGAGAAAAACATGCTAGAACACCGAGTCCGTGGATCCCTTTTAGCCCTGAGCTGCTGGAGGCTGGTTCACCGGGCAGCGAAACTTTACAAACTAAACTCTGTCACAAAAGATGCTAAGAGGAATTCAAAAGTTAGAATAAATGGCAACCTGGTATGCTACAGCGGGACTCAAGTTGAATTTCATGTTTTCTGAATACCAATCTACTCCTTTGGGTTGTTTTTGTTTTTTTTTTTTTTTCCATTTTCTGAGCACTGTGTTGTTAGTTTTCTTCCTTTTGCTCATTTTAGCCATTTGGTACTATTTTGGGAACACATTACTAAAAAGTCAGAGTGCTTTTTCAACCTATGTAACCCACAACAAGAACAGTGAAGATACTGTTTTTCTATGCAAACACACAGTCAAGTCTCCACGGTTACAAGTCCTCTTTGCAGAGACAGCCGTGAGTTCTTTCTCCCCTATACAGTAGGCTGCATCGGCAGACCCAGTCAGCTTCTTGCTGGCAGAAACCCACTGGACCTGCGCACTAGGCACCAAGAGATAACTCAAAATCACAGTCATGCTCTTCAGTCACAGAGCCTGAACTGCTGCTGCTGCAATTTCTCTAGAAAACGGCTTTTGATGTCTACTCCATGGCCGTTACTAAGTACATCCCAGACACACAGTCATCCAGCACGAAAACCTGGAATATTCTACCTCATTTCTGTTTTCGGCATTTCCCAAAGACAGTCATGAAGGTCAAAGCATGAAACCCTTAAAAATATTTATTTGCTAGAGAAATAGCTCAGTAGATTAAGCACCTCCTGCACAAGCATTAGGGCCAGAGTCCAGAGCCCAGCATCCACAGAAAAAGCCAGACGCATGTGGCAGCCTGCCTGGAATCTCTGGTGGAAATGGGGAATCCCTGAGAGTAGCTGGCTGGTCTAGCTACATTGGCAAGCTCCAGGTTCAGCAACAGACCCTGCCTCGGTAAATAAAGAGGACAAGAAAGACACCTGAAACCAACCAAGGAAGACATCCTGGACTCCACATGCAAGCACATACATACCCATGTTACCAGCACACACGTGCAGTCACACGCACATACACATTATCACAATGTGTAGTCCCAGTCCTTGAGAGTTTGAGGTAAGAAAATCACACACTCAATGCCAGCATGAGTTGTGCAATGAGATTTAGGTCAACACGGGTTCCACAGAGAAAAATCATTTCGTTTCTACCCTACTTTCTTCTCTTGCGTATTAACTGATTCTGCAACACTTGGGTAATCTTTTGCTCTTACTTGGATTTTTGGTCTAGTCTTCTATCTTTTTTCCCTGCTTCCAAAAAATGTATGAATATATGAATAAATGACTGAGCAAATCTAATGACACAAAACTTCAAGTGATATTCAAGTGCCCTCAAAAATATAATCCATGTGGCGATATACAGATTAATAGAAATGGGTTAAATCAATATAAGAGTTAGCCAATAATAAGCTAGAGTTAATGGGCCAAGCAGTGATTTAATTAATACAGTTTCTGTGTGATTATTTTGGGTCTAAGCTGCAAGCAGCCTATTACAACGTCTACAGAATGATGTCCACATGCCAGAAGCCCAACATTTTTAACAGCAATGGGGGCTCAGGCTGCAGACAACCAGAATGGACGCCAGTCTGTGCAGTGGGTGTGGGTGCATGAAAGCACAGTAGCTGTTGATCCTCACCATCCCCACAGAGAGCATTCTTGTGTCCGCGCTTGGACACCTCTCTACAACTTTACTCTCCCTCCTGCCTTGAACTCTCTAGCGTTGTGTTAATGTGAGACTCTTGGTCAGCCATTCCCAGTGCACAGTCGGCTTCCGCACCCTTCCTCGCCTAGGGCCTCGGTGCCTCCTACACAGGTACAGTGCTCTGTCTGCTTTGAGACTGCTCTGCTCAGGGACTGAACCACATCTGCCTCTCACTGCCTGTATGTGTCATAGTGCACGGCATAGGGCAGATGCACAGTCCACTCTCACTGAATGCATGAAGAGCGGGAAAGATTTAAACCTATGGGGTGTCAGTTATCTGATTTAGGACAAATTATTTATTCCACTTGTTAACATTCAATTCTGGAGGACTCGAAGATAGTTTTTGATTTTATCAGAGATACAAAAAAAATTAATTTAGAATCTGGGCCACTATGCAACAGCAAGCCCTGAGGGCTGGGAGAGACGCACTGGCTGAAAATTACCTACCAAATGTGTCGTACAAGACAGAGTCATTTCATAGGCTCTCAGTTGAACGGATTCCCCTAATTGTTAGGAGAGCATAGTGTGCTACCATCTTTCCAACCTCCAATGCTTTTCCTCCCCAAGGAGGAAAAAACATGTTGCCATTAGACAGGTTTTACAAGCTCCAGCTGGCCTCCAGATTATCACCAAAAGCGTAGAGAATGGGATACTGAGACTCGTCCCTTCCAACGTTAGCAGCAAAAGAAGGACAGGGCTCCAACTTTGCAAATGCTCTTAGCATCGCCTGTGTTGTCCTGAGAAACAGAACACTCAGGAGTCCTGAGGTGTTGAGCTTTGGGGACTGGCAAGAACCACAGCAATGCTCAGTCTGTGACTTAACCTTCTCTAATGCTGCAGCCCACGCTTGGTACTTTGGGTTGCTCACACCAGGACGAACTTGGCAGATCAACTCCTTTAGTTCATCAGCATCCCTGGCGTCTATGGGTTGATCTCTGTGAGCCTATTGGCTTCTGTGCCCACCTGCAGCCTCCTCATGCACCCTGAAAGCTTAGCTGTGAGCAGGCTGTGTTATGTAGAGGGCCGCATAGCTCATAGACACCTCCATGTTTACATTTTCAAGCCCATAATAAGCCTCTTTCTAAGACTTTGGAACAACAACTTAAACACGGGCACACGGGCTACACTGCGGGTGCAATACAGAGCAAAGAACACAGCTTGGGAATTGGTTATGCATAGATTTTGCATATTTAAGATAGGATTCAGTAGTCTATACTATAAATATAACTCAATGGTAACATCTAAAAATACACAACATTATCAAAAATGGCCTGCTGGATATTTCATTTCAAAAAAAGAAATCCTGCCAACTGCAGTACCTGCATTGATAAAAATAGATCTTTTGTAGTAACCCTGAGATTTTAAAACATCAGATTGAGTCCCCAGGGTATTCAGGACCCAAATGATAGCCTCAACAATCCTTATTATAATAAATATAACTTTATCAAAAGGTTTTACTCCACAGTTTTTCTTGGATGATATTTGAAGGTCCCTATCTGTGACTTTCTTCCCAGCCATTACAAGCACCAAATTGAGCTCACAATGACCAGAAACTGTAGGATGTTCCTACTGGTAGGTCCCTTTACAGTTTTCCAGTCATGGCTAAGAGGCTGGACTGGTGGGGGTTGGGGGAAAAAAGGGGGTGCCAGTACTTTATCTACCTGGAAATGTGCAAGGGACAGAAGTCCAAAATAGAATGTGAAGAGGAAGTGGCAGCGGAGGTGAAGGAACTCCTGACAGCCTCTGAGGTCCGTGCAGCAGGAGGGCTTTGTAATGAACCCACTATAACCTTTGCCGCAGAAAACTGTCCCATCGAACATGCTTAAAAGAATCTGGCTCCCCTGGTCTCCTCCCTACCTCTCCTGAACAGAGGCGTAGGCTATGATCAGCAAGCCAAACACAAAAGACCTTTATCCGTCATTGTAATCCACAGTGGTGTGGATCTCTTTTTCAAACTCCAGTGTTGTATACGTTATGGAGTGGGGCAGTTGCAGTTCTGAGAATTCTCTCAGGCTGGAACCTCCCTCCGGAAGCCCTGACAGTACCTCTACCCAGCAAAGTGCCCCAGTGAAATGTCTCACTAGCTGGGTGGTCTGGAAGTCAATTAACCTCTCTGAGCTTCGGTTGCTTAAACATGCATTATTTAACTTAGCAGGTCATGTTGAGGATTAGCAGAAATAATGAAGTAACAGGTAAGGGGAAGCACTCAGATGATTGGCTATTATTAGCATTCGTATACAAATTGCACTTGACTGCAAGCCAGAGCCATTCTGAGAGCAGAGTGACAGGGCCACCTCCTGCTGTGGAGCGTGGCTCTGTGCGGAGCAGCAGCGATTAATCATCTCCCTCTGCTGGAGTGACAAAAGGGTCTAATTACTAAAGCTTTGCTCCACTGTCTTCCTTTTAGAAGACAAATGTGTGCTCTAAAGGAAAACACTGTGCTACCTTTTGCTTGTGAATATACCACGTCCATTTTCATCTTCCATTGATGCTACCTGCATTGTCAAAAAATCACTCGAACGCGGATGGGGAAACATATAAGTAAGTTAGTAAAAGCTATCACGTAGAAATTCCAAGAAAAACGTGTGGTCCCCTCCCCTTGTGTGAAGAATATTCCCCTCCCATGAAGAACTATTTTTGCTTCTTCACAGATTACCCTAGGAATTTCAATACAGCCTCAGGCTTATTATTTCAGATAGTCCTCTATTGTGATAAGACTCTGTGACCAAGACAGCTTATAGAAGGAAGGGTTTGTTTGTGGGCTTACAGTTTCAGAAGGTGAGAGTCCATGGCTATCATAGGGAGCACGGCATCAGGCTGGCAGGCAGGCATGCTATAAGAACAGTACCTGAGAGCTCACATCGTTAGACACGAGGATGAGGCAGAGGGAGGGGCACAAGTCTTTTTAACATCAAAGCCTGCCCCCAGTGACACCCCTCATCCAGCAAACCCACACCCAATTCTCAAACAGTTCCACCAACTGGAGACCAAGTTCTCAAATATGAGAGTCTACGGATATCATTCTTCAGAAAACTACCACGCCTGTCTATGTTGGGGCAGATTCACTGATCATTTCACTAGGTGCTCTGTCTGCTAATGCTCCCAGTGAGTGTTCTGTCTACCAGTGCTCCCAGTGAGTGCTCTGTCTGCTACTGCTCTCTGTGTGTTCTCTCTGCCAGTGCTCTCAGTGAGTGCTCTGTCTACTAGTGCTCCCAGTGAGTGCTCTGTCTGCCAGTGCTCCCAGTGAGTGCTCTGTCTGCCAGTGCTCCCAGTGAGTGCTCTGTCTACCAATGCTCCCAGTGAGTGCTCTGTCTACCAGTGCTCCCAGTGAGTGCTCTCTCTCTAGTAGTGCTCCCAGTGAGTGCTCTGCCTGCTAATGCTCCCAGTGAGTGCTCTGTCTGCCAGTGCTCCCAGTGAGTGATCTGCCTGCTAGTGTTCCCAGTGAGTGCTCTGTCCGCTCCTATCACTCAGTGCCCTATCTACTTGTCCATCCAGTTTCAAGGCCACAATAAAACACCTCCAGGCCGGGAGAGTGATTCTGCTAAGATGAAGAAATAACGTGGATGCCCACACAGCACAGAAGGAAACCAGGAAGGCCGCAAGCAGACAGGCCCTTTCTCAAGGCCCACTCTGTTACTGATTCTTTTTTATTTTATTTCTCATGCCCACATCTGAGAGCCTTGCAGGGAGCTTTTGTCAGGATATCTTCCATTGAAAAGCCTGTTACTTTGACATCTGTCCCAAGATTCCAACTTAACTATTGAGCTGAACCAACCTCACTGTCGTATCTTCATCTTCACACCCATTCCCAGGCCACTGTAAGCCTAAGGCTTGCTGATTTCTGTCACTCCTGGCTCTTTTCTTGACTACACTTACTGTTTTCTCCTGAAACCCCCGTGAACATGCACCACCACCCCCGGGAACACGGAATGTCCTGAGCGCACTAATGTGTGTCCCATAAATCATCAGCTCAGGCACCATCTCTGAAAGTCACCCTACAGAGGAGTACAGACTTTCCTATCGTGCACAGACATCATATTTATATTCTCGCCAGGAGTAACCTGGGCTCAGGCTTTGGAACATAGTGAACTTAGCTCAGGAGCAAGGATTTTAGCAGTGTTGGGACCTAGCCTGTGCTCACGAGGTGTTTTCTGTCAGTGTGCCTGTATCTAGCCTCTGCTCACGAGGTGTTTTCTGTCAGTGTGCCTGGATCTAGCCTGTGCTCACGAGGTGTTTTCTGTCAGTGTGCCTGGATCTAGCCTGTGCTCACGAGGTGTTTTCTGTCAGTGTGCCTGGATCTAGACTGTGCTCACGAGGTGTTTTCTGTGAGTACGGCGCTACGGGAGTACACACTTGTCTCACAGATTTCACACCAGGGATTTCCCATTCTGCGATTTCAGAGACCTTGTAGAAAGGCAGACTTCTTGAAATGAGAGTATCTTTGGGATAAGGACTCAGAAGCAAAGGGGTTTTTGTTTTGTTTTGTTATTTGATGGTTTTAAACTGGCTTCCTCATGACAACAAGTAAACTCAAGTCTGAAGATGACAGGGAAACAGTAAATACACTTGGAAAAGGAGGAAGTAAATGAACAAAACAGAAGCACAGGAAAAGCACACTTGGCTTTGGACTGCTGACCTTGATGCAAACCCCACCTCTGATTTCTCTGCTGCTCACAGGCAAAGATTCTCCCACTTTACCTGGCCCTCATCACCCAGAAGGTGCGAGGCCTAATTACTAGCAGGGCCATTAAAAATGAATGACAGGATGTTTAAAATACTGAGCATAGTTTTTAATACTTGGGTAATATCATTATGACAGTCTGGGTCTCCGTTTTGCAAACTGTCCCTGCAATCACACAGTGCCAACGCCCATTTTCTAAGGATCAGGATAGTGCACACCGACCTGGATGTGGAGAAAGGAGTTGGCACAGTGATTAGCAGTGAGAGAGGAACTGCCTGGAGAAGCTGCCATACAGACCGGAATGCTGATCTCATGCGAACATACATGGTTTGCAAAAATGTCCTCCTTTTCCAAAGCCGCCAAGTCTTATCTGTCTGGATGACTATAAAGCATTAATTAATTAATCAGTAAATAATTTCAAAGGGCAGTTTTAAAATTACATAGCTATGTACTTCAACCATTTCATTGAAAAATTATATTTTTGTATCATAAAGTACTTTCAAGGTCATCATATCTTCTAGGCTTGATGTTCCTCCCTTGAAAATGATCAAACTGGTCCTCGAAATTACCTTAAAAACTGTGCTCGTAACAGCACTGTCATTTCCCATAATGATAATAAGAAGAACGACAAAAATCTTATACTGACTGTTCAAATTTACTATATGGAATTGATACGCAAAATAACTACTGACTTTTTTTTCTGGGAGGGAACATCCTGGAGTCACTGGAATGTTTGGTGTCCAGGGCTGCAGCTTTTCTGCATCTCTCAGAAGAACCATGTTGACAATTGCCAGTAGAAACAGGGGTGCTGTGAAGATTGACCCCCAGCTCGAGGAAACCACCTGGCATAAGAGAGCATCCGTAGCCTGGTGATCCCCTAAGGAAAACAGGCTAATCAATTTGGCTGACTCACTTCGGGCCAATCCTATCAATCATTATTTTTTTTCTCTTTTCTTTTTTTTTTTTTCTATCAATCATTATTATCTCTGGGAGGAATCAAAAGCAACAGCCAGTCCATTTCAACAACTGGAGAGAGCCCTGGAAAGTCAAGCAACAACAATTACTGACTTAAATACCATATTAGAGCACAAAACACTAGCCCCAATTCCCAAAGATATTTATTCCCTCTGTGAGAGAAGGGCTCTTTTGAAACTAAGAATCTGTGTATACTTGAGGAAGTTAGAGCAATTATCACTGAAGGTAACAATTTATTAATGTCAAATAGGGGAAGAAACAGGGTCTTTGCTCCCATATTCTGCAGGAAAAATTCTGCATGTGTGTGTGTGATGTATATATGCATATATTAAAATAGATTGAGATTGATCAACACATATAAATAGCTCAATGCAACATCTGTAGCAGTCCTTTGGAGTATATTAAAGTTCTTTCTGTTTATCAGGTTGGTAAATCATATCAACTCCTAGTTATTTAAATTGCCAGTTGCCAGGCAACCACATCTTTGTCAACTGTCACTCACTTTTAAGTTCCTCTACAACACTCCTTTAAGGAAAAAGAAGTGAAAATATCTTGAGACACTTATTTTGGGCATCAGAAATGTACTTAATTTTATCCCCGAGCTTAAAGAGTTATAACTGAGATGGGAAACAAGCCCTATGTAGAGGGTGGAGGGCATTCAGGCTCAAGTTGTGGTATGGATGCAGAGAAGTTGAAGGGCTTTGCTAGGCTAGATTTCCTTCCAGAATGTCGTCCATGAAAGAAACATGCTTGGAATTGATTGTCCGAAAGGGAACAAGCGCTCTGGGCTCTGGGGAAGCTGGCTGATTCTCAACCTCCACACAGCCTAATTCTTGGTTTACAGTTCCCGCCTCATGAGAGGGGTCCCAATCACAGTAGTCAATGGCTCCTCACTTCTTCCTGTGCCTTTGTTTCTGGACAATGAGGGGGCTAGGTCATTCACTGTCCCTTTGTGAAGAATTCTAGCACGAATCTGCTTCATTGCTATGGCCGTGAATCAGCAGCCATTACTTTACCCAGTCCAGTAGCATGAAATTTTTGCTCAGGGACTGTGGAGTTGGCTCCGTGGGTAAAGGTACTTGCTGTGCAAGACAAAGACCTGAATTCGAATCCCCAGATCTATGTAAAAGCTGACTATGTAAGATGAGATTCTGTGATTCAGTAGTCCCACAGAAAGATGGGAGGTGGACAGAAGGCCCTGGAAGCTCAGGGACCAGCTAGTCTGCCATGTTCCCCAGAAAGAGCATGACAGAGGGTCATGTGCCACAAGGTGACATGCAGAGCCAGTATCTGAGGTCATGTACTCATCCTTAACCTGAATTTGTATGACGTAGTATGCACACACACACAAACACACACCACATATACCACACATACCATATACATACATAAACACACCATACACAGCACGTACCCCACACATAAAAACACACACACCATACATGTACACACTACACACCTACATACCATACACACAGAACACACACACATACATACCCACCCCCCACACATCTCTCTCACACACACACATACACAAATATATAACTAAATTGCTTTTTAAAAATCTCTAAATGAATAATAAAACAGAAGAAAACAAGAGCGAGTTGAGAACAGTAAAGGAACTGAGAAGTATAAAGACACACTTCTGCCCCAATCATTGTAGGAAAAGCTGCTCAATGAGTGACCAGTCACTCCTGTCAAACTGGATAAAATTTTAAAGTCTTATAATCCCTTTGCTGGCAGGATGTGGAACAAATGAGTCTCACACACACTTTCAGAGTGAGAGTGTTCATGTATTTAGAACAGCTGTATGAGACAATCCAGCTGGGGACGAATGGTCTACACCATACCTGATGTCTAATGGTCTACACCCTACCTGATGTCTAGTGGTCTACACCCTACAGCAGGCAGAGTAGTCTACCTGATGTCTAATGGTCTACACCCTACAGCAGGCAGGGGAAGCCTTTGTCCAGATGTTCTGCCTTGATGCCTAGGATCTGTGCATCTGTTACCTACATGGCAAAGAGAAGTTCAGGTTGCTGGTTAAATGACTTCTAGATTGAGCTGTCCATTCTGGATTATTCGGGGGGAGAAAAGCACTCACAAGTTGTCTGTTTATTTGTTGGCTTTTTTGAGACATGGCCTTACTCACTCTAGCTGGCCTAGATTCCAACTGGTAGCCCAAGCTGCATTCAAAATCACAGCAATGCTCCTTGCCCAGCTTCTTGTGTATGGGGTTATAGTCATGAGTCGCCATGCCTGATGTAACTTTTTTTCAATTTTGATTTATTGTGTGCACATGGGGACCACAGTACACATCTGGAGACCAGAGGACAGTTCTCTCGGGCCACCTTGTGGGACCCAGGGTTGTCAGGCCTGTGGACCAGCTCCTCTACCCATTGAGCAATCTCTTTGGCCCAAGGATCTTAAGAGTATGGAATGAAAGCAGAGCAGAGTCAGGCAGATGTGCAACTGTGGTACAGTCAGATATACAGGATAGATTGAAGACACCAGATTGAGGCCACAGTCTCGGGTATGAGGGCACTTATTCCAAGCTGGATAAGGCAAGGAAATGGCTTTCTACTGGAGGTTCAGGAAAAACACCACCTTAATTTTAACTCAGTAAAACTTCTCTCAGCCGCTGCAGGAAACTAGCAAATGCCCAGCAAATCTGCTCCCAGAGAAACTCCTGCGTGTCTTCTTGAGGAAGTCATAATACTCATGGTATGACTCTTACCATCTATAGGAAACAATCTATAGGAAACATCTATAGGAAACAATCTATATGCCCATGGAAAGCAGAATGGATCTATAAAAACAAAGGAACTGGAATAATAGAATTCTATATAACAATCAATATAACAGGCCCACAGCCATACACTTCAACACTGGTATTCCTTTTTACTGAAAGCAAATGAAAAATATGAATCATATGTCATATAAAAGATGCAGAATGATGTGGCATTTTTGCAAATAGTTTTTAGTTGCCATTGAAAGGAATAAGTGAGGGCTGAAGAGATGGATCAATGGTTATGAATGGGTAGTGAGTGTTCGTCCAGAAGACCTGAGTTCAATTCCCAGGACCATGCCAGGCCTATAGCTCCAGTTCCACCAAGATCCCAGACCTCTGGGTGCCACAGGTACCTTCAATCACAAGCACATAACCACAAACACCCATGCATGCATACATGATTTAAAATATTAACAATAAGTCTTAAATTAAAAAAAATAATTCATGAATAAGAATGATAGATCTGAATTTCAGAATAGCAGCTAACTCTAGAGAGTGAATGGATTGTGTATAGAATGTTTCAAATATATTATTTTTATTACATTTATTTGTGAGTGCGTACTACATGCATGTGTGTGTTTATATGCATGTGTGAACACTCATGCCACAGTGTGTGGCACCTAGAGGACAATTTTTGGTTCCATCATGTGGGTTCCAGGGACCAGCTCGGGTGGCTTGGTACCTGGTGCCTTTCCCTTTGTAGCCATCACCATCTCACTAGACTCGAGGACCCTAAATGGTTTCTTTCCTAGAGCAAAGGAGAGTTTTGAGGTAACGAAATAAGAGAAGCTGGCAAATGGATAAGCATTTACTAAATTTAGTATTCACAATTTTCTGTATTCCTGAAATATCTTATAATAGAAATAAACAAACAACATATGCTAAATGGGTGTATATTCCATGTGTCCACAGGCAAACAGGGAAACTGATTCTCCCAAGTTCACAGAAATGATTTCACCCAAAGAAGTGTCCCACTAACATGCCAATCGGAAGACAAAAAAGCCCAAAACAAACATCAATATTTAGCTCAAATTTTATAACCTTCCAAATGCACATTGGAAAAAGAGATCTTTATTTTTCCTTTTATATTAAGCAATTTCATCTTGGGAAGGACTTTTTTTCTGCCCTTCTCCAAAGGAGCCCAGCCAGGTATGCAGAGTTCTGCTTGGAGTGAGTGTTTACAAAATGACCATGGTACAATACAAAAAAAAAAAAAAAAAGTGATACAGCCTATTTATAAATAACAGTGTCCAAATAAGTTAACCAGACAAAGTAACATTCTACACAGCCTTGCCAACCCCTACTGGAAGGGTTAATAAAATTAGCAGCTAAAGAACTCAGAGAAGAAAAACATCAATCTGCTTTTTGTGGTTTAGTATTTTTCCCTTGTCTCTATCAAAAACTTAAGATTTTCCTATTTTTTTCATGCCTGTGAAAGGCCCCAGAGCGTTCTGGAGTCAGCAGGATGTGACTGCTTTGTTCTCAGGAAGATGATGAAAGCGGAGGGGACTTCCACAGTGACTGTCCTCCCCCTGGACTGGAAGACTTGGAAGACTGTCCTGTCTCCAAGAACCAAGAAACATTAATAGAGTAAATACTGGGAGGGCAGGGGTGGCTAACAAGTGTAACCTCAGAAAAATGTGCAACTAAACAAGCCCTTTGCTATAATCTATTCTTATTTAAACAGTGCTTAATCTCTGCGCCCAAGCCAAGGGCCCCTTTCCTGTTAGACCTGAGAAAGCTAGTTTTCAATTATTGAATTCAGGTGGCATACGACCGTCTGCTCCCTTTCTCTCTGTTCTGCTCCTTTTTTCTTCAGTCAGTTCACCTGAGACACTGCAGGGCAAGTTTCCCTTTTTGTTTAATCACCTTTTGTTAAGCTACCTGTTTGTCAAATGTCCCTTCTCCAGAAAAACCTATTCTCTCCGAACACCTCTGCTTAAGGACTTTCCCCGCTCTGGGTGGATCGTCTCCTGCACAGGGGCTACCTCCGGTCTGCCTAGGCCAAGTTTCCTAAACTTCGAACAACATGGATTTCTGAAATTACCTAGACTGCTTCTCTTTCCTAAAGAGGAAAGTTTTCACTCACCTCGGCTAGGTATCTCCTACCTAAACCCACAGCCTAACAGAGATACCGCATCCCGACCTCCTCTAGACAAAGCTAAAATACTGCTCTTTCAACATCTACCCAGCTCTTTACCTCAGTCAGTCCTCGGGGAGAATGGCGAGTCTCCTCACTACATCTTACAGTAATTTACTTGAATTCTATCCTATTTTTCCAACTTTAATTAAATATCCTCTGCTTATTTAAAATAAGGCTTTAGTCCTAAGACTTTTAGCCCCATAATGTGAACGTCCACCACTCCTGCTCCATGGTGATAGGTGATTGGCATGTATCTTATCAATACATTGGTGTGTATGGCATTGCGCAACCTTGACAATTCAGTCCGGTTAGAAGCCTATCACATCACAGTCCTATCACATCACCTGCATTTATTCTATTAATAACTTTACATTATCTCCATGCCCAGTCTGATTCGTTGTCATTGCCTCTTTGAGTATGTGTCCCCCACCACAAGACTGTCAAAATTATGAAAGCAAAGACATCTATTGACCTCGTGGGAACCAGAGAGATGAAGACAGATAGACTGCTTGATCGCCACTGAGGCATCCATCTGTCGACCTCATGGGAACCAGAGATAGATGAAGACAAAGAGACTGCTTGAACACCACTGCCTCTCTAAATAAATTTCATCTCTAGATAAAATCCACTAAAAATAGTGCTTCTTTTGGATGTCCACCTGACATAACTGTTCAGGATTATTTACTAACTTAAATTCTACAATGAGTACCCATTCGCCACAGAATGTAGAAACACCACATAGATCAAACTAGTGTACAGAGAGAATCCCCACGGTTGATGATAAGATGAATTCTGGATGGAGAGACACAAAGATTTTATTTAAAATATATTTATAATAAGCATTCAGTATTGCAAAGAACTTTTGTTTCCTGTCTTAGATCTTGGGAGACTAGAGGCTTCAAAAGAGTAAGGAGAAGAGTACAGAACACAGCTATCACGGAAACAAGGAAAACAAGAATGAACTAGAAATTTCTTATCATGTGACTAAGGAGAACACAAAAAGGGTGGGACAAGAAGTGAGGCTGGGGAGTTAGCAGGGTTATTGGAGCCCTGAAACAATATGGCATCATTGTGCTAGCATAGAGGAAAGCAGGGATAAGCTGATGTCGCTGATACATGTAGGGGAGCCACTCCAGGAAGCAAGCTTGAGCAGGGTACCACGGCATGACTCCAGACAAAAGAGGAATGAGGGTGGACTGCAGTAACAGGACTAGGGTAGACCAGAGGCCATGAGACACAGAGACTGCGAGCAGGTAGAACCACAGTACTAGAAGCCCAAGATGGCTCCAAGGCTCCGGACGTAGTGACAGAGAGTCAGAGAGCGGCTCTAATGACAGCAGTAAAAGGTATGTGGGGACAGCACAGCCACGGGGCTTCCACCTCCCATCAGCTCGGGTTCACCGTCCTGAGAGCCAATGCTGGACACCAGATCTTATCTTCCTTAACTTCCAATCTCCTAAAATAGACGTGTACTATTCATAATCAGAAAGTTTCCTTATTCTCCCTTTTCAAAAACACTTAGCCGCTGGAATGTCCCAGAGCCGTGAAAATCAAAACCATGTGTGGCATTATCAGACTTTGGGGAGTTAGCGAGAGTTCGTATCTTTGCATAAGAAAAGCTAGCATATGGCCTACTTAGTGAGTTCCCAGGCAGCAAAAGGCTGTCCCCTCCCCCCCAAAACGAAGGAGCCCCACAAATGACAATTAATGTTTCTGTCTAAGCTCCCTCTGCACTCACACACACACATGCACCCCACAGGACAGCCAGCAGAAAAGGCAATGCCACCACAAGTGACCCATGTCACCGTGGGCACTTCTCTACAAAGTCGTCTGTCACCTGGCACAGGTGTAGCCTTTACTCTAAAAATGAGCCATGTCCAAGCATACCCCATACCTTATAAACAGGTAAAATAAACGATACGTTTACTTCCTATAAACTCTCACTTAATTTTTACTTAATTATAGTGACAAATCATCTTATCTATACATGCACAATATTAACAGTGTAATTTATTAAATAGATTCTGCCATTATTTTTTCCAACAAACAGAACTTCCCATAACGCCTGCCATCTTCACAAGCAGACTGACCACAAGCAACACTGAACTTTCTCCCAAATACCTGAGTGCAATCAAACACATAGAAAGGGTGCACAGCTAGGACAACTCCATTTCCTTATCTCTTTGAGGATTTTTTTCAAGTTTTTGGGAAAAAGAATTACTAGTATTTACTACAAAATGCAAATACGCCACTACAGAAACTCAGCCATATAACAACAGAGTAAGTGTCCTAAAGAGAACCAAGCCATAGCTGTCTCTTTCAGTCAGAGCAGGGAAACAGCTGAGGAAGTATCAAAGTTCTATGCCGTCGTGCTGATATTATCCTAATAGTGACATAATGGCATTTCATGAGTCCAATAGCTAACCTCCAAACACACATTCTCACAGACAAAAGAAACTCGTGGTAAGAATACGGATCCCTGATGTGGATGTGGAAGGGCGAGAAGCCCAGAATTGTTCATTGTTATCATTTACATTCTCTTCTAAGGGTAAAGTTGAATGGGGCAAAATTAAGACACTTCCGTACATCTGTTTTTGACTGTGCATGACTGTGCGCGCATATGTGTGGGTCTGCGTGCCATGGTGTGCACATAGGACCAAAGGACAACATATTGGAGACCCTTCGCTTCTGCCGCCATGGATTTATGGGATTTCTGGGATCAAACTTGGGTCATCAGGCTTGGTGATAATTGTCTTGATCTGCTGAGCCCCCTTAGTGGGCCCCCAAATTAAGACACATCTAATATCTTCTATATCTCTAAAATATGTTTACAGGAGCATGGAAATTGGGAGATGCTTAAAATATGAGCTCCATCTTCTCCAAGAAACCTCTGACTAGCATGGGCTGAGCAGCTTGGTCCAGTAGAATTCCTATAAGCTTGCTGTACAGAGTCACCTGAGGTCAACCATTCAACTCCCAGTAGAAGTTTTGACTCAATCGGGATTTAGGGAAAATGACCTAACACAATAAGGGATGAGAAGCAGTTCCATAAAGGACCAGAGATCTGTGTGCTGAAACTGTGATCCCATGAACTGATGTTCATGTTAGATGCCATGCAATGCTTCGCAAATGTGCTAGACTCCACACAGTACTTGATGTGTGCACTAGACATGAGTGCTAGGCTCCAGGCAATACTTGATGTATATGCCACAACCCCATGTGTTAGTTCACAAAACCTGATGCATGTGCTAGACTGTATGATAGATGACATGTGTGATCAATTGTATGCATGATTTGATGGCCGTGCTAGACTCCCCACAATACTTGCCCCGTGTTCTGAACACTTGGTATTAAGCTATGTGGATGCACAAGCAAGTGATCCAGTAAATAACACCTTGGAGCAGGATGACGACTGTGGTCCTTCCAGTTAGTCACCGACAAGAGGACTCACGCCATTGGAAAGGGTATACAGAAGTGGGACTAAGGAAAACACAAACTCCACCCCTACCCGATGCTGTCACCACCGCGAGCTCCGCAGTCGGCCCATCAGAATGCACAAATGAACTCTGAATGCATCAGCAGTTTAGACTGTCTCCTCAGCTGCACAAGGACTCTGGCATCATAGAAATCTGCCCTATTTATTCAGAGATGTTCCGTCTCCCCCGGACGAGGATTCCTTTCTGGACACCTAAGTTTTGAAGCTTTGCTCTGCAGAATTTCTTGCCCAAGCAGCAACTTAGAAAGCAGAGATTGCCTGCAGGCCCTGAGGGGCCCTAGACTCCATGCACCTGGGATCAAAGAGAGGCTATTCAGATAATGTTAAACCTTTTCTAGGATTTTCTCAAAATGTTTAAGGGTTTTTTTTTAATTTATCACCAGACATAGAGGGAAAATCTTTTCAAACAGATAAAAAAAAATTGCCATCCTGAAAGTGCTTTTTTAGAAACCATAATCACCTCACTCAGATGTACTGTTACTAGCAAGGGAACAATAGAGTTTACTTCTGAAAGGACTCGGCTAAATACTCATTACTGAACAATAGAGGCTGTGCTGCTGCAGGGCCCTCAGCTCAATTTTAAAACTCTTGGAGCCTGGTGCGGGCTTCTGTGCTAATCAGGGCAAGCGCTCCTCACCAGCTGAAGAGGCTTGTTTTTGTAGCGGCTGGCCTCATCCAAACAAAAATGCTGTTCATTGAGAATTTTAGCTTTATGAAGTGACAGGAAGTCAAACTTCATTGTAGCTGCTCCATTAAAAAAAAAAAAAAGTAACTTAGCTTGAGTTCCCATTCAAAACGTGAATAGCGTCCACATCAAATGTTGCATTAGCAGACCTTTGCTTCTAGGTAGGTATACTACTACTAAAGAATCTAACAGAATAAGCAGGGTGTGCATGCTCTCAACTGGGTGTGTGCACGTGTTCACGTGTTCTCAAGCGTATGCATGTATGCGTGCATTTGTATGTATATCTATTCTTCTTCTGTGACAAAAGCATGTAGGTTAAAACACTTTGCACTTGGTATTACATACCAAGAAATAACTCATAAAATAGTTACTATCGTTTAAAAGATTTGATTATTGGCATTGCTAAATAAAACTCTTCAATCCCTGATTATCTGCACATAATCACTAATAATTTCTTCTATATAAAACAAGATGTTGCCGTTTCCTAACTGGTTTCTTGGGTTCAAACATGGAAGAAGAGAGGGATGACATCTGGATTTAGTCCTGGGGCAAAGGGAATTTTAAGTTCTGAAGATACTGGTATATATTTCATAAATTTGTAGACTCGAGGAATAAATACCAAACAATCATGTACATGGTGTTAATTGTATAACTACTTAGAATACAAGAAAATTCACAATGTTGAGTCTGTTCTTTAGACAATTCTAGCTTTTGTTTAAAGGATGAAGGCCACGTCCCTGTTACTGAGAATCTCTGAGCAGAGGACTGGTTTCCCATCAAAGATTGTCTCTTCCCAGGAAAAGGGCCCTGGATGCTTACAGATTACATTTTAGAAAGACTGACTATTTTGTAGGCAATGAGTAGCCTGGCTTTGGGGAAAGGAGCTTGTATCCTGCCGCCATCTCTCTGCCGCCATCTTTCTGCCGCCATCTTTCTGCCGCCATCTTTCTTCAGAGGCTGGGCTGACTGAAGCCTCAGGTTTCCACCGGGACTCTGCTGTTTTCTAGTGGGAGCTGCCGTCAATTACCACACAGGTGCCTCCTTAAACAACTGTTCGTGCTTTCAGAGAGCTGGGCGGCAGAAGCCTAATGGCAGACACACCAGGCTACTCCCAACGTGTCTGTAAGGCCATGCTTCCTAAGGAACCCTCCACTGTGGGACTTGTCCCAGGGACTTGAAGGAACAGCCATCCACCACAGACAGGGTGCTGACACACTAAGGAATGGATTCTACACATGCCCAGATTGTGGGGCTCCTCACAGGGACAGAGATGACTCAAAGGCTAGTACATCACTGAAACGCCCCACCCACCAGGCATGGGGGACTCACAGGTTGTATTTAAGGCCCATTAACATATTACAGAACAATCTCCTCATGTTGGTCCCTGAATCACATCTGCAGAAATCGTACCAGATGACATCACACTCTCAAAGACTGGTGTGCGGGTTCACATGGAGCTCCACGGCTGAGCCAACTGTGGGTGTCTCACACAACTTAACACTAGAAAGCACGGAAGAAAGCCTGCCGTTTGCTTCCCATGTCACAGAAACAGCGAAGCAGCTTATGATAAATCAAGCACTGTCCATCCCAGTGAAGTTTAGAGCTAGGGATAAAATCAAATATAAAAAAAAAATCCAGAGTATAATGGAAGAGGTCAACATAACTGGTGAAATGAAATATTTAATATGTCTAATCTCCACTCCCTAAAATACGTCACTTAAAACAATGTAACACACTTTGTAGCTGCATTTAGAGGTTTACTAGAACGTCTAGGGAACAGAAGTTGTCCTGATATATGTTGGCTGGGATCTCCTGTTCCTCCTGCTAGGAATCAGTCTTCTCAGAAGCCATCCAGGGGTGATGACGTCAATCAAGGGCTATCTCTGTATTAACAAAAACCAAATATACATCCCTGCCCTGTCCCTGAGTAAAGGGTTTCATGAAAATATTTCTTTTTTTCTTCCCCCTCAATCTTTTTCAATACTATTTTGATAATAATAATATATTATTGTATTATATGTAAAATATGATAATATAATAATAATAATGTGCATTTGTGTGGGAGGTGTCCACATGAGTACAGTTGACCCAAGATCCCAGAGACCTCAGATTTCCCTAGAGTTACAGACAGTTGGGAGCTGTCTGGTGTGGGTACCGGCTAGTTTCTGTCCACCTGACATAAACCTAGAACAACCTCAGGAAAGGGATTCTCGACTGACGAACTGCCGCCATCCAACTGTCCTGTGGTCATGTCTTTGGGGTATTTTCTCGATTGCTAATTGATGAAGAAGGGCCCACCCCAGCCACTGTAGGCAGAATCAACCTTAAAGAGGGTAGCCTGAGCGTATAAGAACAGTCACTAAACATGAGCTGGAAGCAAGCCAGTGAGTAGCATTCCTCCGTGTCTGTGATTCAGTTTCCGACTTTGACTTCCTGCCCCGACTCTCTCGGTGATGGTGTGTGACCTGAGAGTTGTAAAGCAAAGCAAGCTCTTTCCTCTCTGAGTTGCTTTGCTCATGGTGTTTATCACAGCAACAGAAAAGAGACCTGAATAAGGTAGGTGCTAGCCACTGGAAGCGGGTCCTCTGCAAGCAAAGTGTGCTCTCTCATCTACCAGGCCAGCTCTCTGAAAAACTTTCCTGAGCATCTCCCTACCTAGAAAGATTCATAAAGAAACGGACGTGGTTCTTTAATCCCTCGGCTGTTGCCAGTTCAAAGTAATCCTACCCTGCCTGCTAAAGTTCCTGGAGAGGCTGGAGCCTGCCACACTCTGTTTGTTGGGCTCTCTCTAACATTGTACCTGTGTGTGCCAAGAACCCAGACTTATGCATACATTCACACACACACACACACACACACACACACACTTCTCGAAGGCCAGCAACATCATTCTATGTGAGTCCCTTTCTCTCTCTCCCCTATCTCCCTATGCATTGGAGGAACTGAGGCACTCTCAACCCCTCTCCTACACTACCTTTTCAACACCAATCTCATCGTGAAGTCTTCACATCCACACGAATGGGCCTTTTATAGGAATCAAAGAGGCTAATGAAAAACCCGCTTCTTCATGGTACCCCAGAATCCTTCAAAAAAGTTTTCAGGGCAATATAATTTTTTTCCCAAAACAGGATTTTTTTTTTTTTACTTCTGTCAGACCGGCAAGATCTTTTCTACCTTGTTACAATTTGAATTCTATTGGTTGCTAGCATAATTTAAAGGAAAAAATACATGAAATAACAGCACAGATTCTGACACGCATTTCAAACTCAATATATTATTCCTATCATCGACATTATTTCTACTACTATTAAGCTTCAGGGAGTGAAATTAGATCTGTTAAAGCTACATTTTAAAAAAAAATCCACTCAAGGCTTTTTCTTGAACCACAGTTTGATCCAGTACTGCATTCTAAGGGGCTGTCAAGCACAGAAACAAAGCCAATGAATTCCACTCTGAAAACAGTTTTGCAGTTTTATTTTTAGCTTCTCAAAACTGGCCTGATTCTCCTTTCCCTGGATGAAAAGAATTCCCTCTGAAATTTCTAACGTAGCAAACAAAGTCAGAGGAATATTTCTGGTTTCAAGCACCAATCCCTCAGACGCAGGTGGTAACAGGCATGGGTGAGGGCCGGAGCCACATCAGGGGTGAGACTCAGGAGCACGCCAGGGGCTCAAGGAGGAGACACTGTCTGCTAAGCTGATAACCCACCAGTGGTCTTTTTTTCCCTCTGTGAAGTCGTTGAGCTAATTTTTACCTCTAAAAATTCATCCGCACTTTCTACTGCTTCAAAGGGCACATGCGTACCCTGTGCTGTCTTCAGCCGCGAACTCTGACAATGACGGCATCAGAGCAGCTAAGGGGGAAGTTAGGCCCTAGCTCCGTCAGTCTTGATGTATCGGCACTATAGAGAGGTGTTTACGGTCACCCAATGGCTCATTTATTTCCCTAGGAATAATCTAATAACGCTTCTTAATTAAAATACATCATGACACTAACGAAAAGTAATTTGCTATCTATCCAGTTCAATCAGAGCTGACTGAAATGCCGAGCTCAAGACCTGGATGCCAGCACAGTCCTGCACTACAGACACAGAGGAGAATGTGGTGTCCAGGAGGCAGCATGTCCATGGGAGACTTCAAGATGCTTACTATGATCCAGTTGCAGGGAGGCGACCACCAACATCAGAGCTAAGTTCCTTTCCGCTGGAGTGCTCAAGGAGCAGCACACTAGCATTGGAGGAGAAGAAAATGGATGGATGGAGATCACATATGTGCACACACACACACACACACACACACAGAGACGTAGATGCAACTCTCTCCTAAAGAGTAACTTCAAGCAAACAAGAGAGTGAAATGTAACGCCACGGAAATGCGGCGTGCTTTCCATGGCAACTTCCAATCATCAAGCGGTTCTTCCCAGCTTCGGTGACATGACAGCATTTACAGAAACATGCTGCCTTCCACTTTCTGTCTATAAAAAAAATCACTTTTCCATTTTATGTTTTTATGGTTATGTGTCTCAAGTGCCATTTTAAACCCAAAATAATCAATGAAAACTGTATCAGTCAAGCTACTTAAAAGGGTGCTCACATGTACTTTGCTAAAATAAAATATTCATATCTACTGAGTGATGTGTCCATCCCAAAAGAAAAAAAAAAAAAAGAATGGGGATAATAACAAAAAACTAGAGATCATACACTTCTAAAATGAAGTTGATTCCAATTCTCTGAGACTAAGCTCCCAAGCGCCCTAGAATGACAGGAAGTCATGCTGTTTCTCATCCCATGGCTGGGTGACACTCTGTGGGTCCATGTCACAGAATGACACCAGTGCTTACCGCAGAGCTTAGGATTATTTTCTTATGAAGCTGATGGGAGGGATGCACTGCTCGGATTTCCTATGGACTCTTGGTGTTTTCACAGATTGCAATAGTTCCTGTGAGCAATCCTGCTTTTACTGGCATGCCTTGCACAGCCCTGGGATACAGACTATGGTTTACACCCCAGTTCATGTCTCCGTGTCATTAGCTTCCAAAGCAATTTGTGTCAGACGCTAACGATGGCGAAGTAAGGATGAGCAGAAGGAACCAAAATTTGTTTTCCCTGACAGACAACGGGCATAGCTGTTTCTACAACGAGCAGTTTTGTCTGTATTAGAGTCCAGAGGACTCACACGGAAGCCAGTTGATTTAATTCCAGGTCACTGTCAAAGAAGGCTAAGAAGAGAGTGCTGTGGAAAACAAGTCACAAGAAACACAGGTCACCTTACTCAGAGGAGGGGACACGGGGTACACTGGGATTTGGGCATAGAGAAACCATCCATCTTCCATGATCCTCCCAGCAAAAGACCAACTTAGGACAAACATCTCATCCCGCAGATGGTAAAACACGGCCAAACAAGTCCAAAGAACTTCCTCGATGTCACTTAGTGTTTCCATGTGAATCTTTGCATGCTTCTTGAAAGAACACGTTGCATGTTTTGAAAATGATTAATTTCTTCTACTTAATTCAGAGAACTATTCTTTTCTTGATCACATAAGGAAGAGGCTAAGAACTTCAGTCATAGTTGATGAATGTATTCGGAGATGACAAAATATTTCTCCTATTGTGCCTTCACATTGTTGCCATCTCATGAGCATTTCTAAACACCTGAATCTAAGTTCTTTTTTACTTCGACACTCGGCAATTTGGAGACCATTGTGGATTTGGAAGCTACTAATTGTCTAAAAAGAAAAGAATGTCAGTGGGACACGTTGGCACACTAAAGGCAAGAAAAAGCCTTAATTGCTATGACTTGAGAGCAGAGAAAGAGAAGCAAATGAGCAGGCAATAGAGTTTTGCAGAGGCTGTGGAGGTGCCGAGGAACGGCATGCATTCAACGCTGTTCCCCCAGCCTGTAATTACTACCTGGCCCAGAGAACAAGGGGTGACTCTCCATAACCTATCTGTTGCTCTTAGTTAAAATAGCTCTTATACACTTGATGCCAGCCACTTCCTTGCCTAAAACAAAATAGAGAAGGGAGTGTCTTTAAATTGTGACTCAAATTATCAACAATTACAGCTATGGTTTTTAAGTGTTCCTGGAGTCACATTGCAAAGACCAGGGAGTGATCAAAGGTTGGCCCCCTGGCTCTGACTGGTGTCGAGTGTTGGAAGAACTTTGCAGGAGAATATTCCCCCTGCCTCATCTGGCAGAGCTTGTTCTCACTCCCCTCCGTGGACTGTCACATCTGTCTAGTCCCTTCTTTGATTAGGAAAGGGAGGTGGTGACACCGGCCAAAGCTTTGACCCAGAAAAGACACGGAATGTACTTCAGGTCTGACCCAACAGTGCGTGTGGAATTCCTACACACGTGGTCTACCGTTGCATGCTGACTTTCAGCAGGTCCTGGCTGTTAGCCAGCAGCCAAGCAGCTCTACCAGCTATTGTTTAATCCACCAACACTTAGGAGGTCATGTACTGAGTATATAGCTATTGTTGCTTTACTGATGAAATGGTTCCACCTTCAAAAAACAGCTTGGCTTGGCTACTTGCCTTTTACACCTCCCATCTCAAGCTTCTAACTGCATCTTGTCTGCATCGGTTAGCTTTTCGATATTACGAAAAGTATCTGAGATGGATCTACATAAAGGAGAATATTTATTTTAGCTCACTTTCAGGGTGTTTGGTCTGTGGTCTCATATCCCAGTCACATGGAGCCAGTGGCAAGGCAAAAGGACCACGGTGGCAAACACATCACCAAGGTAGTCTGTTCACTGTACGTGGCCAAGAAGCAAAAGCAGACATGGAAAGTAGGAGCACAGCCTTTTCTAGGACACATCTCCAGAAACAACTTCCTCCCGTAGGCCCACCTTTCAAGGCTCTACTACAACCCAATAGTGCCACAGGATCCAACCAACAAACGCTCTCCCAGTTGTCTCTTCTTTTCTCGGCATTGAAGTTCACATAAAATGTATTCTCTAGATTACAAAGGCTCACTGGGCACTCCTCCTAAAGGGAAGGGTGATCAGATTTCAGTAACAGACGAGGGAAAGATCAAATCGTGATCAGCAACAATTTCCAAACACTGAACGGTGATAAGTATCAAGGAAGGAACCCTTTGCCACTATGAGTTTTACCTCTTGCTTTAGCAATTTGGAAACTGTTCTAAATTTGGAAGCTACGGATGGGGCAGGCAAAGCAAGAGAAGTGTCATTGCAGGGACAAAGGAGTCATGAAAGAGTCCCTCATTTCAGGGAGTGTGGAGCAAAGAATAAGAAGCAAATCAATGCATTTGGCTCCGTGTATACAAAGTGGCTGGAGCAGAGCTTGGGGTGGGGGAAAAGCCTGTGGTCCTAGTACCCAGAAGGTGGAAGCAAGAGGGCCAGCAAGCAGTTCAAGGCCAGCCTTGGCTACACAGCAATCTGAGGCCAGCAAGGGCTACTTGACACCTCAAAATAAAATAAAAGATAGATAGATAGATAGATAGATAGATAGATAGATAGATAGATGATAGATAGCAGAACAGATCTGTCTAAAAAAGTAGAAAAGTGGTTGCCAATGGGTGGAGACAGGGGAACAGTCAAATATCAAAATGTTCATAGGCTGTGATTATGGGTGTGGCTACAGAACTCAGAGAATGTACTAAAGGTACAGTGTAGTTTGAATGAGTGAACTGTACCATGTGAGAATTACATCTCGGTAAAGCTGTAAGACAAACACATGTTGGTAAGGAGAACACCAAGAAAAACAAAGGCAAGGAGTAATTTAGCAAGTGTATGAGAAACCCCCCACCCGGGCCCCCCCCACTTGCCCCCCCCCCGTCCCCCGTCTCTCTCAAACCCCTTCTCACACCTCTGACAGAGCACGGCCTTTCCCACCTCGGCGACTCGGCATCCACCACGTAATAAGGCCTGATTTACTTCACAAAATCTGTTTGTTTTAGTTTGGGTTTTCTCCCGTCAAGCATTCTTCATCCTCAATTGATCTCTCAGCTTCATTCCACCTCCTCAAAGAGTTTACATGCGTCCAGCCTACAGTGAGCAACACAGTGATCACTCCTCCGAGCTCGGACTTTGCTCCTTCCTAACAGTGACTTTAATGGTCAACTATATATTCATCAGTGTTTGCATTTTAATTGCTTTCTCCTCCAGTGACTGCATGCCTCATGACAGTAAGACCTACATCTGTTTCATGACCTAGGAGAGTTCACAAAAAAACGTATGGGAAAAGTGTCTACCAGGTAAACAAGAAGACTGATAATGGGGTTGGAGAGATGGCTCAGGGGTTAAGAGCACTGACTGCTCTTCCAGAGGACCTGGGTTCAATTCCCAGCATCCACACGGCAGTTCACAACTGTCTGTAACTCCAGTTCCAGGGGACTTGACACCCATGGCAGATCAACATTAAAAAGAAGAAGATTGATGATGAACAACTAGCCAACACAAGGAATGCATGCCTTGACTTCCAAGTTCGAGATAATTTAATATGCAAAATGAAGAAAGGGAGGTAAAGTATTTTCATCAATATAACAAAATCAAATACCTCATTTTCTTTATTCTTAATCATTTTGTTAAAACTAGACAGAATCTTAAGTAAAGTTAAAATGGTTGAATTCACGCGTACATACTTTCAGTTACATTAGTATAATAAAAATTCACTAAAAGGCCACTCATTAATATTGGTGATTAAACTATTATTGGTGATCAAACAAAGAATGAAATAAGTTCCTTCGGGCAATGAATTTAGCACCTAGCTTGAGATAAAAAGTCATGCTATTTCAATGCTAAAATTTTTTAAGAAGAAAGAACAAAGGCAAATCTAGATAGGTGTGTGAAGAAATGCTTCATGCAGTGTATATGAGTTTAAAGTGTTTCTAAGCAAAATTTCAGTGCTCAAAGGAAAAAAAAACCTAGGCATTGAGTAAAGCTTTATGCGGTACAGATTTTAGCTGTAAGATCTTCTGCAGTAGGCACACAAATAGCAAACAAGACGAAATCGCAGGACTTACATCCCTTCCTTCTTACAGCAACATTCTGCTTAACATTTCCTGAAGACTGGGACCTGCTTTTTATTGTTCTCTTGTTCAAATGAAATTCAGAGAGAGGAAAACAAACACATCGCCTTTTGAAGATTACCTACTAAGAGTCTTGGTTTGTCCTAGTAGGATGGTAAGGGGAGAAGAAAAGGCAAGAAAGGAGTGGGAGACAGAAATTTGAGATAAAGACGAGGGGGGAAGGAAGGAAATGGAACCAACTCCCAGATACATTAATCATAAAGAATAAAGAAACGTGGTACAAGTAGAGGCTCATTAGGAAGAACTCATGCTAACCCTGTAATTTAGGACAAATGTGGTATCAAATCCTCTGACTATTCCCACTGTATAAATTATTAAATCTCAGAGCACTACTGGCTACAAAGATCTTGGAGACACCCTGAAGGTCTGTTCCTCTGTCAAGAGTCTACCTATGGTTGGCATGCTTCTAACAATCACTGGTCCTGAGTGTGAATTCTGAATAGGACAGCTGATTCTTCCCAATGCTGCTGTAGCCAGTATCAAGGTGACAGAGATGTCAGAGATCATCCCTTCTGACTGCACTTTGCTTCACACACAGGAAATCTGGGGTCCATGGAGATAAGACGAACTGCATTCATAGTATCGTGATTAGCACACTACTTCAGCTCAGTGTTTGGGGCCTTTTCCTAGTTACTGTTTCTACTGCTGTGAAGAGACACCATGACCACAGCAACTCTTATAAAAGAAAACATTTAATTAGGGTGGCTTACATTTTCAGAGGTTTAGTCCACTATCATCATGGTGTGATATGGTGATGTACAGGCAGACATAGTGCTGGAGTCAAGAGTCCTACATCTAGACAGACAGGCAACAGGAAGTAGACTATCTCACTGGGCATGGGTTAGGCTTATATAATACCTCAAAGCCTGCCTCCACAGTGACACACTTCCTCCAACAAAACCAAACCTACTCCAAGAAGACCACACCTCCTAATTGTGTCATTCCCTTTGGGAGCCATTTTCTTTCATACCACCACAGGTCCCAAATAAATCCCTATAATAACTAGACAATCAATGTCTGTCCTCATATCTCCACTTGTTTTTAAGCCCAGGGTCTCGGGTATTTGGGGTAAAGAATGAAGTTTCCTACAGTTTGCCTTTGTGGGGTTAGCCCTGGTCTGGACATACCCATGGGGAAGCTGTTGACCTGTCAGAAGTTAGGTATATGGCTCAGTGCTCTGACACAGGGAACTCTGACTCCTGCATCTGTATTGTGAATGTAAAAGATATGAACATCTATTGTAGAAGCTTTACCTGGTGTAGAACAATCCTTTTCTACACCAGAAACATGGATTACTCTCGTGGGTTAATAAAAAGCTGACAGTAGCTGGACAGGAAGGTAGGTGGCAAAGTGAAATGGAGAATGATGGGGAAAAAGGGGAGGAGTCAGAGAAGACACCAGCCAACCACACAGAGAGCAAGATATGCTGGAGGACTGGTAAAAGCCACATGGCAACACATAAATTAATAGAAGTGGGTTAATTTAGATGTAAGAGTTAGCTAGTAATAAGCCTGAGCTACCAGTCAAGCACTTATAATTAATAAAAGCCTCTGTGTGGTAGTTCAGGAAGTAGCTGCCAGGTATTTGAGGACAGAAAGCTCCCCTTTACATTTACCTTTGGCTAAAATTGAAAATACAGCTCAAGAATAATTAGATCTCAATTGTGCACTAGATTTTTATAAAGTATTCTATTTGTGTTGTAAAATGCACAAAAAAGGCCTGCAAATTATTATGTACCCAAGAATTAAAGCAAAAACAACAGCAATTATAACAATAAAATTTTAGGTGAAGTTTAAAATAGTTAATTCACAGGATTGGTTCTTTAAGGACAAGTACATTATCAAAATAAAATAACTGCTGTGGGACACTCTTCTTGTACCCTGTAAGGATTTATCATTCCTATTGGTTTAATAAAATGCTGATTGGCTAGTAGTCAGGCAGGAAGTATAGGCGGGTCCACCAGACTAAGAATTCTGGGAAGAGGAAAGGCAGAGATGCAGTCATCAGTCAGACGCAGAGGAAGCAAGATGAGAATGCCTTACTGAGAAAAGGTACCAACTCATGTGGCTAAACATAAATAAGAATTATGGGTTAATTTAAGTTGTAAGAGCTAGTTAGTAATAAGCCTAAGGTAAGAGGCCAAACAGTTTGTAATTAATAGAAGCTTCTGTGTGTTCCTTTGGAAGTGTTCCTTTGAACAGTTGCAGGACCAGGCTGGACAGAACCTTCTGGCTGCAAAATAATGGCTTGAAAATATTTCATCTTTGCATGGGGCTTTAAATTATGGGTTTTGATACTTCTTTGCCTTGAAGTATTAATAGTTCATATTAAGTAAATGTATAATATGCAAATTTTAATGCATAAGACTATTAGCACTAATAAATAGGCTAATCCTAGTTATTTCACTATTAAATTAAACACTGGATATTTTGAACCTCAGTGGGATGAAGGTTCTTAGTTAATAATCCTGAGCAACTAAACTTAAAATCCCAGCAGCAAAACCTGAGATTAGACCAGAGCATTTGGGTCCCTGGGCAGCCAAGAGACAGAAGGTGCATACACAGGGCCACCAGACTCTGCAAGGAGAAAACAATAATGCAGGATGCTCACTTTGGGTGTTGTTGTCTGAGACAGGGTCTCTCCATAGATTCCTGGCTGTCCTGGAACTCACTAAGTAGACCAGGTTGTCCTGCCTGCTTCTGCCTCCAGAGCACAAGGATTAAAGGCATACCTCACCACGTGCAAAAGGATGTCCATTTTGTTTTCATTTCACAAAGAGGAGAAATAATTTTGTTATCATAAATATTGCATGGGACATAGCTATACACCAAAATTCTTGTTCTTAGTAGGAAATTTAAATTTAACTAAGTTTCCTGAAACGCATCTGCCAACCAAGACGCACAGAAGTAGACAACAGCACAGAGTCACAAGTCACACACACTCTCACTCACAGCCTAGGTCCATTAGGGACCCTGAATGTGTTCTTCAAATGCTGAGAGTCACTTGGAACCCCTAAACTTTGTTACAAGACTGGAATTAGACAATGTGCACCCTTGGCTATTTATCCGTCCTCTTGGGGTTAATAATTCCGTCTGAGGCTCACTTGAGCCGGGAAGTCATTTTTACATTGGGATTATATATTTTAATCACGATTCCTCTTCCTAAACCCAGAAGACAGAAACAGTATTTTCAAAATCTTACTTTATAATTGAGTTGCTTCTACCTCTAACTCAAGACGGAAAACTCAGGTTCATGTGGAGAAAGTGTCAAATGTCTACAGCTAGATGATAGTCGCCACCAGTAAACTCCTTACCCTCTGAAATGAGTAATTTCCACAGAACGATGGGGTTTTCTGTAGCCAATAAACTAAATTGAAAAAACCTTCAGCCAACTGTAATAAACACAGAATTGAAAGCTAATAAAACACCACAGGGCATTTCAAGGTAAATCCACAGGAGAGAGCTCACCAGAATAGATGTTTACAGACGGTGACTAAAGATATAATAATAATTAATCTGCTTTTGAAGTAATGAACAAATCACATGCTCCCTTAAAATACAAATCACAAAGCTCTTAGCTGCTAATTAAGTTCAGGAGTGAAGTAAACGCTTGACTAAGTAAAGGCTAGGGCTCATAAACAATAATATACAGCTGTCCGCGCCCGACCAGTCCTTCCCCGAACAAACAAACGCTGCTTTCAGAAGGCAAGGTCCAACCCAAAACTGGCACTCACCTGTGGTTGTTGGATCTTAACAAGAGTCATGATCATTTGCTGCTGGATATATCATACTTCCGTAAGAAATGTTTGCAAAGAAATTACTCTAAACTAGGCACAAGAATGCTAAATATAGCATTTAAAAAATAAAATATTTAAATCATGTTCAACTTCGACATGGAAAACAGAGGAATAAGTACCACGGTCTGGTACTTTAGCTGTTCTGCCTCCTTCAAGTGTGCTCAGAGCATCCTACGGGATGGGAACAGGCAGCACTGAACAGGATTAGATTCTCGTTCATAGACAACAGAGAGAAGAAGAAAGGTGAACGGAGGTGGACAGACAGATGCAGGACAGCCTGGGAACTGAACACTACAGGACAGCCCACAGACAGGAGTTTTCATGGGGTTTTTTTCAACTTTATAAAGGAAAAATGAAAACATAAATAGTTCCTGACACATGAGAACTCTGACACTAAAGAAATATAAGGAAGCTGTCCATCACCAAAACGTTAGAACACAGTCACGTCCCTGCTAGCTCGTTGTCTGAAGCTGTTTCCTGCTTCAAGACCAAAGCACTAACGCAGAACCTAGAACCCAGAAAACTGAAGTATTTACTCTCTTGTTCATAGAAAATGCTGTTAGGCCAATGGCCTCTGAGATGGAGAAGACAGATGCCTGCCCTACAGCCCATCACTGTGTTTGTGTCTCCCAGGGCTTCCAAAGCACAGTAACAAGAATCACCACAGACTTGATATTTATAAGAAATGACCATGTCATTTCTTTCTCATCTTACTGCTTCACTTGGCTTCAATAGATTTCTTCTTTTTAAAAAACAGGGATTCAAAAGGATCCAGAAATTTGGGTTACTTCTCTGAACCTGTATACACTTTCTCCGCCATCACCCCCTTCTCACTCCATCCTTTCTTCGTGGGCCTGCAAACCTGCTACCGTCACAGCCCCCTTTCTCTAGTCTCTGGGAGTCATCCCCACCCATGCTGTGGTAGAAATAGGCAGGATGGAGACAGAGGATAAGACAGACAGTGACCGCATTGTCAGTGAACCCTCACTGTCCAGTCGCTGGCCTCCTGCCTCCTCCGTCTAGCTATACCTACATCTTCCTCCTACAAACTAGATCAAGGCGCACTGCCTTGAAGCCCCTATATCTTCCTCTACAAGTTTAAGAAAAAGTGGCGAAGGGGGAAACCTCCTCCCAACCATCACCCATCAATTCCCTTTGCTTTTAGTAATGTATGTTAACTAGGGCTATATAGTGACCTGTCTCAAAAAATATACTATATATTATTTAAATGAAGAAAACAGATTATCTGCTCCTTGAGGGTAAAAGAAATATGGAAGGAAAAAACTCATGACATTGTCTGTTGTTCTAGAATAAGCAATGGAAATATAGAAACCTTATGAGAAATAACAGTTGGGGGCAGGACAAACAGAATCAGGTCAAATTCTTTGATTCTCGAGGGTAAAGCAAAAAACCCATAATTTTTCCTAGAGTAACACTATCAGAAGATCTATCCATGCATGCCATCTCTACCTGAAGATTCATAGCTTCAGCCAGTTCACAAAGTCTCACATGGAATTACTGAGGAACGGGTGTCCGTTGAAGGGTCACTATAGTATCCTCTGTGTCTAAAATATGGCGCTGCTGGTCACTGGGTAGGGCTCCACTTTCTGAATATGTGAACCAAGTCAATCCAACCCCCTCATTGTTTTATAGACTAGATTTCTGAAAGGGAAAATTGTTTGAGATAGTCAAGACCACAGAGCTGCAGAAAAGCTAGAAGGGAAACAGATGCTATGACCCTACCTCAGCCCCAGGCCACCACTCTATGGTGACAGGACAGTGGACGATTTAGATGAGTCGCTAGGTAGCCTACCTTCTGCCTAGTCAATAGATTCTAAGTTACCTCATAACACGCTCAAGGAAGGGTGTCATTGGCTCACAGAAGATGAAATACAACTCGGGCAAAACTCAGACTCAAATAAACACCAATCTCAGACTACCTGCCCTCTCCAAAAACTGATCACATGGCCACTGATTTGTTTCAGGCAGGCTGTGAATGAGTTACTTCCAACACACTAAAGGGAAATACACGCTTGGAAAAACAGTTCCCACTGAGGCTCCCTCACATTGGAACCTTTTGGAAATGCTCATGGAAGGCTGTATTTGTTGCTGTTTATAACTTTTATAACCGTGAAGCTATAAAAATTTCAAAGAGCAAAACATAACACAAAGCCAAGGTCATTGAACAGTTAATCCCGCTGAGCCAACTCTTCTAGACATATCAAATGAGAGAATAAACTCCTTATCAGGTTGTGTGGCCACTTGGTTTCATGTAGCTCTTAATATCCACACTTGGAGGAAGCCCTGTCCACTGTAGAACCTTTATCCAAGTCCTGGGAACCACGGGGAACAACTCAGAAATAAAATTCTGTCATTCTCATTTCCATATAGGAGGATGACCTCAAAATGTCCGATTTACCTTCCTTCAAGCTCCTGTCTATTCCAGGGGAAACACTAATGCATTTTCCCAATAGAATTAATATGATGTATGTTGTGTGGGCCCCATGATGATTTTAGAGCAGAAATTATACAATATGGTTTAAATAGGTTTTGTGGGTTGGCCTGGAAACCTAACATTGTTACTATGGAAAATGTCTCAAACTCCACAAACAACTCTGTTTCCAGTGAACTTTTGAATGCAACTATTTTAAGTTGGGGGGTTGCATATTTATTTAGACTTAAAATAGTCATAGATGAAGTTATTAGGTATAAAATATTTCAGTTAGGATTCTAGCCTTACACTGACAAATGTCCCTCTGCCATCTTGGATACAATGGATCTGAAGGGAGGATGTTACATCCTCTTGCAGTACTATGGAACAATTCAAATTCAAAATTAAACAAGTACAGGTCCCATTTCAAACTAAATTTTTATTGAAGGTTAGGGTGACTTTACAAAGCAATTAAGCATTAGGCTATATATTGGAAAACAATAAGTCACTGAATCAAAATCTTCCATTCTTCTATCTTTAGGCCCAGTGGGAAATGTTCAGAGCAGTGCAATCGTGGGCAGGCGGAGCCTCAACTAGCAAGACAGAAATCTTTGTGAACATGTACGGCTGAATCCATATCCTTAAATTTTGTACTTAAAAAAAAAAAAAGATAGCTCTACGCTCTACTTGTCTCTTTCCTTCCCAACACAAAGGTCCAGTTCTTTTTCTCTCTCCTCTTCCTCCTCCTAATGTTTTTTTTTTTATTATTTTTCAAGGCAGCATCTTCTTGTGTTGAGCACACTGGCTCAAGGAATCTTCAGCCTACAGAAATCAAGGGAGCTAGTGAACTTCCTGGACCAATGCTAGCCATAGATAAGAATGTAATAAGAAATACTGTCTAACTGCAGGGATTTTTGTTTGTCTGGTATTTTTTTGTTCTATTATCCAAGATGTAAAATGAAAACAGCATTATCTAAGGATCCAAACATATTACAACATTTACCTATCAGCATCCCCAAGAGCTGAACCCTCTGTTCCACTCTGTTCACCGTAAGATTTCCCCTCCCCCAGACCCACTCCTCCTGATGTGTGAGGGAAGAATAAAAGGTTTTTAAGTAATGTAATCTCTACATACCAGAGAGCATTTGCTATCTAGTCCTCATTTCGTCATCCCGAACATTACTCTGACTTTAATGAAGAGAACTGTGTGGACGAAAGCAACACAGATATTGCAGTTCTCACCAAGTCGCCCCGCTGGCAGCCAGTCTATTCTACGGACAAAGGCACACACCATCTCTAAGAGTCCATTCTAGCAGGATCTTTCAAGTGCTTGTGAAAATGAATTAACTTACCTCTAACTTAAATAAAATATTATGGTTGAATGCTAATGGGGGCTTTTAAATCCTGTAGGTACTATAGCATTTAAATTCCGATAAAACCATAGATTTTGAAGTTGGCTTTTGACATGTTGAAGAAACACAGAAATAGCTTTTCTTCATAAAAGGGCAAATAATAATAATAATAACAATTCCAGTTGAAATCAAGGCTGGTATACCACAGAAAATTCCGTTTTTAAAAAATTAAGATCCTTTCATGTTTTCTTTGCAAACTCCTAGATTTTTTAAATTTTTATTTTAAAGGTTTTTTTCATTGTACATACCAGCCACAATTCCTCCTCCTGCACCCTCACCACCTCTCCCCAACCCACCGAACCCCTGATCTGCTCCTCAGAAAGGATAAGGTCTCCCATGAGGAATCAACAAAGTCCAGCATATCAGGTTGAGGCAGGACCAAGACCTCCCCGTGATCCCGGCTAAGCAAGGGCTCCCACCATAGGAAACGGGCTCCAAAAATCCAGTTCACTGTATTGACACAGGAGAGCACTTCCTAAATATAACACCAGTAGCACAGACACTGAGATGAGATCAACAATCAATAAATGGGACCTCCTGAAACTGAAGGAGCAAAGAACACAGCAAATAAGACAAAATGACAGCCTGCAGAATGGGAAAAGATCTTCACCAACCCCACATCTGACAGAGGGCTGATCTTCAAAACATATAAAGAACTCAAGAAACTAGACATCAAAATACAAAATAATTCAATTTACAAAGGGGATACAGAGCTAATCAGAGAATCCTTAGCAGTAAAATCTCAAATGGTCAAAGCACATTTAAGGAAATGCTCAAGATTCTTAATCATTAAGGAAATGCAAATCAAAATAGCTCTGAGACACCATCTTACACCTGTCAGAATGGCTAAGATCAAAAGTACTGAGAACAGCTTATGTTGGAGAGAATGCAGAGTCAGGGGGGTCACTCCTCCGCTGCTGGTGGGAGTGCAAACTTGTACAGTCACTTTGGTGATCGGTATGGGGGTCTTTCAGAAAATTGGGACTCAATCTACCTAAAGACCTAGTGATACCACTCCTGGGCATATATGTAAGACATACTCAATCATACCAGAAGGACACTTGTTCAACAATGATTATAGAAGCATTATTCATAATAACCAGAACCTGGAAACAACCTAGATTCCCCTCGACAGAAGAATGGATAAAGAAAATCTGATTCATTTACACAATACAATATTACTCAACTGTAAAAAACAATGGCATCATGAAATCTGCAGGCAAATGGATGGAAGTAGAAAAAAACGTCCTGAATGAGGTAGCCCAGACTTAGAAAGACAAACACAGTATGTACTCACTAGTAAGTGGATACTAGACGTAAAGCAAAGGATAACCAGGCTGCAATCCACAGCCCCTGAGAAGCCAGGTAACAAGGAAGACCCTAAGCAAACTCCTAATATCAAAGAACCCTACATTTCTCTCAATAATACAATTTTTTCCCTTTGACATAAATTGCAAAGGTCAGTAGATACTTGTAAAAATAATGGTGACCGCGTAAGACAGTAAGGCTTAGACCTCAGTGTTCACGAGGCTTTGGAAATCAGCAGTGAGAAGCTGGGACTTGTTCGTCTGGGTAACTTGACTGCCGCTCTGAGCATGTCTCTGTGTACTGCTCCCTGGAAATGCTCTGTCTACCAGCATTAATTAAAGTGTTTTTAACTCCTCATAGATCACCTCAGTGCTGTACACGCGCTTCTTCATAAGCCTTAGTTACTGACTATCGCCCTGCCCCTCCTCTCTTCGTTAAGTCTCCGAGTTGACGGAAGGCACACCAGGTAAATTATGAAAGAAGCAGCCGTTACTTCAGGTGCTTGTCATTCGGCAAAGCCGAAGCTGCCACCACTAATCCCCAGAGAGCCCAATTCTGCGCAGGTGAGACCTGGAAGAAAAACAAAAGCACACGGCAGCTCACTCTGTTTCTCCAGTGCACGGGCTCCAAAGTACCAGACTTTAGAAGGTAGCTTCAGTGAAGAAAAATTAACATCATACAGGAAGGAGTCTTGTCAATGCCCTAAACTACACTTTTCATTCATAAAATGCACGTTTTGAAATGAAAGCATTTAAGTGAGCTTCTCCCATCACTAAGGCTCCAAACACGAGATAAATCAGTGGCCAGAGATGAAATACAGCAGGTTCTTTCTGTGGGGCTCACCACAGTTTTCTCCCCAAAGAGCAATTTGCCCGTTTTCAATAGCATCTCTAGCTTCTGTTCTCTTTCAAGTTTAAAATGCCCTGACCTCCCTTCCTCCCGGGGGAAAGCACATGCTCACCCTTAAGGGCCCACAAGCAGCCTCCAATTTCTCAACAACCAGAAAGCGCTACAAATTACTGCCATGCCCAAGAGAAGAGCAAATCAAATTTCTTTTGAAAGCTACAAAGAGAAGCAAAAACTAAAAGCTCTCATTCTTAATCTAAAAACAATGCATATGTATGAGCCACACTGAAGTCTAAATATACACTTTGTATTTCACCCACACTGCTTATGACTACAGAGTTTTGCCAAAAATATTACATTTAAGCATAATACCTCAACTTTCTGAAAATCTCCAAATCCCCTATTTCCTTTCCACTGCCTACCCCCACCCAAATACACTACTACAAACTTCTGGTAAAGGCTAGAAAATCTCATCTTTAAAAAAATGAAGAAACTAATATGGCCTGATAGGAAACTGGGCTGTGCCTCAGTTTACAAGGAAAGTGTTTAAAGAGACTCTGACTCTAATGAAGGCCAACAGTGAATATTAATCTTCCTGAAGCCCAGCTAGGAAATGTGCATAGCATCCTCGAAGCCAGGCAGCGTGCTGAGAGAGCCCAGAAAGCTGGCATCTTGACCGCATTTGGGGCCACACGCTTCTCTTCTGGAGCTGTGCTCTGTACACAGCAGGACTTGCGACAGCATGTATGGCTGGTACACGCTGAACAAAACTTCGCCATGTTGTCCCTGGAGAAATATCTGGATAATAGAAATGTGTAGGAAATGGGAATCACTATTATCTTTGTCCCTCTCACTGCATATATACACCAGCCACTGGTTACCAGATCAAAACTGTGATAGAGCCCACATGTCAAACTGTATTTCTACCTTTGAAAATGTCCACCACTGGCAAAAGATGATGTCCTGATTTGCTTTGGGTTGATGAGCTAAAACACTAACCAAAGACAACCTAGGGGAGGAAATGGATGTTTTTGGTTTCTACTTCTCCTCTGTAGTCAGTCCGTCCTCAACGAGAACCAGGGTAGGAACTCAAGCAGGAACCTGGGAGCAGGAACTGGAGCAGAGACCATGGAGGGCTGGAGGGACCTCAGGCTGCTTACGAGGTCATTCTCAGGCTCACACACACTTTCCCTTATTACACAGGGCAGTCCCAACTGCCCAGGGATGGCCCTCACAAAACAACTAGAAATCAGGAAAATGCTTACAGAGACATACCCACAGGCCAGTGTGATAAAGACAAGCCCTCAACTGAGATCTGCTCTGATTGGTTACGTTCCTAACCAGTATCAGCCATCACAGGCAGGCATGGCCTTTGGCACTTGGAAGAGACGCAACACAGTGCCTATGGTCTTATGAGCAGAAGGGGAATCTCAGAGAAGCGAGAAGGAGGGTAAAAACTCACAGCTTTGACAGGTGAAGAGAGGATGGCCACAAAACACCACTTTCCAGTCACAGCGTTAATCTGTCGCAGGGCCATGACAGAAATACAGACACACTCATGCCCAGTTCACCTAATACTTCACTCCGCCATGACAGGTATGTTGGGAAGTTCCCATATTACTCTGTCAGACTTTCCGGCGTCTGTCCGTAGCCAGCGTGTTTTCACACCGAACCCTCTGGTGCTGGCTAAGCTCCTCCAACACGCTTCCTGTTTCCATCACTTCTCTGCCCAGGTCTTCAGAAGACTGACAGTTCTCTGGTGAGACGACAGGAGACGAATTTAACCAGGCAAGGTTGGGAAGCCAGAAGCCTGTCTGTCTACTGTGCCACAGCAAACATTTTCTATGGCACTCATCCTCCATTGAGATAAAACAGACAGCCTTTCAGGCCCCACTCAATCAACAGACCAGGCTTGGCCAGATCAATTTTGTCTCTAGATCAGACACATAGACCCTTGCTTTTTGTGTTTTCTAAGGCTGTCTCATGTTAAAGTGATGTGACGGAATAACTCCCCGCTTTAAGCATGGAATGGATTTCTCAGCATTGTTATTCAAGATACATCTTCATTCCCCTCAGAGACTTGAAACTTATGACTAAGAGGCCCATGGTGAAGATATAGGGTAATGTGTGTTACTTAGTGTGTTCTTGAATAAGAGAATAATTGACAAAAAAGTTAACCAAATCTCACTTTTTTCTTGGCACTAATTTATTGATTAAGGATCCCAAGATCATCTTTATCTGCATGGTCACAGCTGGGACCCTCATGCTGAACTCATGGTCAGGTCTCAGATACACTGATTCAGCAAACCCATTTCCTGGGTGTTTCCTGGCTCCTCATCTTGCCTGTCTCGGTCACTGTTCTCTTTAAAACGCAGATGCTGCAAGTTTGCCTTTACCTGACAGACGACTCCAGGTTGCCGTGGTACAGGAATATACAGAAACTGACCCATGAGGCAAAAAAGAAGACTGGAAGGCTAGCGGCCACCTCATTCTATCAAGCCTTGGGTCTGCAAGATGGAGACCCACAAATTTACCCATTTCAGTTTGCTTCAAACTATGCTGTGACTACCACAAGGTGAATGTCAACATGACAACCAAGGCATCAAACCTCTCCATTATATCCTTCACAGTAAGGAGCTCCAAATGCAAACTTGTCAATCAAGCTAGAAAACACAGTCTACTTACATTTTTTACTGTAAAAAGTTAAAGTTTAATAGAGATTTTTCATTTTTTACTTTGTGTGCATGCGTGTGGACCTGTGTCAGTGTGTATGCGTCACACGCATGTAGGTGCCCCCAGAGGCCAGAAGAGAGCATCCCGGCACGAGAATTCCAAGCGGTTGTGAGCCAGTCTTCACAGTGCTGGAAGAGCAGTAAATGCTCTTAACTGCTGAGCCATCTCTCCAGCCCCATAAAGAGAATTCTTAATGAAAACATGGCTGCTGTAATCATAAAGAAACAGTGGTACCTGCCAGGCTCGAAGTTGTGGAAGCAATAAAGAAAAACTGAAAAAATCACAGAGAATGCCCTCATTTGGCGTTTTTTATTTGTGAAATTGAAATAATAAGACATCCCTCCTAGGCTTGTCAGCAATAAATGAAAGCAGGCACGTGAGGCACTCGCCCCTGGGCCCAGCTCAGGCGAAGCCTCATCAAGGTTCAATGTTATTATAACTCAACACCGTCCCAGAGACTCCCGTCACTGTGACGGCAAGTAAGACCCAGAGATAATATAGAATGTTACCATGTTAGATGAGGCAAGTAAGACCCAGAGATATTATAGAATGTTACCATGTTAGATGAGGCAAGTAAGACCCAGAGATATTATAGAATGTTACCATGTTAGATGAGGCAAGTAAGACCCAGAGATATTATAGAATGTTACCATGTTAGATGAGGCAAGTAAGACCCAGAGATATTATAGAATGTTACCATGTTAGATGAGGCAAGTAAGACCCAGAGATATTATAGAATGTTACCATGTTAGATGAGCAAGTAAGACCCAGAGATATTATAGAATATTACCATGTTAGATGATGAAGGAAGACCCAGAGATATTATAGAATGTTACCATGTTAGATGAGACAAGTAAGACCCAGAGATATTATAGAATGTTACCATGTTAGATGAGCAAGTAAGACCCAGAGATATTATAGAATATTACCATGTTAGATGATGAAGGAAGACCCAGAGATATTATAGAATGTTACCATGTTAGATGATGGAGAAAGACACGAGACCCAGTTCCCCAGTGTCTCAAATATTAGCACAGGGAGAGGACAGACATGTGAAATACAGAGGACACCTCCTTCAGCTACTGGTGATGCCAGCTATCAGTCATTGCCCATCCTTACTTCCTGGGTGGGGTTTCTGGGGCTGCCAGAGCAAAGGACCACAGAGCAGGTGCCTTAAACCCAGAGCTATCTATTTTCTCACAACTCTAGGAGCTACAAGTCTGACACCTTTGGCATTCTGGGTAGATCCTTCCTTGCTTCTCCTAGCTTCTGGTGGAGGCTGTGAACGTCAGCATATCTGGTCATGCTACCAGTAGAGCTCTGACCTCTGTTGACACATGACTCTCCCCCTCGCACGTCACTCTCTGTCCCTTCCCATCTTTCAAGAACATCAGTCATAATAGCAAGACCTGCTCCAAAGTGGCCTCACCTTACCCTGATTATATCTGCAAACACCGTTTTTATTTCAAATGTGGTCTTAATACCTGGGATTAACGGTGGTGCACACCTTGTTGCCAGGGAGAAGACAAGCCAACGTCCCCCATCCTTCTCATCAGAAAACAGTTTATTTTGTTGTGGGTTGGCTTGGCTTCTTTTGGTCAGTCTTTAAGCTACGAAAACGTGAAGTTCTTGAAATGTTATCGATGCTAACTGGCCAATTCAGAAGGATGGTAACAAAGCAGCAACTATGCCTACTTAACCGTGTTTACTTCCCAAGTTCATTAGTGGTTCCATGTGGTGAGGAGAAAATTTCCCACTCACTGTATCAAATTTAGCACATTTATTTAGTCTGAGTCAATGCCTGAAATATCCTTTCATACATTTAAGCCAATTTTCCCCAAGGTCATGTAAGAAGAGAGAAGCCACAGACCTCACTCGGGAGAGGCAATCACGATGAAGTAGGGCACTGAGTTTTGTGCAAGGGAGTTGGGCTATGAAGCGTGCCCAGAATGGTGGAGAGTTGATTTTTAATGTAATTACATGTTATTGTATTTAATTCACATCTGAACTAAAATCAAAGTACGACTGATGTGGAGGGAATTAAAATTTTGAAAGAATGTTTCTTAATGAGGCTCCTTATATTCCGAGACTGAGCAGCAATTACAGTCCCAGGTACAGAGGGGATAGATACATGGTAACTTCAGTTAACATCCTTGAACTGAAGCATTCTTCCAGCTAACTCTTCTCAGGAACATGAAACCTGACTTCCTAGTCAAGCGCAGCCTTCATCACTGTTGAGTGTTGGTGTGAGAGTTTCCACCCGGGAGTGTTTCTAGTAGATATTTAGTTAGTTAAGGGGTGGAAGCTGAGCTCAGTTTGTGAACATGTCTAGCATGCATGAAGCATGGGTTCACTCCCCAACCCTGCCTAACACCAGGTAAGGTGTGCATGCCGGAGGCAGAAGGGTTCAAAGTCACCCTCTGCTGTATAAGCATGTTTAAGGCCAGCCTAGGCTAAAGACTGTCTGAAAAGGGATGGGGCAAAATTTTAGTCAATATTAATAAAGAAAGATTAAGAAAAATTACCTAAAAATGAACTAATCTAGCCTGTGGTAAGGAGCGTAGGAAACAAAGCAATCAACATCAAACTTTTATGAACATATATCTGCTATCAAATTTGATCGGGTGGGGAAAAATTGTTTCATAGAATGAAATAATTGAGACACACACAAAGCTTCTCCAGAATTTCACAATGAGATTTTCTGTTAGAAATAAATTGCATTTTACATTTTAAAAAAAGCTGCATCAAACATTGTAGCTGATAAACTAAATAAAAATGGTAAGTAGCTATAATTAGGCAGTATGAGACCGCCTGTGTTTGGGGCCACACATCAACCCCAGAAACTGCATGGACTTGAGACAGCACAGAGTGGCCCTCAGAAGCACAGCACCTGCCGGTACCACAATGAGGGCTTTAGTGCCGAGGTTAAATGACTCTAATGTTCATACCTTACAAGGACAGAAAGTTGACTGGCTTCATAATACACCTGTTATGAAATACTTCCCAGACAAGTAATAATACAATAATATATGTGAATCATCAATAAGCGACGTCATTAACATCACACGCACACACAGACACACAGCTGGATTTAATTTTTCAAATACGTTGATAATTATTTTTTAATTGTACTGACAACTACCTTGGGCCATTTAAAAACCACTCCCCTAAGTCTCTAGCAGTGCATGAACAGGAAGAATTTCACTCATTCCTAACATTTTTAACAACATAAAAGGCAACTAACATTTTAAAATGAGAATCTTGGTAAACGGTCCCACATAAAACAGAAAACAACTCGGTAAGGTGGTTAAACTTAAAATTTTGCTACATTTAAAGACAGAGAGGGAGATGGGGGAGAGGGAGAGGGGAAAAGGGAGAGGGGGAAAGGAGAGGGGGAAGAGGGAGAGAGGAAGGGAGGGAGGCAGGGTGGGAGGAAGGGATGTAGGGATGGAGGGAGGGGAGAGAGAAAACCCATGATACATGTATGACAAACCCAGGGAAGGTGGTCCTCTCCTTCCGCCCTGGGGATTCTGGGCATCAAGCCCAGGTCATCCCAACAGGCACCTTTCCTCGCTGGACCACCTCACTGACTGTCACCCTGACTTAAGCCACTCAATAGATGCTGCTGTCACGCACAATGTCAGACTGTCTTCTTCTCTGCTGAGCATGTGCACAGCCTTCAGCCATGCTTTGCAGTGAGACACAGATAATGTTGGCTCCGTCTTTTCTGGACTGTTCTACCTAGACTGTAAAGAATGAAGTCTGTTTTACAAAAGGAATTGTGTCACGTCTTTTCTTACCAACCAAAAATAAAGACTAGACAGCGGTCAACTCTGTCCGGCCTACAGACACACAGCTGGAATGGTACTTTCCAGAGAAGAGGGCCTGAGGCTGACCATGGAAATGCAAAGGTTAGGAGTAGGCAGACTTTGAGACCCTTGCCCTCTTCAGCAGACCCTCTTAGGTGGCTGCTTCTCTACTAACGCCTTTGCTGTCTCTGGTGGTAAAGAGAAACGGATCAGAAGACCCCAGACACTGCGTGCCTTTCGTAATACCAAATGCAAATTCTTTAGAGACACGTCTTCAGCAGAATTCTACTTACGTCTCACTGGTCACCCTAATGACAAGAATCTTTGGGAAAATTAATTAATTTTAAAAAGCCCTGACCCTTCCCTCTTTTCCAGCCTTAATCATGGCTTACACTAGCAATGGGCAGCTTGCCACCGAGAGTCAATCAACAGACAACAGGGCAGCTGTCTGAGTAGAGAACAGAATATTCTCATTGTAAAACCATCACTACAAAATGAAGGACAGTGTTTCCAAAGTCTTGAGGTCTTTGACCAAATATCCGACACACCACAAGGCTGCCAGGGTGTGGTCAAAAGGCCAGATAACCCCAACATAATTAGGCTCAAAGGTGATAGATAGCTGCAGAGTCTGGGCATCAAGATAGTTCCGTCAGTAAAGGTGACATACAAGCCGGACAGGATGAGTGCACTCCACAGCGCCCATGTGAAGAAGAAAAAGAAGCAGCAACTGCTGCACGTACCTTGGAAGGTCGTGTGGAACAGTATCTTGAGGGATTTGTGGTCGGCAGTCAGGCAAATCAAAACGCTCAGGTTTGCTTTGAGATCCTGTCTCAAAACGGAAGGTGGGGAGTGAGGGAGGGAGGCACTGATGTCAGCCTCTAATCTATACACACACGTGCTGGTATACTCACAGGCACGCGCACATACATGCCTGCATACTCACAGGCACACACACATACATGCACACACACGCACACACGAGTACAGATGCACACACGCATACACGCACACACATGTACACTTATGTGCATATGCACACACATGCACGCACACATGCAGACACACATATGCACATGTGCACGCACACACACGCCTGCACACATGCACACTGACAGCGATAATGACACACAAGCAGGAGACCTCATATGTACACTCAATTATCAGCATTCATATTTGCCTTCATCACCTCGACTATCTTTTTGTTTTGTTGGCTGTTTGAGACAGGATATTCCTATATAGGCCAGTCTGGCCTCAAATTGTAATCCTCCTGCCTCAGCATCTCAAGTGCTGGGATTACTGGTGTGTTCCACAATGCCCAGCCTATGTGAATGGCTCTGAATATTTAGGGCAATTGTTTGACAGATATCTGAAGAAAATAGAACTGAAAAGATAAGAGATGTCAGAGTCCTTTGCAAATTGAAAATGGCTTTATAACTTATGGCTTTCAACCAAGCAAAAACAAAGACTGCAAATTCTAGTAATGAAAAATAATCAGAATACAGCAGCATACGCAAAGCTTGATACATTTCTCTGTGTGTGCATGAGTGTGTGTGCATGACTGTGTGTGTGCATGCGTGTGCATGAGTATATTTATGCATGAGTGTGTGTGCGCATGGGTGTGCATGAGTATATTGGTGCATGAGTGTGCATGAGCATATTTGTGTATGAGTGTGTGTGCATGACTCTGTGTGTGCATGAGTGTGCATGAGCATATTTGTGCATGAGTGTGTGTATGAGTGTGTGTGCACAACTGTGTGCATGACTGTGTGCATGAGTGTGTGTATATGTGTGTCAGAGTGTATGTGTGTGCTGTATTAGCATGTGTGTATGTGTGTGTTTGTGTGTATGTTAAAAGCAAGAGCCCAAGTGGAAAAGTCATAAATTATAATGCTGAAAAAAATTGTGTTCCAAAATAGGACTTGTTTTCTTCAGCAGTCTGGATAACATTTTACCTTGTGTTCAAACTATCCATGCATGCAATGAATGCCTCTTAGCCAACCTCAAATTACACCCCACTTCTGATCATCTCGTGGAAACTCAATCCGTGTCCATGGAAATGGAGCGTCGTGTTGTAAAGCTAAGTAAATGAAATAATACTTGGCATTTAAATGCAGGAGCCACCTTTAGATTGTCTCTCATTTTCATTTAAATGTGTCCGCCTACAAAACAGGCTACAAATATAACATAATATTTCGGAGATTCAATCAGCATGAAAGCTGACCCTGGCCAACCACAGTGCTCACCCTTGTTACTCTACGGTTTATTCACAAGTAAACTGGCATCTTCCTGAAGTTGTTTTTCCTTCAGCTGCATCTGCCTATTTCGTAAACCGCAATTCACTGATACAACTTTAGTGTACGAAGACTGGAACTGATCACCGTTGAAGTTTATCACTCTGTACCCTTAGCAGAGGGGGTCTTTTCCCAACACAAGGTTATTTCCCTGTGAGCATCTCTGTATCGTTTCCTCCCATCTCTGCCACCTGTGCCAACACTTCTCTGCACCACTTCCACACGTCTCTCTTGGCTGGCTCCTCACTGAAGGACTATAAATCCATTCCTATACAAACATAACAGACAACGCTCTACATCTGGGAATCTCTTCTACGTACATGGTACAGGGTCTAAGGCTCACACCCACCCCACCCGAGCACCATGCTTTTTGAAAGAACAGATGTGACCTGTTTTGTCTCATCCCATACACACAGCCATTGTGTGCCAGTAAATAAATGTTTAGCTCTGGCCTTCATAGAAAAGTGTATGTGTGTGTGTGTGTGTGTGTATAAAATATATATCTGTGTGTATACTTTCATTATAAACTCTACTAATATGAAAGACATAGCTCACAGTTTGAAAATTATAAAATTTCTTCCATTCATCATTAATAAGAACACTTCTTTTGTTTGATAACGATTCACAAACACTAGAAGAATGTTTCCACCATGGCATCCTATCCCCAAGATCCTCTCTACCTGACATGATTTAATTGTACCCTACCTTCTTAACAAGCTCTCTATTACTCTTTCATCTAGCAAACAAGCAAAACCAAAAATCTACGATCTGTCCAGTGTTTGTAGACGTCTCTACTGTGGCTAACTTTGAGATTCCAGTGTAGAGTGAAGACCGGAGAAGCATGGCCAGCACTCAGGTCAGCAGAAAGCATGACTGAGAAAACGCAGCAAACGAGAGAGGCTGAGCTTTTAACATTGGTTTTGACTGCATTTGTTTGATCACAAGGAAGCGTCATGTATCGCCACCCTGCTTCGTGGCGCCTGCTCTTGCTGCTGGAGCCCACACGGACCAGGAGTTCTCAAACCACAGGAGCATTTCTGGTCATTTCTCAACCCTTTCCGTTCCCTCTGCTGTCGCTGGCTTTCATTTCTAACTTCATGCATTCACCCACCGTTCTCCTTGGACATTTGTGTTAGGCTTAGTCCCCTTTCATGCTCACTCTGCAAACCCAGTCTGGGCAACGTCACCAAGGATTCGGTGATCCACCACTCTCCAGGGACTCCCCAGGCTCTCTCACTCAGCAGGACACACAGTTTGCCGAGCTCCATCATCAGAGTTAGCTCCCCCTCTTATTTTCTTACTAAGTAATTAGTTTCATCATCATTTAGGCTTGTCTCTCCCATTAGGCTGTTCCAGAGACACATGGAACATTTTGACACCTTTCCCGTATTCTCAGAACTCAATGCACTATCTTACAGAGTAGACGTTCTGGGAAAAGATGAAGTCACTAATCAATAGTTAGCAAGTATTTCACACACAGCAAGCATAGGACAAAAGTCAATGTTCACTGAAAAGTGTTTTTCTCCCAAAGTCTAATAGCACTGAAAGGCACCAGGATCCAAACCTCACCCGTGTGAAAGAACCCAGTCTCCTTCCTCTGCACCACTCAGGATGGTCACTCATTACAACCTCCCTACTTCCTAAGTAGCCTTCAAATCCCCTCCAGTGTTGCTATCACTGTGACAACCACCTCTCTGTAGGTTCACATGTGGCCAGACATACAACAGCCTCCGGAGCCCATTAGTTCCTGTCTTCCCCTACACCAAATCAACTGCACACTCTTACCAAAACACAATAATATGGACTATGCCAACCTCTGCTTGATAACCTATCATGGCTGCTCTAGCAACTCTATAACCTCTGAAGTCTTCACTCCAGAATTTGCAAAGCGTCTCTGCAGTCAGCACTCACCCAGCTTGTCAGCCTTAAACTCCCTCCCCGTTCCCATGAGAAGTTCACACTTGTCAGGGTTTCCTGGTCTCCATCAGAGCTCTGGGCCATGCACCACCACCTCACCCTGCCCTCACTACCATCCTCCTTTCACAGGGTTGTCGCTGCGCATCCTGTGTCTCTGTGCTGCCAAGCATGTTTCTGAACCTGCAGCAAGACTCCCTCTGCAGCTCTCATACTCCATCGCTGTCCCCATGCCCTGCAAGGGTGCTCTTTGAACCTATGTCTTCTGACATAAGCATCTGTCAAGCAGAGACAATGCATAGGAAGGAGCTAAGGCTCCTTTTATGGCTAGGAAATGACAAGCCATTTCGCTCTGCAGAGAGCAAACATCCACGCTCTCCCTTTCAAAGCCACTCACCTTGAGAGTCATCCGCTTCCTTTAATGACGATGGCATGACTCCAAACTTTTTTAAATAAACTTTCTGAATTATCTGGTTGAATGTTTTTGTATATTAAAAAGAAAAGTCTTTCTGGAGAGGTGTGAGGCCTGGAGCCTGAGCAGAAAAGATACAAAGGGGAAAACAATGTAGAAAATGGTATCTGAATGAGATCACACGACGCTTGGCATGAAGGTGCTGGCCAAACTGCCTCCCAGGGAAGTCTAAACGGGGACTATAAAATCCAAAGAAAGCACTTTTTCCAAAGGAAAGTGCTGGGATTTCAAGCATGGTGCTGGACCTTCAGAGTTTAAAAGGCAATGGTGTTTGGTTTGTCTCTTTCATGTTTGTTTTGTTTTGTTTTGATGTTCTGGATGGAAGTCAGGCCTTACACTTGCAAAACAAGGGTTCTATCACTTAGCTACACCCTCAGCCCAAGGCCATTACTTTTTAAAGACATTTACAACATTTCAAAGGGATTCTACAGTAGATATAATGTCCTCAAATTCAGCAAAGAGGCTTAGGCTAAGAAGGTTTATCTGACCAGTCAGGACCACAGGGCTGGTTAGCAGCAGACAGATCCACAGCCCCTCCTGGTCATCTCATGAGTCCAAACACTTTCACCTGAACCCAGTGGGTTCATGCTTGTGTGTGCTGCCACCAGCGCCCTGCCCAGGCTCTCCTGGAATGCCCCATTTCTTCCTAGCCCCCCATTTCTACACGGCTAATCCCTATCTATTACTTCAAGGTTCATTTCATCCACTTTCCCTGAGTTGTCTTCACTGCTGATGGTCTAAAAATAACCATCCCCATGGCACCTTTGTTGCTTACACACAACTTGGAAATTTGCTCGTACGGGTGCCACACAGGGACCAGACTCATACTGCCCAGTCAGTAGTAGCCTTTGGACAGGTTAACATCCAAGATAGATCAGGTTGACTGTCACATTCTATATATCACTATGGATATAAATTTGGGTGGATATCTGAGTAAGTATGAAATAATTCTTTAAACCTTCAAAGTATTTTCAAACATGTAGCTAAATTAATGCTCACCTCTGAAAGATAGGAAGGAAGCTATCTCTATAAGAGAAACTGGGCTATACAAGGTCAAGTGCCCCCTACAGAAGGATTGGTGCACCCTGCTTCTTGGACCAGCAGGGGCTTATCTGGAGCTAGGGGAATCCTGAGAAAGACTAACTTCAATTCTGGTCTTCTTTGCATTGCAACCCTCTTCCTACAAAGATCACCACCTGTATTTATAATGGATTCTGTTAATGCCACCCACACCCATCCCATTACTGCTTGAATGGATACCCACAGGCTTCCAATGCCAGCGTGCGCATGCCTTTGCCCAAGGGCTTTCTCCAGACTGCACTGGAGAATAAAGTTCTGGGGTTTGTATCCTCTGGAAGCAATCCTCAATGAAGAGTAACCCTAGGTCACTTGTTTCTGAGGGGGGCAGCTCCAACGTGTAGCTTCCATAGCATCCCCAGAATTCCATTTCTCTTGTTTAGAACCAGAGCTGATTCAATACACCCTTGTCCTTTCTCTCCTGTTCTGAACGCTCAAGCTAACTTTGCCTTTTGCCTCTAAATGAATGCAAATCTTTGACACAAGTTCTAGTAATTGGACCCCAAAAGAAATGCCATAGATAAAAATGAATTTCTCTCCATAAAAATATCAAAGGTACTTCATAAGCTAGTATAATTGCACTTTTCCAAGAGAACACATCAATCAGTCATTATTTACCAATATACAGAAAACAAATCCAAAGTAGAATTAATGTTAACATAAGAATTTGGACTTAACAATTTTCTGACATAAAAAAGAAACACTGGGAAAGCAAGGCACATTCAATAGATGTTGGAGATGGTGATGTTTTAATACCGACTTCATGCCTTAAATCTAACCTTTCTCAGGTCCTTAGGTCTCTGATCTAACCGTGCAAATTCACAATCTGTCCTACACAGCTGCACTGGATATCCCTGAGGATATCCACTCATTTCAGAATTGTCCAGGGAAATACACCTTGACTAATTTCTTCACTTCTACCCTGTTCCCATTAGGTTTGGCTTGGTTTTGTCCTATTACCTATTTCCTTTATCAGGTATGATTCCTATGTTTACAAGTTTACCTTTCAATCAATATAACCCAGTGGTTATCAATAATCAAAGAGTTAATGCAACCATCAGTTCTATCTAATTTCACAACCTTGCCATTGCCCCCCCCCCAGACATCCCATGTCTTCCGACACTCACAGCCTGCTTCCCTGCACATGACCCATTCACACACAGAGAGTCATACAAGACATGGTCTCAAAAGTCTGCCTGTTTCACATAGCATAATATTCATGACCCCCACCCACCACCAGCACTCCATTCTTTCTTACTGTGCACAATAATATTTTAATAAGTAGATACAACACCATTTAAAAATATGTTCAAAGGTAGTAGATATTAGGATTATTTCTACTGTTTGCTATTATAAATGACTGCAAACATCCAGACATATATTTTTGTCTGAAAACCCGTTCTCAATTCCTACCCCTTTCTCCCTCCATCTCTCCTCCTTCTTTCTTTCCCTCCTTGGTCCCTCCCACCTCCCGTATACCTGGGAGTAGAGCTGGGAGGCCATATAGTAGCTAGGTCTATGTTTAACATTTTGGGTCCCTGTTTTAAACTGTTTCTCATAGAACTGAGGCAAACATTATTTTTTGGTATTAAGAAAGCCTCCCCGGATGTATAAAGTATAAAGGGTGATAGAAGAATTCAGTTAAGACAAAAGGCATTGAAGTCAGAATTCTACTGCAAGGCAAGGCAGAAAGTAAGACAATATGATTGCCAAAGACAGAAGCAGAAATGGGAAGGCAGAATTGGAACTGAAAGAGGGCAAGGAAAGGAAACGCCCATTGGAAAGACTAGTTTAAAATGATGGCTGCAGAAAATAAATATGGCAGACCTCAATTGCATAACATACATAGACAGTTAGGAAAAATAAAATATGCAAGACATAAGCACCAGGGTGTAACAGATACCGAAACGAAAAAGCTAGGATCTACAGGGTGCAGCTGTAAACTCTATGAAATGTACACGTATAGTATTGTTGGAAGAAACTGTTAGTTCATTCCCGGCTGCTCAGCCCTGAAATAATCACTCAGAAACTATATTATTTAAATCACTGCTTGGCCAATCACTTAAGCGTATTGCTAGCTAGCTCTTATATCTTTGGTTAACCCATTTCTATTAACCTGTGTATCACCACAAGGTCACAGACTACCAGCAAAGTTTCAGTGGGCTCCAGTGGAGGCATCTGTCGCCAGCCGTGACTACATGGCTTCTCCTTGACTCCGCCTTCTTTCTCCCAGCTTTCAGTTTAGTTTTCCCACCTAGCTCTAGTCTGCTCTGTCTATAGACCCAAAGCAGCTTCTTTATTAACCAATGGTATTCAGAGCATACAGAGGGGAATCCCACATCATAGTGTGGTCTGATTTTTCTCTTACATCATAGAAATGAAACTTTTATTTAGCATATCCTGTATATGACTATTACCAATTGATTTAACACTTTCTTAAATTTGTGCACAATCATTAAAACATATCTACAAGTGATCAGTTCCTCATCTCCCTCACCCAGGGGAAAGAGGAAAATTAACCATGAATCAAAGTCGGCCCACTGTTCAGGGCTGGATTAAAGAGGATCCATGAAGCAGATGAGAGGAGAGGCCATGAAGGAAACTGCCAGTCTCTGGGCTATCCCAGTCTCCCTCTGGGCTATCCCAGTCTCTGGGCTATCCCAGTCTCTCTCTGGGCTATCCCAGTCTCTGGGACTGCCATTTTCAGAGGGGCTATCACAGACAGAGTAAAAGAGCTCAGGGAAGGAGTTCACACAGGAGACTAAAGGAGGCTTTGTGATTTAACAGCTAAGAAATAGAGAACACAGAAGATGGAAATGATTCTTCTTGACTGTAAGAAAATAAAATGCAGGAATAACTAATTTAGCTTTACCTTTCTTCCCAAACCTTGACTTCCTCCCAGGTCAGCATCGGGAATTTGTGACTTAAATCTGTATTGAAATTTCACAGAAAGACCCACTGGGTTTAACTGTTTTTCTTGCCTTAGGTGATACTGACTTATTGGGGGGGGGGGGGACAAGAAAAAGACCCTCTTAAAGTTATGGTGCATAGCCACTTGATGGTTTTTAATTTAGTTACAAAAGACAACTATAACATTTTTAAATGCAAAATAATGGTAACAGGACATATAGCTTTGGCTCCAAGTGACAGATAGCCACAGTGACAGTTCAGATACGACTCCTATCTATTTGGGCAATTCTGCCTAAGGCAAAAGTCATCATCCTGGGCCCAGGCCTTTGTAAAAAGCCTACTGTCCCACCATGCATCAGCCACTGGCTTCCACAGCATAGTCTAGATGCATATCCACCCTTCAGCAACAGAAACAGAGAAAGAGATGGCTCTGCATACCTCTGCCCTTCAAGACCCACCTGGAAGTCCCAAAATTCGCACCCATTTACATCCTATGCATAGAACTCTGCCACATGCTGAGATTCCTAGCTGCAAGGGAGGCTAGCAAATTCCATCCTTAGCCTACAGGAGTGGCTCTTCAGCTGGCCTATGAGGCTCTACATCTGAAGGCAGAGAGGAAAAAACACTGAAAGAGAAGCTGTGGTCTCTCCAACAGTGAGGCATTTTTCTACGTGAGATTCTGTGCTTAAAATTCTTTAATTATTTACATATTGGTTCAGTTTTATAGGAGCATATAAATCTGGCCTAACCTTTATGCTTAAATACTGGAAACAGCAACATAACAACACCACAAGTTTGGGCATCACAGTGCTGATATTTATTTCAGTCCTGAAGAATGTTAAAGTTAATTCTCATTTCTTCTCACAGAATTACTTGCCTAAAGCATTCTAAAGCAACTCTGGTCTTCTTGCCATGCTTAACAACTAGCTTTCAAACGACTACATTAAAAACCCAAATTACAGAATTAAAAATCATTGACATATTCCCACAGCATATGGAACTATACCACCTCAAAAGATTCTCTTATATTCTCACAGTCAATTGTGCCCTTAATGCCAGAAAATTCTCCAAGTGGCAAGATGTGCTCACGATGGCAAGATATGCTCCTGAATTTTGTCGCTTGATTCTCGTATTAGTTTGCAGTACTATATTTTATCACTCAAACATGCGAGTGGATTAAAAATAATGTAATTCGCTAGCACAGAGTTCACTATTGCTGAATATATGAGCATTCTAGAGGCCGCTACATGAACTGTAGAACCCCCTAAACAAGATCCATAAAAGATGATCCTATTTAAAATACAGTAATACATAAGCTGTTTTATACTCATTCGCATAGACTATCTTCAAAAGTATATTATTCAAAGCTACTTGGCTTCCATCACTCTTTAAATCATGGTATTTCTTTCCAATACTCTGTTTTCTCATAATTATATTTTTTTCTTATTCACTGTGGGGGTTACGTGTCATGGCATGCAAGTGGCAGTCAGAAGATGCCATGTAAGAAACAGTTCTCTCCTCCCACCACATAGACCCTGGGGTCAAACTAAAGAGATAAGGCTCGGCGGCAAGACCTTTATCTGCGTGGGACTCTCATGAGCTGCCAGAGTGCCATCTCACAGGGCCTGGAAGTTAACGTTGCTTACTTGTGGGAAAACTACTGCTCCAGGGATGTTTTCTGCACTTATCCTGATGTGAAATACAGATCCGATTAAGCAGAAACAGAATCTGAAGGTCCGTGCTGTACCCAGACCCGACACTGGCAAGCATTCTCCAAGTTACATCTCATGTCACACAACACAGCACTGTTCCTGTCACCAGTTCTGCGGCTCGCGTTGAGTATTTGTCCACTGGGTTGGGGTTTAAATAATTCATAACGTCTACAAACAAAAGTACTTACATTTTATGTCACCACATACTTAACTGAAATGCTTAATAAAACCAGTAAGTTCACACTCTACAAATTAGTAGTCTAGGCAAATTCAGCTCATTATTCCTGCGGCATTTTGTTTGGATAGCAAACGTAACCTTCTCTGCTGTATCCATCATGATGTGGTCAGGGAGAGGTCATAGTTGTGAAGTGAGCCATGAAAATTACAGGGGCTACAAATACATGTGTAAAGTAAGAGAACGCTGTGTTCTGGACACGCACACACACATGTGCACGCACCATACATGCATGCGCGCGCACACACACACAAGTAAAGAATTTCATCATGTAGTAGCTTCTCCCATGGGTTTTAAAAATTAGCACTACGATTCAATGTCTAATCCTTCAAGAAGCTCAGATGTTACTGGACTCGAGAGAAGACTGAGGTGAGAAGACCCTACAGGGACCAGAGGGTTCGTCACAAAAGGAGATGAGTCACACATTGCCCATAGGAAAAGCAAACCAGAGGGACCGAGAGGAGCAGTGTCCCAACAGAGCCACCGAGGAGCGAAAGTCTAATGTGGCTACAAAACAAGGACTTGGTATCTCTGGTCAGAATACACACTGAGAATGGAAACAGGGAACAGGCCATTCCGTCTCTGATTGCACAGGGGGACTCAGCTCCTGACTGTGTGCTGCTTGCACGACATAATCCCGGGAATATGAGTGGTAGAAGTAGCCTCAGAAATGCCCAGCTCTGGAAACAAAACAGTTGGGTGTTACTACGTGTTGACTAATTCCCTCAGCCTGGCTGTCTCCCACTACCTAAAGTCCAAGCCACTTGCTAACAACAACCATCTAACATTCACCAGTGCTAAGGCTAAGCTGGGTCTAGACAGTAAACCAAACAGTGCCATACAGGGAGCGGGGGCCTTTAGAGTCTTAGCTCTAAATAAAACGTTAAAACTTACATAAAGAAACAAATTCATTTCAAGGTTTTCTGAGTCCTACTCGGGACCAGGACATTGCTGTCCTCTCCAAGTCAGCCGAGTGACTCACAGTTCCCCTTTGCCAACTGGAGGGTTCAGGGAGGGTAGACACCGGGACCCAGGGGAGGCAATCCCAGTGTTCCACCTACCTGTCCTCCACGGAACGGCTTGCTGGTATTCACTTGACCTAACACAGTCCAGCCTGAGAACTTTCTTGGAATAATCCATCTTAAATGTTTGCGGTTTGACTAAAATATCCAGAGAACCTTTAAAGGCTTCTCAAGTATATTGGGGGGATATAGCATCACTCTGTAAAATTAACAGAAATTAGATGAGATTTCCAGAGCCCCACACCAAGCTTGTGTTTCACAGGGAAGCAGGAAGGGGATCTGGGCCAATGATTTGATCAATGGAACGCGAGCCATTTAAAGGAGATTTAAGTACATAAGATAGAAGAAAGGGGCAGATATCTATGAATAGAATTCGGAGACACCACTGAGTAGAAAGGAGGGCCGAGTAATAGAAGAAGAAAGAAAGAATGTCTCAATAGACTTTTCAAGTAGATCAAAACGGTGGCATCTGAAAAAGCTATAGAAAGAACCCTACGGCCAAAGAGGTGCTGAGAATTCATAATGTCTCCTGATTTAACTTAATAGTAGAAATCTACATACAGGGGAGAAAATGGACTTGGGGCTTTTGATTTTAACCGAAATGGAAAGTTCAAATAAAAATGAACAACCTCCACCGATTCTCACTTTTAGATCTAAGAGAGACCTATCATCGCGCTTCCTGCTGGGGAAATGAGAGCATGATGCAGCACCCGCTCTCACTCATTCTTCAGCCAGCCAGCATCTTCCAGTGTGCAGTTCTCTCAAGGTGAACGGTGGACCCCAAGAGCAGCGACAGCAGAGACACTTCAGTGTGCGCATGCGCATGAACGGCTTCCCCTGGAGACTTCGCTTACCGCTGAGTACAGAATGCAAGCCCACACTCTGGGATCTGAAACCAGACCTGCATTCAATTTCTGGGGCCACCCCTAGTCAGGTGACCCCGAGCAAGGTAGTTAACCTTTCAAAGTCTCCCTTTACGTGAGGATGGGAATGGGAGCAGCAGAAGGGAAATGTAGTCCGGGCAGCCAGAGTGAAAATCTGGACTTGATAAAATGGTCCGAGAAAAGTGTTTAGAGAACAGGATGTGTTCTGTAGGCCAAAGCTCCTACACAGCAACCCATCATCTCAGAGTCTCAGGCAGTACTGTGCTTCTGAGTGGCCTTGGGTCTGTTGCCTGTAGACAGAATTTGGAAGGCCAAGCTGTGGGGCTCTGAATCACAGTGCTGGTTCCCTGAAAGGATTGGTGGGCCCAATCCCTTAACAGCCTTCTGCTTTTAAAGATGAATTAAATCAGTTCCCAGGCTAACGCATGCTAACAGGAAGACTTCCATTCTGTCTTCACCACCATCACTGCAGTGTAGGGTTTCCCAACCATCACTACCTCAACCCCAGAAGATCCCGCTTTCCGGGGACAAGCTCAGCTCCAGTCAGATGGTCAAAGGAGGCCAAAAAGTTAAACATTCTGTTAAACAATTGTTCTTTCTTTTGATTTTTTTCATTCTCTTTCCCTCAGCAGTAAAAATCTATTATTCTTTTGGGCCATAATAATTGAAGCTCGTTCACATACATAAATGCAGAGACTCCTGTCCTAGGCAGCAAAGCATGAACTCCCCTTACAAAGCTGGGTGTGGGCAGTGGCAGCAAAAACATCTCACGGGACACACACTAATGTGACCTCCAGTGAGTCCTCCTTTAAAGATAAGTAGGAACAATAGACTGCAGCAAGGTGATGATGCCACTCTGTGGACTGTATGATGCGTTATATATGTATTATAGACAGTTATATATATTAGTTATGTATGTGTGCATGTGTATGTATATGTTATATGTGTATGTGTGAGTGTGTATGTATATATCATATGTGTATATGTGCATGTGTGTATGTATATATCATATATGTATATGTGCATGTGTGTATGTGTGTTTGTGTGTGTATTATATATTATGTGTGTATGTGTATATTATATATGAATGTGTGTATGCATATATTATATATGCATAGTACATATGTGTGTGTGTTTGTGTGTGTGTGTGTGTGTGTGTGTGAGAGAGAGAGAGAGAGAGAGAGAGAGAGCATGGATGGCCTGCAGAGATAACTCTGTGGTTAAAATCAGAGGTTGTGTTTTCAGAAGCTCCAGGTTCAGTTCCCAGAACCCATATGACAGCTCACAACTGTCTGTAACTCCAGTTCCAGGTGATCCAAAACCCTCACACAGACATACATGCAGGCAACACATCAATGCATATACAGTAGAAAAAATAAATCATTTTTAAAGAGATGGATATAGATATGGAAAAGGCAAAGTATCACGCCATGCCACAGTATAGTCTCTGTTCCACTCAAGCAGAGAAGCGGAGATGTGAGCACGTGGGCTGCCATGCTGCACAGGTGCCCGTGAGGCGGCTCCTCAGCAGAGGAGAGCTGAGACAACCTGACAGTGACAGCCAGATAGGAAGCAGAGACCACGATCCTACAGCTCCAGGGAGACGAGACTGCGGACAGGACAGGAAAGATGGACGCTGGTCACTCTCCAGGGAGCATCTGAGACTGTGGCCCTGACCAAGTCCAGAAGAGACTCCGGATTAGAGTGCCTGTTGAGCTGTGTGGAATGGGGGTTGCTTCAAAGTGATAAACTCATTGTGCGAGTTATGCAGAAACAGCAAATGAAAACCATCAATATTCTCTAATAAGTTTATTTAGTACTGGCATTCATTTTCATGCCTGGCTACTAAATACCTTGAGTGACACCTAATCTATCCAGATCTTACCTTTCTTGAACATTCCACTTATCCCTATGCTCCAGGAGCTGGTCCGCACTTACCTCTTTCCTGAAACAGCTTCTGCATAATAGGAAGACAGTGCCATTTCTGGCAATATCAGCACCATCAGTTTTAGAACATCCTGCTGTACTCTGCCTTCTACATCATACAACAGGTAAGCACTCCCTCTCTCTGAAGCTGTAAAACCAGATTCTTCACAGACAACAGAAAATCACCAGATTTCCCCCGTCCTTTGCACTGAAAATCATTCAGATGAGTTTGCACGAAGCATGCAATTAAGAGAAGGGAAAGTAAAACTACATTAACTGGATAGAAAGTGTCTGGGCCTGTCTTCTTCTAGAAAAACATAGAACTGTTTTCAACAAATATGTGTGAGCTTACATAAGATTTCAGTTTCTAAGGACTGCAATGTTTCTTCTGCATCCTACCTAATACACGTCATTCCTGGATCTAGCCGCACAATGGCATGCGTCTATCCATCACCTTGGCTGCTACAAATCACATGGGCAATTATCTTGAAAACTCTGTTGAGATTTGATAGAGGGAGCACAGTAGAACGAAGAAAAAGATGAGCAAGTTGCTGTGTGTTTTCTTCTAGTAAGGTCTATTTATTAAGATGCAAAATCGACACAGAATAAAAACAAGCTTTCCCCATTAAACCTCTTGCTTACAGTCATCAGACTGTAAATTATGCCAAAGCATCAGACCCACGGGGGTGGAGAGCACACATCCTTGATACACATCACATGATCTCTGACCACCATCTGGCTCTGGAGTGGGCGTTCCCTTCCTGACTTCTGGAATATTTTCCTAAAACTGGGATCAAGAGTCCTCTTGCTGCTGATTCTCGGATTGATAAGAGAACTGATAAACCCCACGGTGCTTTGATCGGGGAAGGAAGAGGCTGTGGTTGATAAAGCAAGACCAGCAGAGTCAGGACAAGACGTGGGCTAGGGAGTGTCTGCAGGACCGCATGCCACCTAGAGAAGCCGAGGCTGCTCTTCCCCGTTCAGATGACTGTGAGAGTTTTCCCAGAGCAAGAACCTATTCATGCTGACTAGAACAGGAGCCCCCAAATCTATGCTACCTCTAAAGATGACGCTTGAGGATCTGGGAATGTGTAAACCTATGATATCGCCATAGCAGTTTGCTCTCGTGATTAATAAAATGATAAATACATATCAATACCCTTGGGGTCACAAAGTCACTTATGTGCCACTGTGGGTCTATCCATCTTCCCGCTGTCCTCTTTCTAAACCCTATCTCTTTTGGGGGGTGAGAATTACCAAGAGATCTAAGCTAGAATAACAATCTAGAAATAGTTATCTGTATCTGTGAATGTGGATAACAAAACTAAGTGTGCTATCCTCACTGGGAAAAAAAGTGCTTTAAGCAGTAAAAGTCCCCACCAACTTAAACACAAATATAAAAAAAAAAAAAACATTTGGATGTAATCACAAGAAAAATGTCCATGGCTTTCCTATTTCACTAATGAGAAGGTGCAGATGCCGCATACAGAAGGATTTTATCATGTCCATATGTTTCTCGAATGACTCTCCTTGTTAGCTATTTCTCCATATCTCTATTTAAGAATAACATACACATTCCCCTCTGAGAGGGTGTACAGCACAACATGTTGTAATGTTTAAACAATTCAAGAAAATCGCCCTAATAAAAAATGGAGCCCATAGTTGAAAATATTGAGATTATGAATTATGAGTATCATTAAAGTAGTTCACTTTTTCTCTTCTAGCTAGCCTCAAGATTTAAAATTCCTTAAACCCTCAGGGAGAAGCTAATGTAAAGTGTGTGTGTGTGTGTGCGTGTGTGTGTGTGTGTGTGTGTGTGGTCTCTGTGTGTGCAGCAATTATGGATGGTGAAAGTAACTTCATAAGGTCTATAATAAATAGTCCAGTCACAAACAATGACAATCATATAAAATCGCCTTTTAGCTTTAGAGGCATCATCATTATCTTACAGACAGTGGTGGCTCAGTGAAACAGTCTCTGGTCAAGTCAGTCTGGCTTTCCAGCTAAGGCAGCTCAACAGGCTGGACTTCAGAGAGAGAGGAACAGGGAGACTGAGGTACAAAGAGCATCTGCTTTCTGTCTATAAACTGGTACCTCATCTCAAACTCTTCCTCCTGCACACCTTCTGTCCACCTAAACTGTCCACTGGGAAGTGGAGATCACCAGCTTGGGAGCAAACCAAGGATCACATCTCTCTCCCTCTAGCTGCCAGTCCATCAAAGGTCTGGGCTCGGGATACCAGTGCACTGGGCACCACTTTGCTAACTGAAACACGCCTGAAGACCTGACCTGTTCCCCACGTGTGACGTGTGGACAGTCAACACTTCTCAGCGTGAGGTTTGCTCCATTCAGACAACATAAGTAAGGAGAAATGGCAAACTTACCTGAGATATGTTACTGTTTGGAAGTATTTTAAGCAGAAGGTACATCAATGACTTGATGTCTGTGCAATAATTAAATTGGCCCAAACTGGAGCAGTAGTTTTAAAGAATAAGAATAACTATTTATCCTTGGTAAGAAAAAATGCAAATATAGAGCACAACAAACTTCCAGTGACAATAATTTCCATAATAAACATTCAAAGTCCCAAAGAGCAGTTCAAAGGCATCTTTTCCCAAACGTGATTTTTATACTGTCCTCCTTTATTAACTGCAACTTCTGTGCTGTTACTAATTACAGGATTTAAAAGATTTCTGGGGCACCAGAAAATAACATCTAGATCTTTTCAAAAGTCAAAAGACTTCAGGTTAGTTTTTCTGTAACATGGGTTCATGAGAACTCACTCTGCTTTTCCTGGACTCATTCTTACAAGGTTTGAATTATGCTCAGAGAACTCCGAGCTCCTAATCGCTACTCTATAAGCTGTCTCGGCCCACCAAAAATATTCAGTTGCATAAGCGGTATACCATGGGGGGAAGCGCTTAATTCCTCACTTCGTTCCTGGCATGAGTTAAACTTTTTAAGCCCTTTGTGTCTCGCTTCTGTACTGTGCCTAGTCGTGAGATACGTGTGTGCATCAAGACGGCTTTTCTCACGGATTTCAAAACCCTACAGTCAATCTGAAAGTTCCTCTTAGGGGAAAAGACACACCTTCCCGACAGGGAAAACAAATGTGACAGATTTTCCTGAAATGAGAGCATAAGAAACTCACTCACAGAGACTTCTTCAAGACCGTGAACAGCAGAGCCACCGGTGCCTTGAATCTGCAGGGCAGCTCGGTCCCACTCTGTCTCACACAGACACACAGGCCTCTGACACCAGCGCCTCTCACTGCCGACAAGTGGGTGATGTCCTCAGAGCCAAGCTACCAGCTAAGCAAGCAGGGATGGGGAACGCCCCCCTGTCTTCACCGCCGCATCCTATCCTCACTGCGACACCCCCCAATTTACCTTAAGGAGCGAACATTCATCACTCCCCTCCACTGGGCACGGCATTGCTTCATCTCCCATGCTCCAACCTGAACTTTTTCTCCAAACCCGGTATTCGGCTGTTCTGACTTGGAACTGAAGTGCCCCTCCAAACACCAAAGGTACCCCACTAAGTATTTCTCCCCTCAAGCAACACGTTGGCTGTGCAAACTTTTCGTTCACGGCTTGGATCCGACAGAAATCGGGTGTGTATTCGGGTGAGGGGTGGGGGGAGGCAAAATCTGACCAACGACCCTCACCTCGGCTTGACTAGCCAAATGCCAAGGTCTTCACCAAAAACACCACCCAGCACCCAACTTCTGACAATGGTACCCACCAAGCTCCGTGCAAACCAAGTGGCGTGGAAGTCCCGGCAGAGATGCTGCCAGCCCGGGGAGCCCGACAGGGAATGCCGCGGCGCACCCGAAGCACGCCTGGCCCCCAATTCCCAGGGCTTTCCCGGGCAGCACCAGACCCGACTGCGGTGTCACTCACCTCCGCCCGCTCCCGCCGAGGCTGTGCGCCCTCCTCCGCCCCGCGTTGGCGACCCCCTAACTTCGCCGCCTTCTCCAAACAGCCATCTTCCGCAGCGCAGGAGGGAATGGCGAGGCAGGAGGCCGAGCGGGGAGGGAAAGTTGCCGGCGGGGCGCGGCGGGGCGCAGGCGGCGGGGGCGCGCGAGGCTGGGGCGCTGCGCGCCGTGCGGGGAGGCGGGCGGGCGGGCGGCGGCGAGCTGAGCCGAGCGGGCGGGCGGCGCGCGGAGGACGGGCTAAAAATAGCGCGTGCTGGGGAGGGGCGCGAGGAGGACGGGGGTGGGAGGGAGACCGCGGGGCTGGACCGAGCCCCTGCAACGCTGGGCGGGGCGGGCCGGGGAGGTGGCAGGCCTGAGGGGACACCTGGGGGCGCGGCAGGGCGAGCGGGCGCGGGAAGGACGCGCGCGGGCTGCAGGGCAGGGGCCTGCGGTGGAGGGGTGGAGGGGAGATGGGATGGCTGGGGACCACCCGGTGAAGCTCGGGCACCAGGAAGCGGGGCTGGGGCGGAAGAGGCCAGGTGACCCCGGACGGTGTGGAGAAGGAGCGCGGCTCCGGCCTCGCCCTGCTCGCCCTCCAGCACAGCCGCTCAGGTGCGCGCTCGCCCAGCCGGCCGCGCAGACCGCAGGGAGTCGAGCACCGGAGAGTCTCGTCTCGGGGCCGCACCTCCAGCGACCCCACGCCGGCCTGGCGCTTCACTAGCGGGGGAATTTTAAAGAAAATACTGCTGTGTCGGGGTGTTGTGTTGCTGTTGTTGTTGAAGGACCAAATGGGAAATGTGAGGCAATATGGTGATGGAAATGTGATTTAGGTTTGCCGCGTTTGAATGCTGCACACACAGAGAGAGCAGCCTGGCTCTGGAACCCGCCCTGGCAGAAAGGAGACACAAGTGGGTTCGGGATTGCCTAGAGGGCGTCTTCGGTGGTTAGTGTTTTACCTTGGGGATTGAAAAAGAAATTGCAGCTATGACTTGTCTCTACTAGTATTCCTAATGCCTGCAAATCGCTTTATAAAGTAGGCAACACTGAATATTTTATTTAAAAGGCTCAACCTGAGAATATTTTTCTACTGCTAACAGCTCACTCAAAAAGGCTAATAATTATGATAATAAAACGGTGATCTGAAGAACAGTTAAAAACAAGTGTCTACACGTCCATTTTTTGTTTTCCTCGGTGTCGGCTAAAACACAACTAGTTCACAGATCACACATGCAAAGAACCAGAGAGACCTAACCCAGTGCCCTCCTTTTCAGCCCAGAGACCCAGGACCATGAGATCACTATGATGTGTGTGTGCAAGGGCTGGCCATAGCAGGGTTCTTCTCTAAAACTGACTGCCGGTTCCATAAGGCCAGGAGAACTCGAGGGCTGTACATTCGGTATGCTGTAAGATGATTCAGCATTTGCCGTGCGTAGAACTGTGCGATGGCTGGATTTACCATCTCGCTTTGCCCCGATCATAAATTCATACTCTGGGAGTGGTCAGCTGGCTCTATATTGGAAAAAAGGAGAAAAGGGGGGTGAGAAGAGAATGAAGTATAGAGAGTTGGGGGTGGTTTAAAAAAAGTCACTGTCCTAATGACGTCTTCAAATAGTTTGGTTTCCTGTCCATACTAGAAAGCCTGTTAAACAATCTTGATAGTCGGCCAACCTTACCATTTCAGAGATGTTTCTCCATCTACAAGCGCGGCATGAATACCTGGTGACACCTTGCCTTTCGAAATGGAGTCTTTTCTGAAATTGTCAAGTGTTCACCTTTCCTCAATGTCTTTCATTTTCTGTTTGTCTACCACCAACTCCAACAGCAGCAGCTCTATCATCTCTCTAGAAGGACTTTCTAGAAACGTGGGATGGGAATGCGGAAATCTACAACGTTCTAGGAGTTCAGTGGTCATGTGAAATAGACCTTTGTGTAATCGTATGGAAGTTGAAATGAAATTTGCTTTTGTATTTCGGGGAGGTTGTTTTTGACTTTGTATTATTTACATCTACCACATAATACTTAGCACGAAGCAGAGAGATTTCTTCTTTATCATTCTAGTAGATACCTCAGAGCCAAGTTATAGGAAAAAACTTACTGGCTGCTATTGTTGGTTCATGCATTTTAAGTTAGTTGATCAGGAAACATTATAATTCCTTTTAACAGTTCCTGCTCTCTATTCAAGCCTATGTTATACTCTTTGTGATTCTGCATTATTATTTTGTCCTGGCTTCATTTTCTCTTCAACTGAGCTGTATGAAGATGGGGTAAGTCTTTTTACTTCCAGTGTTTTATATTTTTTCACAATATTTAACAGTTATTGTTTGAGACTTCATACATGAATATATGTATTTTGGTTATATACCCCTCCTCCTCTAGCTCTTTCCTGATCCACCATTTCTCTCCAGATGCCATCCTCTTACTTTTCCTCTCTCTTATTCTTTCTGTTTTTCTCTTTTAATTTCTATTTATTTATGTTTTTATTTATATCCCAACCAGTTTTTCCTCCCTGCTCTCCTCCCAATCCCTCTCCCCACCTCCCCTAAGCCCCCTTCATCCACTCTGCCTTTCTATGCAGGAAAAGACAGGTCTCCCTTGGATGTCAACAAAACATGGCAAAGCAAGTAGAGTAAGACTAAGCACCTCCCCGGCTGGGAGAGACAACCCAGTATAGAGTATAGAGTCCCAAAATCCTGCAAAAGTCAATGACAGTCTCTGTTCCCATTCTTAGGAGTCCCGTGAGAAGACCGAGCTACAGAACTATGACATATATCCAGAAGGCATAGGTCAGTTCCTGGCAGGGTCTCTGGTTCAGTCTCTGTGAGGCCCCATGAGTCCAGGCTAGTTGATTTTGTGGGTTTTCTTTTGTCCTTGACCCCTCTGGCTTCCACAATCCTTTCTCCCCCTTTCTGCCTAATGTTTGGCTGTGGATCTCTGCATATGTTCCATCAGTCTCTGGATGAAACCTCTCATGTCACTTGGGCTAGGCACCAATTCCAGCACATCCCATAGGCGGGACAGACTGTAGGTCGCTGGTTATATGGCTGAGTTGGTGTCCCAATCCCTTCACTGAAAGTCCTGTATGACCTCAGGAGATGGGCAGTTCAAGTTACACATCCCCATTGCTAGGAGTCTTAGCTGGGGCCATCCTTGTAGATTCCCGGCTGTTTCCCTTTGACTAGGTTTCTACCTCACATAAAGTGCCTCTACCCCTTTCCAGCCATCTCTTTCATATTCTCCCCTACCACCACTGAACCTTACCTCTCCTGTTCCCATCCCCACCCACCCGCAGTCCACCCAAGAAATCTATTATATTTCCCTACCTGGGGAGATCTTAACATCCCACCATTAACCCTCTTTGGTGCCTAGTCTCTCTGGGTCTGTGCGTTATAGCATGATTATCCTTTATTTTACAGCTAATGGCCACTTATAAATGAGGACATGCTGTGTTTGTCTTTCTGAGTCTGGGTTACCTCATTCAGGATGATTTTTTTTCTAGTTCCACCCATTTGCCTGCAAATTTTATGATGTCATTGTTTTAGACAGCTGAGTAATACTCCATTGTGTAAATATACCACATTTTTTTATCCATTCTTTGGTTGAGAGATATCTAGGTTGTTTCCACATTCTGGATATCACAAATAAAGCTTCTGTGAACATAGTTGAACAAATGTCCTTGTGGTGGGATGGAACATCCTTTCGATATATGCCCAGGCGTGATATAGCAAGGTCTTGAGTTAGATAAATTCTCAGTTTTCTAAGAAACCACCATATTGATTTCCAGAGTGGCTGTACAAGTTTGTGCTCCCACTAGCAATGGAAGACTGTTCCCCTTGCTCCACATCCCCTCCAGCATGAGCTGTCACTTGTGTTTTTGATCTTAGTCGTTCTGACAGGCGTAAGATGAAATTTCAGAGTCGTATTGATTTGCATTTCCCTGGTGGCTAATGTTTTTGAATATTTCTTTAAGTATCTCTTGACCATTTGAGATTCTTCTGTTGAGAATTCTGTTTAGATATGCAACCCATTTTAATTTGAATTATTTGGGCTTTTATGTAGCACAATTAATAAAATCTCAGAGACAAATACTGGGGTTCAACCTGAAGACCAGAAAAGCAAAGCAGCCAGCCACTGGCTCTTACCTCTACCTAAGTCTGAAAATGGCCACCCTGCCTCCAGGAAACCTCAGACTGAGACCAAGACGGAGGACTGCCTCCTCCCGTTTTATAATCCTCTCTAATTCTTGGTAGTGCACCACTACTGACTGGTTTCTATGACAAGCTAGTGTGGCTACTGGGATTAAAGGTGCATGTCATTGCTGCCTGGTCTGTATGGCTGGCTAGTGCGGCTGTTTTACTCTCTGATCTTCTGGCAAGCTTTATTTATAAAATTACAAATGAAATGCTACTGCATTTTTATGTCTAGTTTCTTGAGTCCTTTATATACATATATATATATATATATATATATATATATATATATATATATATCTTGGAAATCAGCCGTCTGATGTGGGGTCAGTGGGGTTTTTTTCCCATCCCATAGGGCTGTCATTTTGTCCTTTGTCTAGTCTAGTCTTCATTCTTAAAGAAAATCTTTAGTTGTGCAGATAAATCAAGACTATTTTAAACATTGGGCATCCCTAGTCCTCAAATCTGAAATATTTCTGAATCTTTATGGTTTTGAGCTCACCAAATCTGACCTCATATAACTGATGGCTGTCAAAACACAGATACCCTAAAAGCACTGAATGAAATCAAGTCAGGCTGTATGCTCAGGCACATGTAAAACAAGCGGGTTTCATGTTTAGATTGAGTATCATCCCCTAAGAAATATAGTTATATTAATATATCAAAATCTAAAAAACTACAAAGTAAAAATACAAAACCACTTCTGGTCCCACACATTTTGGATAAAGAATACTACTCAACCTGCATGTAGAATTCTAGTGTGCCTTATCATGTGCAATATTAACGATCATGACCTGCCTTCATTAGCATACTTCATCTCCTGTAATGGATAATCAGGCGTTAGTATGAACTAGGACTGCCGTTTGCCATATTTTGTTACTTTCATGTAAGTGCCCTTTCTGTGTAGAATCCCAGCTAGGATTCTAAATTCTATAGTCATCTCTCCTTAGGTCCTTTTGGCCATGACAGTTTTTTGGAATTTATTTTGAAAACCATAACTTTGAGACGCATTGTCCAGATATTTCATAGGTTGTCCCTCTATACCTGGTGTTTTTCTGATAAGAGTTGAGTTGGAACTCAGATATAATATGATATCAAAGTTCCATTCTTTGATGTCAAGAGCATACGATAGTGGTGCAATGCATCACGGAAGTGCCGACATTGATCTCTGTCTGACAGTATTTGCCTGCTTTCTCCTCCTTGAACTTGCTCTCTTTTCCCTCCTGATGCTCAGTGATCCTCTAGGGGAAGTCACAATGTGCAGCCCACACTTCCGGAGTAGGAAGTAATGCAGAAAGCAAGGATAGGATTAGACAGATTTTTTTCCTATTGAAAAATCTATTAGAGTCCAGAAAAAGAAAGATGGCAGAACACGAGTCAAAAAAAGAGCTGTGAGCATCAGACTTCGTCTCAAACCCTAACACCAGGCTCCCCAGTAAAACCCAGTGGTGGGCAGGTCCCAGACCGAGTTTCTAGACCATCCCTCTCACGGATAACCTCTGGACAAGGCTTCAGGGCTCCAAACGAAAGAAAGGGAGCAAAGAAACCTATGGGGCTTATGGAACAGCCTCAGAAAAGCAAACCCTTGATGTATAAGATTGAAATACGGAAGGGAGAAGATGGACCAGAAGAATTCTTTAAAGGGATAACAGCAGAAAACTCTACAAGACTGGGGAGGGGTATAATGTCAACATTCGGAAGATCAGCATTCTCTAAACAGATTCTGTCAAAACAAGTCTATGCAGTGATGTGTTGTAATCAAACTACAAGCTAGCCACAAAGAAGAATGTGGAATAGCTCAGTGCTAAAGCTTGTGCCCAGCACACACAACGCCCTAGGTTCAGTTCCCAACACCCAAACTTGTTGTTATTGTTTAAACTCTTTGACTTTTTTGACTCTTTGGAGAGGGAGCACTACCTAGTTCCCAAATAAATCATACACGGAGACTTATTTATAAATGCCGGCCTTAGCTTGGCTTGTTTCTAGCCAGCTTTCCTTAACTTTAAATTATCCCATCTACCTTTTGGCTCTGGGCTTTTTTCTTGTCTTGCTTTCACTCTGCCTCCATGGCTGGCTTTGTGACTGGGTGGCTGGCCCCTGGCATCTAGTGTCCTCCTCCTTTTCTTGCTCCTTAATTCATGGTCCCAGATTTTTCTATTTGTTTTCTCTTCCTGTCAACCCTGCCTATCCTTCTCCTGTCTCACTATTGGCCATTCAGTTCTTTATTAGACCAATCAGGTGTTTTACATAGGCAAAGTAGCTCAGTTTCACGGAGTTAAACAAATGCAACAGAAAAGAATGAAACACAATTGTTCCACAGCATAAACAAATGTAACACGTCTTAAAATAATATTCTACAGCACAAACTCAAGGACAAAAAACAAAAACAAAAGGAAGATCCTGAAAACACCACAAAGAGGAGATGCATATCGCATGCATAAATGTTCAATGAGACTAATAATAGATTTTGGAGTACAAAATCCATGGGACAAGAGAAAGTGCGGTGTCATACTGATTGTACTAATGAATACAAATAGCCAAGTAAGAATATATACAAATACACATCACATATACCACATGTAACAAAACTAATAAATAAAGAAACTTCTTTATACTCCAATTAATATCAGAAAATTATATGAAAGTACAAAACTCACTGGTACGGGAACCGCTGAATTAAGGAGTGCAGGGTACATATCTTCCATGTGAGTGTTAGAGAGGAACCACTGAAAGTAACACAGCGCTCTATAAAAAGATGTCAAATGTTGACACCAAAATGCAAAATGGCAAGGGTAAAGTCAAAGTGTTGTTTAGATCTGCCAAGCTGTCATCAGCTTGGAATATCCTGTTATGAACACTGAATGATTTAGGCGAGTCTCACGGTGACCACAAGGAAAAGATGGATAGTAGGTACGCAGAATGCATGAAATCGCTAGAGGCATGCCAGGAAAGGAAGCTATCTAATTACAAAGGAAGGTGACAAGACAGGATTGCAGGAACAGGTGAACCATTTATTTGACAATAAATTGGTTAGAGTCTAATTTAAAAATCCATGTCAAATTCTAGTCATTGAATAGATTGGCCCAACTATATGAACCCTACAAAAGACTCACTTCACCTTTAAGAACACATTAAAGCCAAGCATAGAGGTGCATGCTTTTAATCTCAGCACTCAGGAGACAGAGGCCAATCTGATCTTGGAGTTCAAGACCAATCTGATCTGCATACAGAGTTCCCAAGCCAACCAGGGCTACAGAGTGAGATCCTGATTCAAAAAGCAAACAAGTAAACAAACCTAAATAGAAAGTAAAATAATGGGAGAGAGGGGCTAAGGAGGTGGCTTGGTGGTGAAGTGGGTGTCCTGCTAGCCTGCGGAGCCAACTTCAGGTCCCAGCACCTACACGCCAGGTACAAAGCCATGATCCCATGATCCCAGAGCTTCATAGACTGATTCAGGCAGCTGCTAAGAGTTCCTTGACCAGCAAGTGGGGACAAATGGATGAGCTTCAGAGTTGGTAAAGAGTTACTGGGGAAAACACATAATGTACACTCTGCCCCCCAATTGCATGTATGTACACATACACACATGTGAGCATGTACATGCAAACATTGGAAACTATATTTCAAACATGGCCAGCAGTGGCTACGCTTATGTCAGAAAAGAGACAATTGATGTACCCGACACCGAGGGTCTATGTATATAAAACAAGTACCACTGGCTCTAAAGGGACTAACAGACCACAATGCACTGATACTAGAGGACTTTCAGTATTAGACAGAGTGTCCAGGAAGAAATTAATAAGGACATGTCAGATAATCTTTAACTACCAGTCAGTCAGAGAAAAAAATAAAAGGGAAGTTAGACATATTGTGACAAAGGAAGTGGACCTACACCATGACACCATCTATGGGATAAAGCCAATGGAATTCTAAGAAGGAAGTGTGAACTGGTCCTACACCATGACACAACCTATGGACAAAGTCAATGTGATTTAAGAAGGAAGTGTGAACTGGACCTACACCGTGACACCATTTATGGGATAAAGCCAATGGAATTCTAAGAAGGAAGTGTGAACTGGTCCTACACCATGACACAACCTATGGACAAAGTCAATGTGATTTAAGAAGGAAGTGTGAACTGGACCTACACCATGACACCATCTATGGGATAAAGCCAATGGAATTCTAAGAAGGAAGTGTGAACTGGTCCTACACTGTGACACAACCTATGGACAAAGTCAATGTGATTTAAGAAGGAAGTGTGAACTGGACCTACACCATGACACCATCTATGGGATAAAACCAATGGAATTCTAAGAAGGAAGTGTGAACTGGACCTATACTGTGACACAACCTATGGTCTCCTTTTACAAGGCCAATATTATCCAGCCACCAAAGCCAAACAGGAGCGTGAAAAGAACACTATCCTCCATGAACACAGATGCAGACATCCTCAGTAAGGTGCTCACGCGCACAATTCAACAGCTCTTTGTTCTGCAACTGTGAGGGATAGCATTGATCAACATACAGGAAACTGAAGCCCCCAGGATACAAGCCTCCCAGGCATGCCCACGAGGAACTATCTAGATCAGTCCAACCTCAGGGATTCTCTATATTCGGTTGATTAATAGGGAAAGACTCGCCTGAACTGTAAGTGGTGCCATTCCCTGGCATCCTGGAGTGTACAAAATGGCAGAGGTGAAGTGAGCAATGGCATCTCAGCTTTTGGACTGTGATGGTGGATGGTATGGGGTGGATTAACCCAAGCCCCTGCTGCTGTGGCTTCCTTCTATGGGGCACTGCACTTCTAACAAGGAGCCAAAATAACCCCTAGTTTCCTACCATTGCTTTTGTCGGGGTAACTCATCACAACAACATGAAAAGAAACTAATACACTGTCAACTGTGGCTAGTCACTGAAACTCAAGGGGCACGCATCAGGGACAAGCAAGGGGCATGCATGAGGGACAAGTTAGGGGAACACATGACGGACAAGCAAGGGGCACACAGGAGGGACATTCATGAAGTACAAGCAAGGGGCATGCATGAGGGATAAGCAAGGGGCATGCAGGAGATCCAGCCCACACAAACCTATATATGTAATAATACACATTAACAAGATGAAGGATAAAAACTTTGTGATCTTCTTGGTAGATACAGAAAAACCATGTACCCAAATCAATGCCCTTTCATGATTAAAACCTCTCAAAACCTTAGGTGTGGAAGAAATGGTCCTCTGTACAATAAAGGTGAGAAGCCTACAATGAACACAATAAATGCTGGAACGTGAAAAGGACGCTGTTTTAAGATCAGGAGGAATACAGCGATGCCCCCTCACGCCACTTCTGTTCAACACAGAGAGTATGATTAGGACATAGGGGAAATAACTGGGCATCTAAATGGGATAGAAAAAACTAAATCGTACCTGTTTCCCAATGACCTATACAGAAGTCCATGTAGACACCACCGAAACTTCTTAGGATTAATAAGCAAATGAGGAACCTTTGAGACACAAAGTCAACATGAGAAAATCTGCAGCATTTCTATGCATGAGCGATGGCTGCCTGGAAGAGAATAGGAAAACAGTCCCATTTATAATAGCTATCTAAAACCATAACATGCACAAGAATAAGTCTAACCAAGAAAGTTAAGATGATATAGACTGAAGACTATAAAACACTAATCAGAGAAAGATGCAAGATACCCCAAATCTGTGGGCTGGAAGGGTTAGTAGCTCATTTGGGCCAGGCTACCCAAAGTGAGCTATGAATAAATACAATCCCTGTCAAAATATGAAATTATTCAGCTGAATCAAAACAATGTAAAATTTGTTTGGAACAATAAAACCCTCCAAGAGCTAGAGTAATCTCACACAAAAAACCATGAACCCAGAAGCATCACAATTCCTGATCTCAAAATACATTATAAGCTTTCATAATCAAAACAGCATGCTATTGCCTTACAAACTTTGATGAAGAGAACAGGATAAGAGTCTTAAATTAAGCACAAGTACTTATATTATTTCATCTTTGACAAAGGTCCCAAGAGTGTATAACAGGGAAAAGACAGTTTTTCTAACCAGCTGTATTAAGAAAACTTTATGTCCTCATGAAGAAGAATTAAGTGGAATTTTTATTGCATATCACACATAAAAATCATCTCAAAGTGGATTAGACATCAACATAAGAAAGAAAAAAAACTACTAGACAAATGGAGGGGATGGGTCTGGGAAACTACTCGGCTGCTGTGAATATGATCCCCAGAACCCATGCAGAAAAAGCCTGGCAGAGCGGTGTATGTCCATAATCTCAGCGATGGGAAAGTGAAGTCAGGCAGATCCTGGATTTTCTGACTGTGCTGTTTAGTCTACCTAGTGAGTTCCAGGCCAGTAAGAGACTCTGTCTCAAAAAAAGGTGAACGGCACCTGAGGAACGACATCCAAGCTTGTCCTCTGGCTCCCACATCCATGCACCTATCTTTAGAAACACACATGTGCACACACGTACAAAAATAAAACATGGAGAAAGTTCTGTGACATCGGTCTGGACAGTGGTTTCTGGTCTGGACAATGATTTTGGCTGGAAACAAAAGCAACAGACTACCAAGCAAAAAGATAAATTGAATAATATCAAGCTAAATTTCTCCTGCAAGGCCAAAGAAGCATTCAACAGTCAAGAGACAAATCCATGTGTTGGGAGAAAATATTTCCAAAGGGTGCATCCACCAGATGGCTCCTTTCTAAAACATAAGTAAGTCAAACAATTCAATAGCAAGAAACCAGCTACGCCAAAATAGACAATGGCTAGAAACAGACATTTCTCAAAAGAAGGTCCAGGAATACCCGGCATCTATATGAAGACATAGTCAACTTCTCAAATTACCAGAGAAATGTGAATTTTAAAACAAATGACATATCAGCTCACAGAAGTTTAAAGAGGGCTGGTGAAAGCAGAAACGGTAGTGGGTGTTTCTTGGGGGAGATGTTTGGTAGTTGTCTTTAGAAGAAAAGTACTGTAGTCTGTGACTTTGGGGTCCTGTCCTCAGGGGCCAGGCCTCCCGCCCTCTAGTCCCAGGCTTAGCTGTGTGTCTGACAGCAGCATTGCTAGGCTTCTTCCGGCAGAGTCCATAACAGCCTTCCTGAGGCTCACGGCTGCTCTGGACCCTGCCCACCAACTCATCAACCTTCCAGGTGAGGAAAACCTCTTCTAGGAAAAAACGCATCAAGAGAAGAAAGTGAGCAAAACTCGCACCTATGAGAGCTGAGTGTTGTCAGCTCGGATCACAAGGCTGGAGGCCCGGGCTCTGTGTCTTTCTTTTGCTGTGCAGACTTTCAGAGCCTGTTTGAGACTGTTTGGGATCCATGTGTTAAATTTTTTTTAAATAATCATCATTATCTATTGAATGAAATAAATATTAGGTTGTCAATAAGATTAATTCCATGCCCTCTCTGTGCAGAATTTTATGACAGGTATTTTGAATATTAAATTTACATTGTATCATCGAAAAGGTAGGGGAACTTTATTTAGAAGTAATAGATTATGACATTTAGCCAGGATATATTGCCAAAGGCGGATTGTTCCTCCTCCTCCTCTTCCTCTTTCCCTCTTCTGCTTGCCCCTCCTCCTCTCCGCCCCACCATTTAGCCTAAACTGGCCAATCCTCCTGCCTCTGTCTCCTGAATGCTGGGATTACAAACACTGATCACTATCTTGAGTTTTCAGGAGTGAATTTCACTGTGAAGCTGGTGGGATTTAGACTTTGGGGACCTTCGTTTGTATAGTAGTCGACTAAGGTCAAGGAATCATAATTTAGGATTTTTAGAATCATTGCAAATGTGTATAGCATCAGGACTTTCCAAACCCGACTTTTTCTCTTGGTATTACCAAATATGAAAGTGTTAAAGGGGAGCTGTAAAAACTCTGGGAATAAAGGACAGGACTCCTCTGGAGCAAAAACAGAGGGCAGGAGCATCTGACCTCCCACTCTTCTCTCCAAGGCAGCACTGAAGTCTGGGTTTCCTCAACAGACGGAAAACTGGGTCAGACTCGTGTCCATGGCTCTTTGGGATCACCTTGATCAAAGAGCAGAGCCCCTGAACCAAGAGATGATCAGCAAGCAAAACAGACGTCTCCAAACCCACTGTAAAATTTCCCCATGACTGACGCTACCCAGAAAAACGTCTAGACACATTTGTAATCTGTTTCAAAAAAGGTCCAGGTTAAACCTGAGCACTTCTTTTTTTCTAGAAGTCATCTCATTTTGAAAATAATTTTCCTCAGGGTTGCTGTAAATACTTCCTCTGGGAGATTAACAGACTATTTTCCTCAATTAATTTAACCTGTTCACAGATCTGCACCAACGGATTCCCCACCGCAGGGGAAGTGCTGAGCGGTAATGGAGGTGGTAAAAGGACCCTTTAGGGATTTCCTTCCTTTGCTAAACTTTCAGTGGAAACTGGAAGCTACACTGTCTCTATTTTAAACAAACTCTTTCTTCTAAAGTAATATTTATTTATTTGGAGGCTGGGGATACATGTACCATGATCGATGGTGGATGTCAGAGGAAAACGTAAGGGAAGTGGTTTTCTCCTCTCAGCTGGTGAGTCCTGGAACCAAACTCAAGTCATCACCTTTAGGAGCAAGAGCCCTACCTGCACGGCCATCTCTCTGGCCCAGGCTCCCTTTCTGGAACCTGTATGTGGAACATGGTAATGTTTAGTCATAACGCATTGCTCATTTATGATGCATGCTGGACCACGATAGGTCACATGGCGAATGACATGTTGTAACCGTGTTCATGTGAGCAGGTCGTCAGCCAAGCTTTTGAAGGATGAAAGAACTGAAGAAAAGCCTTCATACACACACATGTTCCAAGGCGATTATTACATTTAACAAAAAAAGCTTAATAGCCAGATCATTAATGTTTCATGTTAAGATGATATACATGTCTTATATATAATTTGCCAACATTGAAAGAAAATATTCTGAATTAAATATGTTTATATGTACTTACATGCTCTCAGTATGTAAATTAAATTTCCTACCAGATAATATCACAGCATATGTAAGTTTTATGACAACTAGGTCAAAGGAAGAACACTGAAGCAATGAATGTCATTTGTAATTCTCCTATCTAATGTTGCATTTTCTTGTGATGTTGAAGTTGAACTCAGCGTTCATTTTTGATTTGGAGATGTTGCTTGACATATGAATAAACTCATACCAATTTAAGGATGCCTGAATTTGAAGTGCCGTTTCTAAGAAAACTCTTTTCAGTGCCTCTAGGAGTTAATGCTTGCTAAGCTATAAACAAAAATAAATAAAGTAAGTAGTAGCTTGGCAAACTAAATTGTTCTAATTTAATCTTAGGTCTGAAAGTTCTTAGAAACTGTTAGTGTTGATTTGGGGGCTCAAGGGCAGGTTTTAAGATCTGTGCGGTGCTTTCTCCTGTCACAAGATGGTTGGTGCTCCAGCCATTAAATCTACTTTCTAGGCAGAAAAAAATAGCCTAAGAATTAAGGGCACATAAGAGGCAGCGCATATATCCAGAAACCAAATATTTTCCCAAAAGCCTCACCCGGGAATTAGCCTTGTCTTTGAACACTGAGAGGAGAATAGTCCTTAATTGCGAGGGAAGTTGAGAGGACACCTGTTATTTTTTTTTATCTATTATTTCTTATAGCACTAAAAATTGAACCTGAGTCCTTGCAAGTTTCCTACCACTGAGCTGCATCCTTAGTCCAGTAAATATTTTCAACTCATCATTTTCCCAGCCTCTGTCCTAAAGACAGCCAAGGGCTAGAGTGTGGTACTGGGCCCGAGAGCTACCCGACAACCCCTTCTAGCAATTCCTAAAGTTGGTTTCCCTAAAAACGAGGGGTTTGTTAGCAAGATTTTGTTACCTAATACTTTTTAAAGAGTGTGTTTTGTCCACAGAACCAAGTAAGGTGGGCTCCCAGGGACTGAGCTGACAGCCAGGGAGCTTGTAAGGGCTGACCTAGCCCCTCGGCATGTGTTTCTCTTGTGTAGCTTGGTCTCAGGCTCTGTGTGAGGCTCCGAACAGGGGAAACAGGGGCAGACTCTGACACTGTCCCCTGCTTTGGGGACACATTGCCTCATTCAGCCTTAGTAGAAGAGGAGGGGAGCAGTCTTGCTGCAACTTGCTCAGAGTCCTGCTCACAGCTGAAGAAAAACAGGGGAGGAGTGAATGCGGTAGGAAGTCGGGGGGGGGGGGGGGTTGGGGGAAAGGAAGAACTGAGAAGAGGCAAAAGAGGTGATGGCCTGAAACCTGGTCAATCCCCACTCCCTGAACCTGCATGTAGAGGCAGGAAAGCAAAGACCAAAGCCAGGCATGATTGTACACACGTGTAACCTCCTTTACGGAGATACAGAGACAAGCAGCTCCATGGGGTTCACTGGACAGCCCCAAATCAGTAGACACTTCTTCAAAGGCCAGGGTGGATGTCACCTGAGGAAATACCTTTAAGGTTGACTTCTGCCCTCCACATGCACAGAGAACAAATGCAAGACAGAACATATTTGGCTACAAACTGTCATAGACTTCAGCAGCTCATTTACCAGATTTTAGCAAGTACAACTAATTCAACTCAGTTTTACAGAGAAAAATGAGATCCGTGTTTAAACACCAGTCATGTTGCAGTAATTCCAGAGCTAGGAGCCTGCTCTGTTACTGCTCACCTCTGTACTGCATCCACCCTCTTCCTCCCAGTGTCAACACTGCTCTACTGCTCACCTCTGCACTGCATCCACCCTCCTCCTCCCAGTGTGAACACTGCTCTACTGCTCACCTCTGCGCTGCATCCACCCTCCTCCTCCCAGTGTGAACACTGCTCTACTGCTCACCTCTGCACTGCATCCACCCTCCTCCTCCCAGTGTGAACACTGCTCTACTGCTCACCTCTGCGCTGCATCCACCCTCCTCCTCCCAGTGTGAACACTGCTCTACTGCTCACCTCTGCACTGCATCCACCCTCCTCCTCCCAGTGTGAACACTGCTCTACTGCTCACCTCTGCGCTGCATCCACCCTCCTCCTCCCAGTGTGAACACTGCTCTACTGCTCACCTCTGCACTGCATCCACCCTCCTCCTCCCAGTGTGAACACTGCTCTACTGCTCACCTCTGCACTGCATCCACCCTCCTCCTCCCAGTGTGAACACTGCTCTACTGCTCACCTCTGCACTGCATCCACCCTCCTCCTCCCAGTGTGAACACTGCTCTACTGCTCACCTCTGCGCTGCATCCACCCTCCTCCTCCCAGTGTGAACACTGCTCTACTGCTCACCTCTGCGCTGCATCCACCCTCCTCCTCCCAGTGTGAACACTGCTCTACTGCTCACCTCTGCACTGCATCCACCCTCCTCCTCCCAGTGTGAACACTGCTCTACTGCTCACCTCTGCGCTGCATCCACCCTCCTCCTCCCAGTGTGAACACTGCTCTACTGCTCACCTCTGCACTGCATCCACCCTCCTCCCAGTGTGAACACTGCTCTACTGCTCACCTCTGCACTGCATCCACCCTCCTCCCAGTGTGAACACTGCTCTGTTACTGCTCACCTCTGCACTGTATCCACCCTCCTCCCAGTGTGAACACTGCTCTGTTACTGCTCACCTCTGCACTGCCTCTTCTGAAATACAAAACAATCTCTTAAAAGTGAGTGCCTAAAAATTAAAAAAGAATACATATTTCTAATGTACAGTAAAAGTAACACACAAAAGAAGATATTCACATTCTAACAGGAAAGAATAGCTTCAACTAGAGGAAGACCTCTACCCAACAGGGCAAACTCTGACCCCTGTGGCTCTTTATCCAACATCTGGAGCTCTTGAGAGAATATTCTTGGCTTCAATAAGCTAAAGCTTAAGCCCCACTCCTCTGTGTCTCCTGCTTACCAAGCAGGAAACTTCTCTTTGGATGGCTCCATTTTATTTCTTCAACTACCCATGGCAGATGCCTGGCAGCCCTGGCACCCCAAACCTTTCAGGCTTGGCCGCAGCTTGAGCTTCATTGGTCCCTGCCATAAACTGGATAGCCACAAGCTTATGGTAAGCTTCCATGACCCCTCAGTCTTGACTCTTTTATGCCTGCAAAACCAATAACACAAAAGAACTGCAGACTACTAAGGAATGGTAAGATTGAGAGAAATAGTCTTCACCAAGTGTCTTAGTTAAGGCTTCTATTACTGTGAAGAGACACCACAACCATATAAAGGAAAACATTTAATTGAGGTGGCAGCTTACAGTTTCAGAGGTTCAATCCATTACCATCATGGCGGGGAGCATGGCGGTGTGCAGCAGACATGGTGCTGGCTACATCTTGATCAGAAGGCAACGGGGAAGGATCGTGACACTGAGAGTAGCTTGAGCATAAAACATGCAGGCCTTGCCCTGTAGTCGGATTGATGACTATCTTAAATGTCATCATAGAACCTTTATCCAGCAACAGATGGAAGCAAATGTCAGGACCCACAGTGGATACAGGCAGAACGCATCCACATTCTCTGCCAAATTTTACACAAATGACTTCTCTCTTTGTTTCCAAGAGAGCTATGAGCCAGGTCTCCACTGTCCACTTTTTCTTGACCTTCTGGTTTTTCACACCCATACTGGACTCACCTACTGAGGAATATATATGTATATACATATATACATATGTATATACAGGAGCAGAAGATGGCTGGTCACATTATATCTACAGTCAGGAAGCAACAGGAGTAGACCCTGGTGCTCTGCTGGCTTGGCTCCTGTAGTCAGTCATGGCTGCCACCGCCATGGACTGGGTGGGTTTTCCTTCTGCAGTCAAACCTTTCTTGAAATACATGTAGATACACCTACATGGTAACTCTAAATTCATTCAAAATGACAATTGACCATTACAATATTATAATCATATTAATTAATGATTTCTTATATAACTGACACCGGAGATAATGCTAGTATACAGAGTATTCTAGTTCATTTCTATAACAACCCTGCAACTTGGGTACATATAATGGTCACCACAAAGAAGATAGAGTAAAGTTAATTACTGCCCCAAACCCCACAGCTAATGAATGAATAATGGAGCTTAATTCAGACACAGCAGCCTGGCTCCAGGGCCCCGCTCCTCATCAAGGTGCTGAAGTAGCAGCATAAAGTCCAACTGCATAGTTTTGAATGCAGAAGGCAAAAGATTTAGTATGGAGAAATATGAGCGAAACAAGGAAGCTCATAACACTTTAGCATAAAGTCAGCAAGTCCCAGGAAGACTCATCTTCAGTAATCTTGATTACTTGTTATCTCTGTGTCCTTTGCAATAGCAGGGAAGAACTAGAAAGAGTCTTGGAAACAGTGTTCCTGGGCAACAAGGCCAAGAAGACCCGTGAGGATCGTCTGATACAGATTATGTTTATAGAAAGAGAGCAGAGATCACGACCAAGGGGAACAAGGAAATTAACTTAGTGTGGATCTTTGGCCTTTCAGAACATGAACTACTTCCTCTTCGCGAGGTATCTGTGGTCTAAACTACACCTACACACATTTCTCTTAAAGGTATCTGTGCTGGAGTACAAGCTTAAACCTGAATTTAGGGACACTTTTGTGGGGAAGCCATCTTCCAACTCACTGAAGGACTCCATCTTACCAAAGTTTTGTAGGTGTTAGTGATTCTCATCAACTAGAACCAAGAAGAATTATTTTGGACACGGGGATGGTGTCACCAACACCATCTTGACATCTGCCAGCATTCTCCTTACTGTGTAACCTTAGTCTAATGCCCTCATGACAGATGCACTGTTACCAACCAGCAGGAAACCGAGGCTGGGGTGGGGGTCAATAACGCACAGCTCCAGTGTTTTACAGCTATTGATTCCCGATTCCACCCTCTCTATAACCTAATCGATGTCCCTGCCCCTCCCTCCTTTTTTCCCTTTCCTTCCACAGACTTGGCTTCATGGACTTCTTTCTTAAACCCTTCAACATAAAAGTGCCCTGAATATCTTCCATATCACATAAAGTGTTGCCTGCTTCCTTCCTTCCTGGATTGGACTCATGATACATGAGCAAAGGAAAAAGTTTGTATTTAATTAAAATTTAAGAGGCAGGTGTGGGGAGAGATGTCTCAGCAGGTAAAGTGCTTGCTGCTTGCTTGAACAGAGACCACCCCAGAATCTGTGTAATTCCATAATTCCAATGCTGGGGGTTTCAGCGATAGACAGACCCTGAGAGTTTTGTGCCCAATCAGTGTAGTCAAACTGGCACACTTCCAGTTCAGTGAGTTCAAATCCCTGCCTCTTTCCAGTTCAAAGTCTGCCTCAAACACTAGAGTGGAAGGTGATAGGGGTAGTCCGCTCAGCATCAACCTCTGACCTCTAACCCCGCAGGGGTGAAATTACACACGCGTGGGAACGCACAGCACAGAATACTCACGTTCAGAGAGACAATGTCCATTTACAGCTGGAGCATGAATTGCATTCTATGGTAAAACGACTCACCCTGAGTGAACAGATGATGGAAGGGGGCAAGGACTGAGCGCATTATCAAACATGTCACTTCTCTATGGACCTCAGCTGCAACCATTCATGAAGGTTTAGCCTTCATAATTGTAACGTGTGTTATTGGTAACCAGTAACCAGGTCACATTTTCAGTTTAATTTCAATGTCATTTTAGTTTCCTAGTAATCAGGTCACAACTTCCATTTAGAGAAAGTCCTATCTACCCCCTCCGGGTCCATTTTCTCCCAGTCCAGCTCTGGGTCCAGAGCTATAGCCTGCCTTCTGCACAGCCAGGGGTTCCCTGTCTGTATGCTCAGGGTGTAGCCTGGCCAGCAGAGAAACGGGGAAGAAAGGTCAGGCCTTACTACTGATAACCGATACTCAGCTCTGTTGCTAGACCCCCGTCTATGTCCTGTCAGCCTAAATTCTCACAATCGGTGCTCATGGGAGTTTATTCATTTGCACCCAGGCCTCCACGCTTCAAACCTGGAGGTCTTAAGAACTTGGTACTACCGCTGCGAAAACACCAGAAGTCCCCATCCCTGGGCCCTTCTGCATGGCACACTGACCCTTTCGTCCTGCCAGCATCTCCACTAGTCATCCCTCAAGCCGACTTTACTCCTAAGAAAATGTCATCTGTTTTTTTCTGTCTAAAATGTGGTATAAGCGAACTTCTACTATAATAATCTTTATATCAGGCAACCACATAATGTGTGCAAAGCAGCTGTCCTGTAGTCGATTGAAAGGTTGTTCCAGGGCACACCAGGAAACTTCATCAAAACCTGGACGTCTAAGGCCTCCCAAGAACAAACACTGCGTTTCCGGCACAACTCAGTGCAAGTATCTAGGCCAGGTTTGTGTTCCTCTAAGCTTTAATCTCAGCGCTAAGGAAAAGATTCTCTCTGTGCCCCCCTGCCTCCACCCCATGTGTGTCACACCCTCAGATGTGTTTCAGTTACGTAACATGGGTTGTCAATGGGTGATCCACATGACAATACGGCCGTTCTCACTTGTCGCAGAAACACATCCTTTCCATTGCAATGTGTTCCTAGAAGCCACATTCAAGAAATCATATTCCTGTGAGTCCTCAAAAGAAGGTGGTCAATACATCCAACCGTGCACATTTGGAACCAATTAGGAGACTAACAAAAGCCTTCAGGTTTGCAGCTAATCAGCGAATGTAAGGGAAGGGCAGCTCATCTCATATCAATTACTTTATTAGCGTGGCAATTCAAATTCAAACTAACAAGTAATTGAAAAGTCCAATATAATTTTTAAAGAGACCATTAATGACCACAAAAAAACATCAAAACCAACAAAATGCAGGTGATGCAATGAATGGAAATTTGTTTAATAAAGAGATTGTTGAATCAATTATTAATGTATCTGTTTGGATCTACATATTTCCTCATTATTCTCTCAACCTTGCTGTGCATTTTTGAAATATTGAGAAATAATATCAACCCTGTACCTCTTAGGGATGCATTTATCCTTTTATCTTGAAAGAGAGAGAGAGAGAGAGAGAGAGAGAGAGAGAGAGAGAGAGAGAGAGAGTTTGGGCTCTTGTTCTGAAACAAAAATTTCTTAGTAATCAATCAAAGTTCTTGAAAAATAGCCTCAGTAGCTACATTTGAAGGGTATGCATTGCTCTGCAATAAAAAAGAAAGGCACTATGCATTTCAACCATACCGTGAAGTGGGCACACTCTGCTCGCTGCTGCCCAGAACGGCTCAGACTTGTTCACCAACACTCAAGCACAAAGAGCTACTTTCCCTAATCTTTTGACTTCTAATAAGAAAGGTTTGTTTTGTCTTCTTTAAATATGAAATGTATTCATAATTTTAAAAATTAAGGTACTTTATCGCCTAACAAAGACTGAGGTTAAAAAAAATAGGACACAGAAGATACAACATAATGTTAAGAAAAAGTTCACTGGGGGAAAATATCCTTTTCTCCTTGTTTTTCTGGGTTGGAAGTTTTGAAAGTAAGAAGCAACTGTTTATTCAGAAAAGGCTAAAAAAGTATAGAATAGCATGCTATATTTTAAAATCCTAGTATTGAAAGTGCTATTTTAATGTATTTCATATGGAATTATAGAAATCCTCTTTACCCCTATCTCAAACTGATTTAAATTCAAATTAGCCAAAATATTAATGCTACCCAGAATATTCTGGGGAATTAGTTTCAATATTTCATAATTTTGATTTTTCTACAATTTCATGATAAAATTAGGAAATATCACAAAACATTTAACTGTTTGGACAACTTGGTGTTAAATGTAGTGTACTGAACATGTCCTGACTTCTGATACCAGGAAGCTTTTTCTTTAAAGCATACATCCACAAAAACAAAAAGACTCAGGGGTGGGGTGGGGGAAATGACAACATCACAAGTTCTGAGGCAGAAAATGAGACGGATAATTGGTAGCTGACTTAGAAGACAAGTTAAAGCTAAAACCAGGAATAAATCAACACGAAACTGAGAACTGGAGCAACACATACATGTAAAAGTGGGGAAGGGAAGGGGCAGGAGCTGGGATAACAAGGGGACACCTCCAGCTGCTCCGCACACTGCAGATTCTCCACAGAAACAAGGTGCCCCCCTACGTGCACGTCAGTCTCACCGACTGGGAATTTTCGGTTGTCTTTTGAGGATTACTGAGTATGAGTTGCTGAATGACAGGAAAGAGCAAGTGCCCGGGGACTTACATGACCAAGGTTCACAAGGCATTGGTACTCAGGCGTTGGAAACGGCCTCAACACCATCCTAGACGCCATCTCGGGTGAGAGAAGGGTTTCCTATAAGAGAATGAGAAGGTTCATCATGGAAGTTTAGGAATGAAGATACTTATAGGGTGGGGAAATTTTGAATCTAAAAACTTGTGGGGCAGTAGTGGCACATGACCTTAATTCCAGCCCTTGGGAGGCAGAGGCAGGAGGATCTCTAAGTTAAGTCCAGCATGGTCTACAAAGAGAGTTACAGGACAGCAAGGGATACATAGAAAAACCCTGTTTTGAGAGAGAGAGAGAGAGAGAGAGAGAGACAGACAGACAGACAGACAGACAGACAGACAGACACAGACAGACTTCTGGGAGGCGTTTCAGGATTATTCCATGAAATCTCTAAGTGTCTTTGCTTCTTTCCTGTGCATTCTGAATTCAGCCATGTTTGATTGTAATAGCTTCACTTGCCTAGCAACCTTCAGTCTCCTGCCTTGGAGTGGGTAACCATATTCTCGACCCCTGGAGCTGACAACCCACAAGAAAGGATGCTGCGGGAGGCAATGACCACAACAATCCAGGTCAACAGTCAGGTGAGTCACAAAGGACGAGGACCAAGAGAACTGGGCAACTTCAGAGGAGTGGGAGAAAAACTCATTGTCCTAGAGTATTCTAGGGCATGTTCCAGATGGTTCTTTCAGAGGAGTCACTCAGCTGGACCTTGAAACACAGGCAACTGACCAGCGGCCTGGCTAGGGATGAGGGACCTGAGCCATTTTTAACTTTAGTGTGACCATTTGGATTCAGGTCGACCAAGACAGGGACATGAATTTAGGCTAGGGGAAAATGTCTCTTCATCCAGGGTTTCCGCAGCTCAGGGGTGTGGGCAGCACAGCCATTATCCACAAGTGTTAAAATTTAAAAACTATCAAATTACCCAATGATCCAAATTTATATGGCAGGGAAAGAGAACTTGAGAATAATTATATTAGCATGAATAAGTAATCAGATGGTAAAGATGAGCACAAAGATTGTGAAGATATATGATCAAAATTTTTCTTGGCATTTTATATTGCTCTTTATGCAAATATGACCAAATAAAAATAAAACATTTTCAGCCTACGTTGTAGGCCTTATCCAAATGAGAACAAATGTGTATTGATTTAGAAAATCTTTTCTTTAACAACCCCCTACATACATTCATGCTACACACACACATTCACACTCACACACACAAACACACGTGCAGGTGCATGCTTCACAAAATTTGCTTTGTTGGGTAGTCACTTGAAGAAGCATTTGCTAAGAATGAACGGAGATTTAAAGGCAAATAAATGGAAAAAGGTGTTGCTGCTGGCTCTTGAGAAAAGTGATTTTGGTTAAAACACGGAGAGGCTTGTCTTCCCCAGGATAGAGAGCATGGATCTTGGTATGTTTTCTGTGACTAACATGGAATACATGAGACAAGATGATCTGCAGAGGAAAAAATACAGAGTGATTTTGCGAACCATTCAGAGGTTGGGAAGGCCCTGTCTTCGGCTTGGCCTCTTTGGTCATAGCCTGATGCCACCAGTTCCTGACAGACGACAAAGGGGCACGCTCAGCAGCTGTCAGAGAGAACACAAAGGATGGAGCTGCTTATTAACAATAACCCACTCTGGGAAGGAAGCCAGTCATGTCATTCTAAAGGCAGGAAGTTACTCACAAGTGAAATCCATTCGTGGAAGCCCTGTCCCTGTAACCAAAGCACCTCCCACTAGGTAACACTGCCCAGCTCTGCCACACTGGGAACCACGCTTCAACGTAAGTCTTGTTGGGAATGAACCATGTTCAAACCACAGAGTAAACAAGTCCAGAACCATACAATGAAGGCTTGGTTAGTGGGAAGAGCTCAGAGACGTAGGGAGCAGGTGAGGGAAGAGGAGACATGACCTTTGTTAGAACGTGAGCGGAGAAGGACTCGCTATCACACTGAGTTGGGTCTGGTGTCGGCGTTATCTGTCAGACCCTCGGATCTGCAGGAACTTTGTCACTTTGCTGGTGTGCACTGTGTGGCACTAGAGAAGGCAGCAGACGCACTCATGATGAGGGTGACGGCACAACCTGAGCAGACGAGACAGGAGACCCCAGGCTTATCTCTGTCAACGCGGCTGTAATTGAAGCATTTGTGCGGCTCTCACGAGCATTTGGGCTGAGAATTGGAACCATAGGCGTACCCATCCAGTCTCCTGAGATACAGCCCATCTGTGGATGACTTCCAGACTTAGGGCCTTGTTCCGATATCCCCCGTCTTAATTTGGTTTCTATTGCTGTGGTAAAAACACCATGACCAAAAGCAACTTGAAGGGAAAAAAAATGTATTTCATTTTAACCTTCTAGGTAACAGTTAATGACTTTAGGAAGCCAGGACAGGAACTCAAGCCAAGCAGGAGCCTGGAGGCAGGAGCTGATGCAGAGGCCAAGGAGGGAGGCTGATACTGCCTTGCTTCCCATGGCTTACTCAGCCTGATTTCTTATACACCTAGGACCACCTGGATAGGGATGGTGTCACCCATAGACCCTCCTGTAGAGGTCACTAATTAAGAAAATGTCCTACAGACTTGCTCACAGGCTAGTCTTAAGGAAGCCGCTACTCGTGTGGTTCCTTCTTTTCAGGTAACTTTAGCTTGTGTCCAACTGACAGGAAGAAGGAAAGGCATCTCCCTTCTTCACTCTTGGTTTTGAGTCTGCTACCCCCAAAACTACACTAAGTCAGGAGAAACCGAGTACAGCAGCCCTCAACAATTCCCATCTAAGACGACAAACCCCCAACTACTCATTTCAGAACTGCCATCCCATGAGCCATGTCCTTCTCTTACAAACAACACCCTGTTAGCTTTGCCTTTGCAGTGTAGCCAGAGCTTGACCGCATCTCACCAACTCCACTTTCACTCTTTGGCCGTCGCTCCCTCCCAGCTCCTACGGCAATGGCCTCTTAGCTAGTCTTCCTGCATAGCCCATGCCAGATTGCTTCTCAGATTGTCCAGAAAACTACAGCCAAAGTCTTAGCAAAGGTCTACACGAGATTCACTTTTCCTCCTGCTCTGACTTTCTGTCCACAGTTTCCTGTGTCTCCCTGACTCCCTGGGGCTCCTTGAACACTCAGGGACACTGCTGCCCAGACCCTCTGTGATCACTGTGTTTACAGTAACACTTGTCTCCCAGTGCAGTATAGCCGCCTAACACTTTCTATTACACACAAGTCACTTCCTTAGAACGGTGAGCCAACGCCCCACAAGCCTGTCACACCTTCCTCCCTACCCTGCTTATTCCTACAATGCTCATCTCCAGCTGATGATGATGTCACTGACTTACTGGGCTTCACTGATCTCCATTATGTCTTTCCTCCATTTCACCACATACAAACTCCACAACGTCCAAGATCTGTACCCCTTTCGGTATTACGCACCTGGGCCCCTCAAACAGCACTGAGCACTGAGCATATAGAGGGTGTAGGATGAAACTGGCTGAACAAATGAATTTAATGCATTAGCCTTATACGGTGAATGCTTGAGAGTGTCGATATCTTTGTGTTGATCTTTATTGTGTCTTGGCCTTCATATCTTCTAATCTGCCTTTGGAAACAGAGAGTTCATTTCTCTCTTCCACCTTCTAGTGCTTTTAATCCAACTTGCATCGAGTTGCTGCGAAGGCAAGCTACCTGCTGAGCATACTTTTGCTGTGAGAGCAAGCAGGAGGCAATTAGAGAAGACACTTGCGATCCGAAGCCCCAAGTCCCAAGCCTGCTTCTTCAGTGAATTCTTGTGTAAGCATGGGGCTGTGCGGCACATTTTTAACAGAATGGGATTGTCTGAAGAAGGTAGAATGGGAAACTAAGTGGGTAGCTGGAAAAAAAAATACTGGATGTCATAATTTGCCTTTCATAAATTCTCACAAGTGAGAAACTCATCTAAAAATGGAAATTCTAAGACAATCAAAACTGAGATGTTACAAACTAAATTTTTGTTTTTCTTTCTTCTGTGTAAATGCCTTCCATTTCCTCTGATTTTATCGCTCAAGAGGGAGCATCTGTATTGGTAAATACACTCCTAGGACACATCTGTCCTTTCACGTCCCATCAATCAGCAGCGCTCAGTGGCTGTCCACTGTCAATGCATTGAAGATGTGCAGCTCATTTAATATGAATTATGCAACGCTGTCTTTGCTCTCCGTATTTACCCAGTTACAACCAGGAACAATGGAGTAGCAACCACACTTCTTTCATTTATCTTCCACTAAAGCTTAGTCTGTAACTAATCAGAAAAAGGCCACATTATTGTTTAGACTGTTTAAAAAATAAGTTTGTGAGTGCTTTACAAAAAAAAATGTGGTAGCTGGATGTTCTGCTTTAGAGTATTTTCAAATACCTCAAGCATTTGAGAATGCTTTGACTTATGGGGATTTTCAACGTTTTTTATAAGTCTCTTTGATCTGCGTGCGAAGAAGAGCCAAACATAACTAAACCAGAATTTCTCTAGGACCTAGGTGTGTACTTTCTTTAAAAGAGTAAAGAACCATAATATTTTAAAATCATATGCAAGCTACAGCAGAGCAATTTTTCTATACAGGCACATGTGTGTGTCTATGACAAGAACTTTAAGTCTTTGAAGAAGAAATGGAAGGATCTCCCATGCTCTTGGATTGGGAGGATCAACATAGTAAAAATGGCAATTCTACCAAAAGCAATTTATAGACTCAATGCAATCCCTATCAAAATCCCAACAAAATTCTTCACAGACCTTGAGAAAACAATAATCAACTTTATATGGAAAAACAAAAAAACCCAGGATAGCCAAAACAATCCTATACAAATAAAATACTTCCAGAGGCATTACCATCCCTGACTTCAAACTCTATTACAGAGCTACAGTAATGAAAACAGCTTGGTGTTGGCACAAAAACAGAGACGTTGACCAATGGAATTGAATCGAAGATCCGGATATAAATACACAAATCTATGAACACCTGATTTTCGACAAAGGAGCTAAAATTATACAATGGAAGAAAGAAAACGTCTTTAACAAATGGTGCTGGCATAACTGGATGTCAACCTGTAGAAGAATGAAAATAGATCCGTATCTATCACCATGAACAAAACTCAAGTCCAAATGGATTAAAGACCTCAATATAAATCTGACCACACTGAGCCTGATAGAAGAGAAAGTAGAAAGTAGTCTGCAACACATGGGCACAGGAGACCACTTCCTACATAGAACCCCAGTAGCACAGACAATAAGAGCAACAATGAATATATGGGACCTTTTGAAACTGAGAAGCTTCTGTAATGCAAAGTACAAAATCTTGAAGAAACAAACAAAACCAGCCAGAAGTGGTGGCACATGCCAGAGGCAGAGGCAAACATAGTTCTGTTAGTTTAGGGCCAGCCTAGTCAACATGGCAAATTTCAGACTAGACAGGGCCACATAGAGAGATCCTGTCTCAAAACAAAAAATTTCAAAACAAAGCCTACTTGTTCAGGCTGCAGAAATGGTTCCACAGTTAAAAGAGTACTCTCTGCTCTAGCAGAGGACACAAGTTAAGTTCGTACCATTTACATCAGCTGGCCTGTCACTACAGCTGCATGACATCCAATATCACCTTTGGGAGTCTGCACATACATGCACATATAGCTACTCATACACACACACAGAGAGAGAGAGAGAGAGAGAGAGAGAGAGAGAGAGAGAGAGAGAGACAATTAAAAGTAAACTAAATCTATAGAGACCTGAAGATGAAGATGGAGGAGAGGAAGGAGAAAAGGGGAAAGGAGGACAAGGAGGAAGAAAAGGAGGCGCAAAGGAAGAAGCTGTTGATGACTGACAAAGGGTAGTGTCCCTAGAGTCTGAAATGTGTGAGACTGGTCACCTCTGCACAGGGAAAAACAGCGCGAAGGGCCCTTCCCAACCAAGGTTCCATTGGAGAGTGACGTCATAACCTTCACACCCTAAAGAATTCCTGGTACTTTATCATTAATTTCTCTCCTCTGCATCATGAAAGGTGGTATTGCTGTAACATCCATGAGAGATTTGGAAAAAAATAGTCATTCAAACCTTTTCTTCAGGCTTTGTCTTCTCGTGTAAGCCCTCTTGGAAAAGGCAAACCCATCGTGTGACAAAGTAAAAGAATCCCCAGAGTCAAAGGAAGCAGTTAACCGGACTGGAGATCTTTCTTCCTTCACAACTGATGATAAAATGATGAACACGGAGCAGAAGCTGGCTGAAGATCAGGTGCCGGACCAGAAACCGAAGAAATTCATGCTTGAGAACTTTCTTCTTTTCCTGAGGAGGCAAGAAACTGTGCATAACTCAACCCCTTCTCTGTGCCCTGTGAGATAAGAGGACAAAGATACAGGATGTCAGAAAATCAGTTCATTTTCCTTTTCAGACAAGTCTTCCTGCATCAGCGTGGTACCTGAGTTGACATTAGTTAGTAATCATTTTTCTGGGGTATTCTGTTCATTGTACGTCTCTTGCCTCCCGGAAGCAACAATGTGAACGGTGAACCGAGCTGTCAGAATTCTGATTCCTGCCCGCTAACGTTATCACTCGCTGCTGTTCAACAGCGTGAAAATATTACTCCTAATGGGACAGCGTGCATATGCTGCTAGGGTGGAAATAATGTCGCCACATTCTGTCTGCCTACAAGTACATTAGCATTGAACTGGGGTGAAAAGCAATTTCCCAAGCAAAGGTTCCATAAAATGCTCACTCTGAAGGCACAGACATCACAGATGACATCGAGCAGCTTCACCTCAGACCTGATTCTAAGCTACACTCAATTCTGCTCACACTAGGTGTCACTTCTGCTCACACTAGGTGTGTCACTGCTCACACTAGGTGTCACTGCTCACACTAGGTGTCACTGCTCACACTAGGTGTGTCACTGCTCACACTAGGTGTGCCACTTCTGCTCAACTAGGTGTGTCACTTCTGCTCACACCAGGTGTGTCACTGCTCACACTAGTGTCACTGCTCACACTAGTGTCACTTCTTCTCACATTAGGTGTCACTTCTCCTCACACTAGGTGTGTCACTGCTCACACTAGTGTCACTGCTCACACTAGGTATGTCACTTCTCCTCACACTAGGTGTGTCACTGCTCACACTAGTGTCACTGCTCACACTAGGTATGTCACTTCTGCTCACACAAGGTATGTCACTGCTCACACTAGGTGTGTCACTTCTCCTCACACTAGGTGTGTCACTGCTCACACTAGGTGTGTCACTTCTCCTCACACTAGGTGTGTCACTGCTCACACTAGTGTCACTGCTCACACTAGGTATGTCACTTCTGCTCACACAAGGTGTGTCACTGCTCACACTAGTGTCACTGCTCACACTAGGTATGTCACTTCTGCTCACACAAGGTATGTCACTGCTCACACTAGGTGTGTCACTTCTGCTCACACAAGGTGTGTCACTGCTCACACTAGTGTCACTTCTGCTCACATTAGGTGTCACTTCTGCTCACACTAGGTGTGTCACTGCTCACACTAATGCCACTGCTCACTGCTCACACTTGTGTCACTTCAATGCAGGTCCTCAGCGTAGATCTTGGAGACCCATCTCCTACTTCTCTGTGAAGCACATGTTAATGTCGCACATTCTCTGAAGACGCTGACCAAGATGAAGCAGGAAGGCACCATGAACTTTACCTGGGAGAAACTCTTACCCAGACAGACATCAGCTCTCTTCATCAGTTATCTTCCTTAAAGGTAAGCTACATCTTAGAAAAGCGTGTCACTGGTGATGACAGAATCATGAATTTAAATTCTAAAAGACTCTGGGTGAAAAAAGTGACAGAGATAAATAAATGCCAGAATTTTAAAGGAACTACAAAATGGCTGGGCAACAGCCGCAGAAATTGTGTAATATTTGTCAGAAGACTGAAGCTGTTCATTCCAGTGTTGAGCTTTGTGTGATGCGTAGCATGAAAAGTCTAGTTACAGGCCACGCAGGACTGCTCAGGGCTTACCACACTGGTCGCTCATCCAGAGAACCCAAGTTTGATTACCTGTATGACAGCTCGTAGCCGTGTGTAAGTCCAGACCTAGGGTATCAGGAGTCCTCTGGCCTCCACACATAGTGCACAAACACACATGCAAGCAAAACAGCTATGCACATGAAAAAGTAAGATATTAAAGCCAGTCTTTATTAATGGAGGAACGGACACCTAGAAAAGTTTAACCACACCAGAACATTCAGTGTGATGCTATGTGGCTACTATGATTTTTTAGAATTGATACGGTACCCTGTGCAACTGTTCAAAGGAGTAAAGTCAGGGATGTAAACCACAGTGAGATGTTAAACTGCATTATGCAAAATAGGTAGGATGCCAACACTACATATAACGTGGTGTGATGCCAACATTGCATGTTTACATATATATTTATTTGTGTTCATGCATACAACTTTAGTTTAGAGTCATGGGCCAAATTCTGGATGGAGATTCACTGAGTTTTCCTGCAGTTATTTCTCTGTGCTGGGCTATGATTGCTATACACACTTAGGGAGTATTTGGAATTTCTACAACTACCATGAATTATGCATTTCATGAGAATAGGAAAGAAAGAAATACTCTTTTGGTTTTTAAAATGTATTGTAGGTGTCTTAAGACTAGAGAAAACTCTTATTAAATGCAAGAGCAGAATGTGATATTGCATATAAAATCAAATTTGTCAAAAATATGTAAAAATGAGTCCAGGGAGTTTGAATGACTAATTTTACTCATTCAAGTTTGTTTATATTTTCAAACATCCAATAGCTGTTTATTAATTTAAAGTAAATAAGAAGTAAAAACACATTAACCTCCTGAGAAAGTGTGAAACACCATATATAAGTGCTAGGAACTAATGTTCATCATTGAAAAATCCCCACTAGAACATCTATACACTCTATAACCCAGCCTTGTGATCTGCTACGCTCTGTGACATAGACATGTGATTGGGTGTACTCTATAACACAGTCATGGGATCTAGAATGCTCTATAACACAGCCATAGAATCTAGAATGCTCTATAACACAGCCATGGGATCTAGAATGCTCTATAACACAGCCATTGGATCTAGAATGCTCTATAACACAGCCATAGAATCTAGAATGCTCTATAACAAAGCCATAGGATCTAGAATGCTCTGTAACACAGCCATAGGATCTAGAATGCTCTATAACACAGCCATAGAATCTAGAATGCTCTATAACACAGCCATAGGATCTAGAATGCTCTGTAACACAGCCATAGGATCTAGAATGCTCTGTAACACAGCCATACAATCTGGTATGCTCTATAACACAGCCACGTGATTTGCTGTCCATGTTGTTTGTGACAGGCATTTTCTGCCAACTGTTAGTGTATTTCCTTTTGCAGAGGATCTTAAAAGTATTGTCATAATCTAAGGCTTCCAAATTTCTTAATCCAAATCTCTTGTCTCTTTGACCTGACCATATTTGAACAAATCACTGGCAAAGGTGTACACCTTGGATGAAAGAATAGCCAACTATAAAATTTGTCAGTCATTGTGGTAAATATAAAAGATAGATACCAATGCGTCATGCTCAAAGATGAAAAGGATGATGGCACTGACTTAAAACTACTGGGGCTGCAGATCCTAAGGAGCACAAGTGCACACAGCACTTCAATGTATTAATATTTGATTAAGATGAAGAGAATAGTCCATATGGTCACCATGTGCATATACATGATTAAATGATGTACTCTACCGTCAGTCTCTGCAAAGAAACATCTTTACATCATATAATGGACATAGTATTTCTCCTGACCTGCATCCCAGGGAGTTGGTAGGCAGAGTCCTCTGGAGGAGGAACACAGTTTTGTCAAATGCTGCTTTCTCAAGCTTTTATTCCCTTGTTGATGACTCAGCATCATTAAGATCGATGTTTAACCTTTGGTTGACCTTGTGGAGGCAACTGCGAGGGTGAGATTTTCTCTGGGAAGGAATACCCGCTGTAAAGCCTTCTGATTGTGTTTCATTGCCCACAGATGTGTCGGGGAAACGCTAGCGCTGCCACACTTAAAGAGCGGACTCACTGAGCTTGGCTTGGTTTGTTTTTCCCCAAGAACAGGTAGTGAATGAGGTAGAAAGGAGTATAACTATGGGAATAATGTTTTCTCAGTGAAGTACTTCTTCCTTCTGAGACGGAAAATGTCTAGTTTCTTCTAATCAAAAGACTTTATAGAAAAACAATTTCCGCTAAGAAATTATAAGGTGTTTCAAATGTGGCTCCACTGTTTCTCCAAGAAAAAACCCAGAGCTAGACGCTTCTGTGGATTTAGTGCTCCGAGAGAGTAGAATCAGGAAGCTGAAGATGGAAGTTTAAGTGTAGCATTCTTCTCCTTCGGCTTCCGGACTGTACTGCCCTAGTCACAGGATCTCAGATTCACCTTTTCCACGCAGTTATTGTACAGGAGATCAGCTGTTCACCGCCCAGATGACAGCCCTTTGCTTTACGATGTATTAGCGTCTCACTAAGATCTCACTAAGATCTCTCTCAAGACTCTTCTTCAAGTCACACAAAGAAGAGGAGTTGGGGGAAGAGGAGCTGGGCTGGAGGAACAGTTAAATCCTAGACTTCTGGACCCATCCAGATATGCCTTTCCATTTCATCCTCTGCCTGTCTTTGGACGATACCGGGAAGGTTCAGCCCCTCAGCCACTGGATGCGTGCCCCTCTCCATAACCACGGTATCACTGGACGGGCTTTCCTTCCGGTTTTTAGAAACCAGCCAGTGTCTCCAACCGCTCTACCATCGCCTTTGGTGTGAAACTCACAGTCCGTTTTGTGAAAGACCAGGTCAGTTTGCTCCACATCCCCTCCAGTCCGGCCTGCCTGGGTTAGCCCTATCTCAGGAGATGTGCCCCACGTCTGCACGCAGGCTGGGTTACGAACTTTAGGTTTAACTGGAATAAAAGGGTGCAGAAAGGCAAACTACTACCCTAAAATATGACATTGGGCAAGACATTAAAAGTGAAGCCGAGAAAAGACTCGCCCTAGAACGAAGCGTGTAGGTTCTAAAGGAAGCTGGACACGGGGCAGACTGCAAGGAAAACTGGGTTGAGGTCATTGGGAGCCTTTGACCGAGAAAGTACAGCAGAAAGCTACAATCTTACTTCTTAAGCAGGAGTATTTTGGTGACTTATGTCAACAGTTTATTTTTTGAATCTTTTTAAAAAAAGTTATTTTTGGTCACTTTAAATATACCACAGGCACATTTTTAAACTCTTAGATTGTGTTAACACCTGCAGCTTTGTCATTGTACAAAACAAGTCACATGAAATGCTAAGTGGAAAGCTTAAATTAAGTCTTTCCAGAATAACCTCATCTGGAGGGCGGTACTCTGGCGAGCTCCGGGCTCCAGCGCGCTACCATCACACGGATCATCCTTCAGTTTGACTCCGCCACAGACACTTAAGGGAACATGGAAGACGAGTATATTGCTTGGCGATCATTGTTCATAATGAATGGGTGCGATTCCGGAGGAAACTGGCTTGATGCTTCCCTTCCATATGTATAACCCTAAACTAGATTTAATTCTAAGAATGGTGCCTTAAATCAAGATTTGTACTGATTGCGTCTTCAGTCCTGGGAATGGAAAGCAGGGCCTGGCCCCGGCTCGACAATGCTCCATCACCCAGCAGCATCCTCAGCTCTCCTGCTGGTTCCGAATCCACCATCTTAGATCTGTTATACGACCTTCTCTTTTGTAAGGATCCCTGACAATCTTAAATATATGTCAAGTATGGCTCCACAATAAAGAGCCCTGCCTGCTCTTCCAAAGTTGAGTGAGTGCCTACTCGGCAGCCTTTTATTTACCAGGTACCAATTAAGTGTCAAACGTTTACGAGTGCTACCTAACCTAATCTTCACAAGTTCCTCCCCAGGAGGAAGACTTCGCTGTCCTCATTTCTAGACTAGCAAAGCTAACTGTCAGCAAGTAAATTAACACAGCTTCGCGACCTTGTTCAGAAAGTGCTCAAGCAAGGGCCTAACTTAGTTTTAGTCTAATTGCAAAATGTGTGTTTGTTCTCCGTCACACATTTCCTGGGCATGAACTGATGCTTTAAAAGAATACATGGGATTACAGTGGCAATAGTGCAGTGTCCCTGCAGAGGGGCAGAGATGAAGGTCCAGCATCAAAGGATAACAACTTTACTTGATAGAGGCATAAGCATGCCCAAAGACGTAAGGGTGAGAGTGTGGGCTGCTTTTATGGGCTTCCCAGTGATGTGGCAATGTTGGAATACAGAGTAAGTCTGGAAAAGCAACACAAAGTGAATCAGGCAGGAAATCAATACAAAACCTCCCTCAGCATTGCCATGATGAGAAGATCTCATTTCTACGTGGAGGAAAGTCTCGAGCTCTTCCGAGTTCCTTTGTTTGGTCAGATGACTAAATATGAACCATGATCCAGAAACCCAGTTCATTTGCTCAGACACCAGCCTTCACTGGGCGCTGTTTCAGGCCACACACTGAGGTTATGAGGATGAGAAAATCACATTCCTACACAGAATAGTCCTAAGATGGACACCGCGACCAGCTTCTCACCCTGCAGCTTAACAATGTAATTCTAAAGACTGACTCTGATCACTGAAAGTGAGATAAATCCACCTGCTGTACAGTGGTTGCTTTAGATTTAAGCTGACTGCACTTCCAAACGTCCTTGAGACGGCTTGCTCCTGGGTGGACCCACCCAGTGTTTAAGGAGTCAAAGGATGATTGGCACATCATTGTGTCCCATACACTGAGGCAGCCTTCAGATGCAAATGCAAAGAAGTGGGGTTTTTTTAAAGGTGGAATAAATTATTTGAGCCTTGTTTATAATGAGCGATGCTGCCAAGAAACAGGAAACAAATGAGCTTCATCTAGAAACCATGATGTTCCAAAGACACTATCAGGAGGGAAGTGTTTCCCAGGGATCCCTATCAAGTTGATCATTAGACTCTGAGTGTACATTTCATGTCAGCTTGCAAATAGTCCCATGTGTTATAGTAAACATGTTTTAAATATAGGAGGAATTCCTAAGAGATAAGGGTTAAGGGTAAACTCTGGGGGCACTGAAATACCTTTGTCGTTTTTCCTTAAACCTCTGTCTCTGCCAGATGAGTGAGGGTTCCTGTTTCAAAGCTACAGGATTAAACTATGAAACGAACCCTTCAAAGAGGAATGGATTTATTTGCCTATCAATCTTTCAAAGATTACATCTGATTGTGTCTACATGTTCTATTTGCATATATGCCCTAGATATACATACTTGTGCTTATATATGCAAACCCCCATATATACAAATAATACATAAAAACAAAAATATGCACATATATATCATATATACCTATTTTATCACTTGGCATTTACAGTAGAATTTCTAATTTGATAAAGAAATGGGAAAAAAAAAAAACAACCTTAAAGCCAGGGCCACTGAGGCGGCTCAGTAGGTAAAGGTGCTTGTGGTCATGCCTAATGGACCAAGCTTGACCCCTGGAACCCACACGGTAAAAAGAGAGAATTAGTTTGTTCAAGTAGTCCTCTGACCTCCAGACAAGTGTGTGGCCCCTGTGCACAGCTCCCACACCCAGACAAAGTAGTATCAAAACTTGAAAAGCCTCATGCATTCTTACGGCAACAATCTTCTGTGCATTTCTTTACTCATGGGTGTTTGGGGTTGTTCCTACTTGGACAATGATTCTATCCCTCAAGTCATAAATCCGTGGTGCCTTTGAGCACAGAAGCACAGTCCCCTGTCATCATCTCCCCGGCTCTCCTGAGTCACTTGCTCACTCCCTGTAGGCTTTCTAGGTCTCCTTTTCATCAGTAGCTGCTATTGGGAAAGCTCCGAACAACTGGCTTCCACTAATGTTAATTGCAGGGGAGACCTAATATCCACCTGTATTTCAACTCCAGCGAGAACTGCAGGAGCTTCCTGAAGCTAGCCCGATCCAGCACTCTAAGAAATAGTCTGAGTTAAGGAGAGGGCTGGAGGAGAGGGGAGGGTGGAAACAAAGCAGAAAAGTTATAATTTACAGCTCAACCTTATAATGTATCATAAAGAAACAAAGTGCTGTGCGTGTTTTCACTATAATGCATTGCAGAAGTTGGGAAATGTCTGCTTTTGCTAAAATATCTCAAACTTACAAAAATGAAAAAGTCAGGCTTTCTTTTCAAGACAAGAACTGTTCACTATCTTGCTCACCAACTGGTACCATCCATGGCTCTCTGATCTCAGCGGATGTCCATTGTAAGCCTGAGAATTTCAAAACTAGCAAGGAGTCTAAGGTAATTTGGCAAAGACAATTTCATATCACCTAACTGAATGGCAATATAGTTGTATTTTTAAGTCTTTCAAAAGAGTGTCTTCTTTTAATAATTTGTTTTTACTTACTTCATTTCACAAAAAATATTAGTCTGCAGTAGGTTGGAAATCAAAACAAAGCAAGACTGAGAGGCCGTTCCAGTTAGGTGGAGTAGACTGCTAACCCAGTTCCAGTTAGACGGAGTAGACTGCTAACCCGGTTCCAGTTAGACGGAGTAGACTGCTAACCCAGTTCCAGTTAGGTGGAGTAGACTGCTAACCCAGTTCCAGTTAGACGGAGTAGACTGCTAATCCAGTTCCAGTTAGGTGGAGAAGTTCTCAAGTTGCCATAAGATTGCATTTTTCTAAACTTTTATTGATCCTTCATGGACTTCACATCATGCGTCCTGATTCCATTCATCTCCCCATCCCTCTGTGTCTGCCCTCTGCCTTGCAATCCCCCACCCACTTTTTTCATCCTGGAAGCTGTCGTGTGGCCCAGTGAGTCACACAGCAGACCCTTTAGTCCGTACATCTTTACTTGCAAGTGTTCATTGCAATGAGTCATGGGTCTGGTTCGAGGCCTCTGGCTTCTACTGCAGTTTCAATACTGGGCCCTCACTGAAATTCCTCTTGGATATCCTGTTGTCCTGCATCATGGAGATCCTGCATCTTTGCATCTGTAGGACTAGCCCCTCAACATGGCCCAACAGATCGTAGATTTGGTGGATGTTGGGGCAGATCAACTCATAGTTTTGGTTCTGGGCTTGGGTGGGAGCTGGGTTGGTCAGCCTGCCAGCTCTCCCTCATTACCACTACCAGGGAGAGCTCTCCAGTACTGTGGTGCTAGATCACCCAATGCCGCAGGCAGCAGGGGTGAGGTCAGGTCTCCTGTTCTCACCCCCACCTGCACAACCGGGGCCAGCTCTACTGTGTTGTCCAAGCGAGGTGCAGGGCCCACTCTCCCAACTGCAGCTGGTAGTGTGGGTCCCCAGCCACATCGGCCATGGTGCAGTCCCAGGGTGCAGAGGATCTGGGGAGCAGGGTCTCCATGAGTATTGTGGTTGTGAATGCCCCGGGAGACTGTGTCAGAGGACAGCTCGTTTATTGAATTAAGGGTCGAGCTTATATAGCTCCAGTCAGGCAGGAGGAGAAGAAAAAGGAAAGAGAGAGAAAATGCATCTAATTTGCATAGGTGGACCTGATTGGAGACAGGCAAAGCATGGTGGGAGAAAGTGCAGGGAGGAAGTGCTGTGGTGGAGGTAGGACTTTCCGAGCTCATCAGCTAGGTTAGCCGTCTGCCAGTCACGTGACTTCCGAGGAGTCAATTTTCTAGCAGAGAAACAGAAGCGTAATGGATTCCGACATGGCATGGCCTTCATCTCTATGGAGTTGAGTGAGCACAGACCTATTTGGGTAAGCATGGGCGATTCCTGCTGTGCTCTCCGAGAGCTCCCATACCCCCACCATATATTCACTCACACAATGGTGCATGACTGTGGTTTTTTTTCTACCAGCCCAGGGCAAGTAGCTTCAGGCAGGGTTACACATTTCCAACAAAACATTAGCATGCAAATCTTGACCTCTCACTCTGATTTATAGAGAATGTATGTAAACTAAAGTGAGTGTAAAATTATAATCTAAACAATTCTGCCCTAAGTTGAACACAGCATCCTACTTTGTTCCAATACAAATGACACAGGGTATCAAAGGCTGCTGTGGGATAATGCTTTTATATACTGTGAAGATTTGTCACTCAGATTGGATTAATAAAACACTGATTGGCCAGTAGTCAGGCAGTAAGTATAAGCAGGACAACCAGACCAAGAGAATTCTGGGAAGACGAAAGGCAGAGTCGTAGTCACAAGCCAGACACAGAGGAAGCAAGATGAGAATGCCTTATTGAGAGAAGATACAAAGCCACATGACTAAACACAGACAAAAAATTATAGGTTGAATTTAAAACTAAAATGAAGTACTATATTTGAGAGTTATCAATATGAAAATAGTATTTAATTCCTAGAGAACTCTTGCAGTAAGAAGTTAGATTTAGGACTGGGTAGCTCAGCAGATAAACAATTGCCTAGTTTCTCCTAGTTCCTATCAATATATTCCTTATTTTTTTTTTCTGGTCCCTTATGAACAGCCTTGGATTTTCTGTCCACGTGCAAGCACTCTGATCACGAATATTTATGCAGTTTCTACAAAGACTGAGATTCTATTACCTTTGTCTCCTAAATGCTCACCGGAATTACCTTGAAAATTGTATTCACAAGATTAAGGCTAGTGCTGCTATTCAGTTCAAATCTGTTGCACTTTATACTCATAATTTACTTGCAAAATAAACTATACATTTTTATGTATTTGAAATGTAAAAAAAATTATAGGTTGATTTAGGTTGTAAGAGCTAGTTAGTAATAAGTCTGAGCTAATAGGCCAAACAGCTTATAATTAATATAAGCATCTGTGTTTCTTTGGGACTGAACAGTTGCAAGACCAGGTGGAACAGAACCTTCTATTTACAAAAGGCCTCCAGGAACTTTATGAAAGAAATTTCTACCAATTCAACTTTTTAGTAAATTTAAAGAGTGTTTGCATTCTTTTTGTGTTTAAGGGCACAACTAGAAATAACATTTGATAAATACTATACTCTAGTAACAAAAGATGAAACAAATTGTCCTGGGTTGTCAGTGAGTGGCTAAGGCACCACGGTTGGCACTTTGACTCTGTGTGGCAATGTCCTAAGGTGATGAGGATCCTTTAAGAAGTGGGATATAGGGGGCTGGAGAGATGACTTAGAGGTTAAGAGCATTGTCTCTCTTCCTAGAGATCATGAGTTCAATTCCCAGCAACTACATGGTGGCTCACAACCATCTATAATGGGGTCTGGTGCCCTCTTCTGGCCTGCAGGCATACACACAGACAGAATATTGTATACATAATAAATAAATAAGTATTTTTTAAAAATGAAAAAAAAAAGAAGTGGGATGTAGTGAGATGTCACAGGGGACGAGGTATCACCCTTAATAAGAATTAGGGTATGGCTCCTGGGACCCTCAGTTAATGCTCTTTTAATTGTATTTAGTTTTTAAGGAGAGGATTGTTATGGAAAGAGAATGCTAGGCTGCTGAAATGGTTCAGCAGAAAGCATTCTTGGCTATGGTGCTTCAGACCTGAGCTCCATCCCATGGACTCTTTGGGTGTCTGCTACCCAGCTCTCAAAAAATTCACGGAGACTTGTTCTTACTTATAAATGCCCTGCCGTAGCTTGGATTGCTTCTAGCCAGCTCTTCTAATGTAAATTGTCCTGTTTCTCTTTAACTATGTTTTGCCTCTGGGATTCTTACCCTTTGTTACTTGGCATATCTTTCTTTACTTCTTACTGTGTGTGTGGTTGAGTGGCTAAGTGGCTGGACCCTGGCGTTCTCCTCTTCATTCTTCTCTGAAGTCTAGATTTGTCCTCCTATTTATTCTCTCTGCCGGGCATCCTCACCTGTTCCTCTCCTGCTATTGGCTGTTCAGCTCCTTATTAGACCAGTCAGGTGTTTGGGGTAGGCAAAGTAATATAACTTTACAGAGTTAACAAATGCAACATAAAAGAATGCAGCAATGTTTGCATCATTAAACAAATTTTCCATGCATAAATGAATGTAACACATATTAAGTCAATTTTTCACAACACCTAAGTTGTCCTCTGACATAAATACATACATACATACATACATACATACATACATACATACATACATGTGTTTTAATAAGAGAAAGACTGGGGTGCTAGAAGAAATAGCTTAGAGGATAAAATATTTGCTGCCTAAGTATGAGAAACAGAGTTTGAACTCCCAGTGCTCACATAAATGCCCCGCATCCCCTTGTAGTCCCCGTCCTCAGGATGCAGTGGCAGGGGATGCTCGGATAAATTTGAATAGTTACACTGAATCGTGTAATCGTGCGCTCCAGGTCCAGCTGAAAGACTGCAATGATGAATAAGGCAAGTGACCAACCAAGGAAGACTCTCAACATAAGACTTGGGCCTTCGTGACACACCCACATGTGTGTACCCATGTGCACACACCCTTTAAGATCTGTGCAAACGTGTGAACATCACACGCATGAACATATGCCAAGGAAAGGTTAAGTGGGCAGACAGAAAGAGCGAGGCTGAGTTGGGCTCTAGTTCAGCGATCTAGAATGCGCATGCGCCATTTGAGAGGCCCTGGATCCAATCCCCAGCCCCAGAGTCCCTTCCTCCTATGGCTTATGATTCTGCCATGTGCTGTTGCCTTCTTTCAGACATCCCCATCATGAGGATGCTGTCTAGCCGTGATGTTCTGTAGACACAGGAAGGCTTGCTTGAATTAGCACCACGCCATTTGAATTTTTAGCATCTAAAACAGTAAACTAAATTGCTGAGTTTGGTTTATAAAAGACTCCACTTCAGGTGTTTCCCTACAGTGGTAGAAAATGAACTAAGGTGCTAAAGTGTGGAAGATCGTCAGGCACAGGAGACACTGTACTTCGAGCAAATGGTTGTTAACAGAGAGAGATTAATAGACCCCTAAAAAGTTAGAAATCACAGTATTCTACTTCTACATTTTGACAGATGAGCCCAGAATAAAGAAGAAATTGTTGGAACTAAAAAGATGAACGGGTGGGTGGGAATTGCAGTTCTCAGTATATGTACAGTTTACATATATAAATATCCCCTTGTTGCTATTTTGTAATATCCAGAATCACACAATATTAGAGTGAGAAGAACCCGTTGCTACCACGTAATACAGCATCTGAATTTTCATGGAGGATAACTGGAGACTGAGGAGGGTGGGTGACAAATGAGGTTTCCCAGCACACTAAAAAGGACAGTATGGAGATGAGAGCGGAGTCTTCTAACGCTTCACGTCAGGAATCTCATGTGGCACTGTGGGCTGGGAAAGCTTGTATGGTCCAGACGCCAGAGTAACTATTGAAAACCTTACAACAGCCTCCAGAAGCAGATATTCTTGTTAGCCCATTTTACATATGGGATCATTAAAACTGAGAAAGATCAAGTTATGCGTGCTTGTATAGCTTACGTGAGGGTAGATGCACATTGCTCATTTGTGACGGTCACTTCACACTGCAATCTCACTAGTCAAAGTGACGGATGCCACGGGTGGACCTGGAGCACTGGGGACAGCCTGGGATCGAGTCTAAAACATCCTAGCTTTGTGATCCTGGGAAAATGACTTCCTGTCCCCATGCCAGACATTTCCTTTCCTGTGTGCTGCCTATCGTCAGTATTCAAAGATTCAATCAGCCTTGCTGTTAGGACATGGCTGAGGAGCAGACTCCAGCTCAGAGAGACCTTTGCTCAGTTGTCCTAGACACAAACAGGAACATGAGCTTCCGCACTCTGGTGTCCCTATCCTCTATGTCTTTAGGTCTCCTATGGCAAGAAGAAGACTTCCTAGAACTTCAAGGAAGCTCTCCTGCTGAGCTGGGCAGGCTTCATCACCTCTCCACACCAGTGCTTGCTTGCATATGTTATTGCTGCTTCTCCTAGGAGATAAGCAAAGTTTTATAAACTTGAAAATATAAATATCTGAAGATGATTAGGAAAGATTGCAAGCTGGACATAAAATCCATATTCATTATTAGAAACGCTGAATGACATTTCTGGTCTAGGAATATTAACCTACTTGCTGTTAGGCTTAGCATCTAGACCAGGTTATTGTCAAAGCGACCCAGAACCAACACACCAAAGTCTCTGTGGTTGAAGCTGAGGTAGCTTTTCAAAACTCCCCAGGGGAGTCGAATGCACAGCCCAGACTGAGAAGCATTGCTTGAACGCTACTGAGTAAAAAAGAAGTCTATGGTTGCTCTGGAAATCTGTGTTTCAAGAAAAAGTAATGCTCACTGCACTGAAAATTGCTGGTCTAGAGCAGGTAACAGCCCAATAAAATCTCTGAGGTCCATGTGTACAGCTTTGAGTTCTAAACAAGAAAACCCACCAAGGGAGTTTTGGGGCAGTAAGCACGTGATAATATTTTGAGTTCTAGTTCATGAAATTAAAAATAGCTTTTTGATCTTTCTCCACACTGGCCTATAAATGACATAGTAATTGCAGTAGAAGAGCTTGTGTCGATATTTCCCTCTTCTGTTTTATATGAAAACTGTGTGAAACTCAACCTTTATAATTCCAAAGAGATAGTACCAAAGTCACAGCCATGTGACATGGAGGAGAGCAGTGTTGATTTATGAGACTTCAGACTTAGAAACAGGCACTAAATATTCATGAAATCCCGACAGTGCTTGCACATTGAGTTATATTTCAGTGATCTGTAACTGGGTTATAGGGAAAACTAATAATGTGGGCACATCCAAAGTCATGGAACCTTCGAGGAGGTAAATGTCGCTCATGGTGGTAGTATTGAACTGTTTACTAATTTTTGTTTTGAATTACAGGTATGTTTGATTAGTTGTTAATGGCTGGAGATAATCCGAAGGCTCCCAAAGAAAGGTAAAGAAATATTTAACTGACAAATCAAGAGTATAAATATGGAAAGGAGGATTTCATGAAATTTTTCTCCACAGGTTTTTTTTTTTTTTTCAGGTGAGAAGCTGGAGCTGGAGCAATGAATGAATGGCTCAATGGTTAGGAGCACAGGGCGCTGCTCAGAGGACCTGAGTTTGATACCTTGCACCCACATGAAGGTTCACAACTGTCTGTAACTCCAGTTCCGGCAGATTCAGCACCTCTTCTGACCTCTGTGAGCTCCTGCACATAGGTACACTCAACCACACAGGTACACATGTCTTTTAATTAAATAAAAAACTGATAGAAACAGGTTGGAGAGATGGCAGTTCCTGATCTTCCAGAAGAGTAAACTCAGTTCCCAGCAAGCTTGAGCAGCCAAAACTGCCTGTACTCCAGCTCTAGGGAATTTAGTGCCCTCTTTTGGACTCTGAGGACACCTGCACTCGTGAGTGCTCACATATGTATGCAGACACATGCTCAGACGCACTCACACACATGCACGTACGTGCACACACATGCATGCAAGTGAACACACACATTAGGAAAAAAGAATTTATTTTCAAAAGTGGTAGAGTCTCTAAAGACATAAGGATACATCTGAAAAGGGAATTAAAATTCTGCCATTCAGCAAATGGCAGAATACTGTAATGAAAACAGAGAGTTAAAATGAGACTCTAGACAACACTTTAGATTGAACCACAAGTTCAAGAATCAGTATGGTAGACTAATAATGATCAAAGGAATCTTAGATTTCATTCAGTTATCTTACCAATTTTGGTTCCATTACCATAACATAATTATCCCAATTTTACTTAGCTAATGACAGTTTGCAGACTTCAGACAGGCACCACCCAGACAATCCACAAGGTAGAAACATTAAAAGCGTATCACTGATGAGATCTGATGGCTCTATTAGGAGCTGTTTATATTTGAAAAGAAATACTATTCAGTCAGTCATTAAAAATGCATTCTTTTCATTCTTCTTACACTGTGTGTGTGTGTGTGTGTGCCTGTGTGCTTCTTTTAATGTGTAATAAACAGCCATCAGTCTCAAGTAGCTCCAAAACATAGTGGTGATGTTCTTTAGTAGTTACCAATGAATTATCACAGTTATAAACTCTCTCTCTCTCTCTCTCTCTCTCTCTCTCTCTCTCTCTGTGCATGTGTGTGTGCCCATTGTTATGTAGGGAGGCATATAATTTCAAAAGGCTTTAATTTAGTCTGACCTCAAATAAATGCTAGGGAATAATGCACCAACTCAAATGAAACATTTTTACAGTTGCTGAAAGGCAGCCATGATGGTGTGGTGGCGAGATGCATGAATGGCGACTAAGCACAGGCGTGTGAGGTGACACACTCAGTACCTGCTCCTCTGGTCAGACCCACGAGAGCAGAATTCTTTAGACTCAATAGAAAAAGCAGAGCAGTGAAGCGGATGCAAAGACTTAGAAATGGCATGAAAAGTGAAGGTCTTGATAAAAATAGAGGTCTTTTAAATAGCGATACTTAGTGTACCAAGAGGGTCACATCATCTGCTCACCATCTTCACAGGGGTGCACAAGCAAGGAGAGGATTAAACTTCCGCAGAGAAACAACATACGTGGGAATTTTCTACGAAGTTCATGTATTTAAAAGAAAATCATCAAAAGGGTCCATGGAGTTTGCTTCCCCGAAAACATTATAAATAAGACATATATTTTCTTGTTCTAGATAGGTCAGTGATATTTTGCTGTGAGGAATAATTTACTGTTATAGAATGACATCAGAGGGAGATCATGCTTATGACTCATCATTTTTCTATACAATATACAAAAATGTAAGCCGTTTACTGTAGTAAGGAGCTGTGGGCTGTGTTCCTACCACCCAGATCCTGGCCGCCTGGCTAGCCTATGCCCTGAAATAAAAACACACAAATTGTATTCTTTTAAACACTGCTTGGCCCATTATTTCTAGCCCCTTACTGGCTAACTTTCACATCTTGCTAACCCATTTCTAATAATCTGTGTAGCACCACGAGGTGGTGTCTTACCAGGAAGATTCTAGCGCACGTCCATTTTGGGCTGGAGCTTCATCGTGCCTGCTCTGGAGAGGAGAGGCATGGCGTCTGCCTCATTTCCTCCCAGCATTCTGTTCTGTCTACTCCACCTACCTAATTTTCTGTCCTATCAAGGGCCAAGGCAGTTTCTTTATTAACCAATGAAAGTAATTCCTCCACGAGTTTACGAGATCTGAAAGTGAAATGCTAAAATACTCGAAAGACTTTGTGACTCGTAGTTTAAATTACACTTAACCCTTGACTGGGAAAGGGAATATCTCCTGCTGATTAACCAATAATTTTCCACGTGGCCTCAAGAATAAATGCTTTATTAGCTTATTCTGTGGAGAGAGCCTGTTACTATAAAGATGCATTAAGATATCAAAATAGATATAAACATCTCCTGGCCCATAGAAGGAATCCTGTCCACTTGTGGGCCTAGATTCCACACTTACCTGGGAATCTTCTGCAGACACTCATTCATAGAAAGACTATCTTGATCTCACACCACACTGCTCACGGGCTCCATGTTGCTAATCTTCAGGCCGTATTGTCCTGCTTTCAGTTGTGTAGAGCACAACCCCACTGACTCATTCAACACTTTAGCCTTACCATGCCTTTTCAGTAGTGACAGGCCTAGGGCATCTGCCGGAAAAGCTCCCTCTCTCAAGATGGCAACTGAGCACACATTTGCCTGTTCCACCTCCCTGTGATTGGCCTCCAAGAGGAAGACTGTGGGAGGAAAAAGAAAGTCTACAGAGGTTCTTGTGTAGGCGAGGACTTTGATGTCATTTTAAAAAACTGTTGACACCTATTGGTATTCTGTGTACAAAAAACTAGGCTCATGAACAAGCAAGGTGGATGAGTAGGTAAAGGCACTTACTGTCCAGCCTGGCAACGTGAGTTTATCCCTGAGACCTGCATGGTAGAGGAGAGAAATGGCTCCCACAAACTGTCTGTCCTCCCCACATATGCTGCAGAATGTCTGAGGGCACACACACACATACAGACACACACACACACACACCACACAGACACACACATGCAGACACACACACACCACACACAGACACACAAAGACACAAACATCACACACACACATACAGACACACACCACACACACACACACACATGCAGACACACACCACACAGACACACAAAGACACACACACCACACACACACATACACACCTTGCACAAAATAAATAAGTAAATAAATGTAAATAATTTCCAAATCATGCTTATAAAGTACCTGTGATGTGTACATATAAAGTTTTGAATAGTTTCCATTTATTTTTACTTATTCATCCTCCAACCCTAACAGATTATTATTAACACAATTATTCATTTCATAAATGAGAAAGTCATGCCAATGGTTTGTGAAGAAATGTGCTCATAGTCATCAAATATCAAACGGCCTTGTCAGGATTCCAGTTCAGCTGGTCTGGTATGAGCCTTGGGCATATCCACAGCCCTACCTCACCCCTCTGCAGCTAAATTAAACTTAAAGACCAGAAACCAGCTATGTCTGTACTACTTATACCTAGAAACACCATCGACCACCATTGTCTAAGTCTCCAACAGATACTACACTCTAAATTAGTGAAAGTAAAAGACTGCCTTAAAAATACACAAATTTCAAGACAGAAAATATTAGCTTATGCTCATGAATTCGCTTAAGCACTCACAGACCTGCTCTTTCTCATGTCTACAGAAGGAATAAAGCAGATTGACACTAATAAGCTGTTTATTGGTTTTCATTGTAGTTTATTTTAAATGAGCGCTCATGAATTGAATTGATAAGGAGAAAATTAAGATATAAGAATATGAAGCAGAATGTATTTACACAAAAGTGACTTGGTAAAGCAAACTGCTAAAGTCAACAACAATCGGAAAGTAGCGTTTATTTTAAAGAATTTTCACGAGGTAGTGTGTACAGTGTACATTCATTATATGGTTCAGTATATGTCAATGCAGCCTAGAGCACAACATAAAAAATTTAAATATAACCTCATTTCAAGGTATCAGTCAGAAAGCTTAGGCTGGAACTTAGAGGTCCTTTTCATTATCATTGAACAAACTTAAAATACCTAATTCTGCTGGTTAGTTTTATGTCAACTTGACACAGCTACAATCACGAGAGGAAGAAACCTCAGCTGAGGAAATGCCTCCATAAGATCAGGCTGTAAACAAGCCCGTGGGGCATTTTCTTAGTGATTGATGCCGGATGGTCCAGCTCATTGTGGGTGGTGCCATCCCTGGGTTGGTGGTCTTAGGTTCTATAATAATGCGGGTTGGGCAAACCATGTCAGGCAAGCCAGTAAGCAGCACCCCTCCACAGCTTCTGCGTCAGCTCCTGCACCAGGTTCCTGCCCTGCTGGGGTTTATTCCCTAACTTCCTTCAATGATGAGCAGAGATTTGTAAGCATAAGCCAAACAAACCCTTTCCTCCCCAAGCTGCCTTCAGTCAGGGTTTTTTTTTTTTTTTTTTAATCATAGCCATAGTAATCCTAAGACATTGATCCTTAACACTAACCCATCACAGCGAGTGCTTTCTTACAGTTTCTCAGACTACTAGTGTCTGTTCAGAAAAGATCATACGGGGTCATCCCTTGTAATGTCTTTATTAACTACCAGGACATCCTTTACTGCCAAGCATCAGCCAAGATGGCTTTTCGAATGGAAGTCACAGATGTCATGGAAGAACAAGGCACCAGCTATCATCCCAGACTGCATTCTTTTCAATGTCACTGTCTGAGTCAGGTAGAGGCTAAGGCCCAGGGGTCTTCCCAAGGTGGGATGTCTAGAAGGGAAAGTTCTAGTCTTTAAATCGGGCTGGAAGAGTTCTCCGTGTGTGGAGCTTTGGTGAGGCTAGAGACCCATCCCACAGTCCTGCAGGAAGTCAGCAGGACAGACACAAATGATTCGTGAAGCAGGACGATGGGAATCTCTATAAGGAGTGACCTTGGACCCTTCCTGGTAATTCTGAATCTGGGGACATAACACATCTGGGGGAATTTTGCATTAAGGTGATCCCAGTCTAACAGCAGCTCCTGTAAAGGTCAGAAGAAAATTCTTTGATTTCAAACAATTTCCTCCAATAAATTCTCTTACCATGACAGTACAAAGTTAAATAAATAAAAAAAAAGCACAAAAGGGGAGAGGGGGTCACGAACAGAAAGAATAACAGCTGCACATTAAATCAGATTTAGATTCAAATGAAGTAAGAACAAGTTTGAAGACAAGAGTGAAGAACGATGAGCTAGCTCTAAAGCATTCCGCCCAGAAACACTGCAAAGGAACTCACCCAGATGACTTCCCAACGAAAACTGCAGTAACTAACATTTAAAACTCAGGAGGCAAGATTGATAGCATAGCAGCCGCAGGTGACAGACAGCAAGAGGCCGGTGAGGTGGATCAGAAGATAAAGGGGCTTCTACGTGTGAGCTTGGAAACTTGAGTTTGACAGCTAGAACCCATATAAAGATGGAAGGAGAGCGAACCCACTCCGTGACATTGTCTTCTGGCCTCTGCTCGCCTGTTAGCAAATAGAATCTAAAGATGTGTCATGTGTCGTCACAGTGTCAACAGAAGAAAGACTTAGGAATATCTGAAGAGACACATCAGGAGGACTTTCCATACCTGATAAAAATGACTAATGCATGGATTCAAGAAAACCACACCTGATTACTTAAAAGAACTAGACTCCCAGACAAATAACATTCAATCTACAGAGCAAGAGAGATGTTAGGAAAGGAGAAAGAAAGGCAGGGAGACAAGGGGTGAAAAGGAGAGTGGGCAGGAAAACACATCTAAACTCTTAAACAATTGACGACAAAGCAGAAACAAGAAAGAAATACTGCAAAAATACCATATGTAAAATTCAGCTGGAAACAGTGGTCAAAGCAGGTAGTTCCAGTACCCCAGCGCTCACGTGAATGAAACAGCAGAATAGATGACCTGAAACATTCAGGACTAGCCGTGGGGAAGGAATAGGAGCATGGCAGTCCATCCCTGCAATCCCAGCTTTCAGGAAGCTGAGGCAGGAAGACTGCCATCTAGTGCCGACAATAACAGAAGTAAGTACACCAAAGACTGTGAATAAAAGCATCCAGCCAAATATTTCTGTCTAGTTCAGTTTCCATTGCTGTGATCAAACACTGAACAAAACCGACTAGGGAAGAAAAACGGTTATTTCATCTTGCAGGTGACAGTCTGTTATTGGGGAGCCAAGGCGGGAACATGGAGCCGTGAACTGAGGTGGAGACCATGGAGGAGGACTGGCTTGCTTCTCTACAGTCAGCTATCCTATACATATATTCATATATCATATATCAACACCATCTACCCGAAGTTGGTACTCTTAACAGTGAGCTAGGCTGTAGCTGGCATTTTCTTTGCACCACCAACCAACTCCCAAATAAAGATATGGAGACTTACTAATAATTATGAATGCCCAGCCTCAGCTTAGGCCTCTCCTACTAGCTCTTTTAACTTAACCTGTTTCCAGTCATCTACGTTTTGCCTAAGGGCTTTTACCTTTCATTCTGTACGTCCACTTTCCTGCTTCCTGTCTGTCTGTCTGTCTGGCCCCTGGCCTCTCCCTAACATTTCTTTTTCTTTCTTCTTTTCTTTCTTCCCTGAGTCTAAATTCCTCCTCCTCTCACTCTCCCTGCGTGTAAGTACCACCCATACCTCCTCCTTTGCTATTGGGCCTTCAGATCTGTTAGATCACTCGGGGGCTTTAGGCAGGCGAGGCAAAACAGTAACACATCTTTGCATGGTTAAACAATTTTTCCACAACACTAGGTCATCCCCACCAATTAGCAATCAAGACAATGTTCTTCAGACATGTCAAGTTGAAAAAAACTAAGCAGCACAACTTGAAAAGTGAGATGAAACAGATTCTCAAAGGTCAACAGGATGGTATCGGGGCATCACCTGGCTTCTGGTTAGAAATACAAACTCCCCACACCCCAGCTCAAGTGCTGATTGAATGGCGTCTGGGTGCTAACCGAAGTTCCCAGTAGTTCTGATCTCTCTGGAATTCTTGGATACACAGCATCCTCCAATGCGCTACCAACAATTTCTACTGATGTGAACATATACCTGGTTTCCATGCGTTTAGGAAAATAGTTATTATTAATAGATGGTCACTACTGAAGAGAGAAAAGGGTTAATTTTATTTACTGTTTGTTGACTGACCAGACATTACAGAAATGCTATGGGAGATTCCTTAGTTGATTCTTCCAGAAAGCATGTGGATCTGGTTCTCCCAGTTCCCTGTTTTTCTGCCTTCCACAAAATAGGTTGCTTAGTTCACCTAGAGAAGATAATCTGAAAGACCGCAGGAAGCTATTCACTTTCTTCATGTGGTTTCCAACAATGTAGACCTCATGGAACAGAAGGTGTATTAAAGGATGCTGTACTGATGCTTCTGATACTGACGGCAAGTGTCAACCGGGGTTCTGCAGGAATACAGAAGTCATTCCGTGGATTCATAGATGCAGTGGATTTCATTAGGTCCCAAAGTAGCAGGGGCCACGTGGCAGCCCTCAACTGTCAAAGACAAGGTGATCATAGCTATGGTAGTGGGCAGCACAGGCAAGGCCCACTGTCCTGACACATTTCCTCCAGTGATACCACACCTTCTCCAACAAGGCCACACCCCTAATCCCCCCCTTCCTTCTCCAGTAGTGCTGCTCCCTGAGCACTAAACCTTCAAATATATGAGCCATTCTGACTTAAACTACCACAGATATGTTTCTTCTTTTTCCCTCGAAGCATCAGAAAAAGTATTTTTTATATATATTTTGTGTTTTGATACAGGGTCTCGCTCTCTGATCTTGGTTGACCTGGAACTTGCTATCTTGACCAGGCTAGCCTTGAACTCACAGACATCTACCTAACCCTGCCTTCTGAGTGCTTACAAAAGTACTCAGATTTCAATAACATAAATGAAAGTCATGTGTTCTTAAATTTCATCAACGTAGCTCTTTGTTACTGGTATGAAACTGAGGTTATTCGTGAAATAGCAAACATCAGCCCAGAATCTGCACTGAGACACTGCAGGTTATTTCACACAGCCATGAGGCATGCATTTCCTTCTTTGAATGTACTTTATGGACTGCGTGGTCTGTCATTACAAAGGTGCACCATTCAGCTCCGAATCTCACTGTTATCCCACGATTACCATTTCAGACTAGGACTGTTTGGTTCACCAGACTTTTAAAAGAAACTCCAAAGTACACTGCAGAAACACCTTCGTGAGTCTAACCTAACACTCCCAATCAAAGCTGTGTGAATGAATCACGAAACTGCCTCCTCGTCTCCTGTTTGTTGTGCTGGGCCTTATTCACCTAGCTGCCACCTGGCAATACACGTCTGTTGCACAGGACGACAGATCTCCAGCAAAAGGCTTGATAAACACACACAGTAGTCAGCTCCAGTTCTAAACAACCAGAAAACAAACTTTAGAGCGTTTGGACCGAATATGAATCTCCTCCTAGAACTGTGGTTGATGATTATGAATCAGACAGACAGGTAAGGCAGTCTTACAATAATGATCTGGGGCTGTGAGTCAGTCAGTGAAGTCAGATTAAAGGCACAAAGAACGTCCTCCTCATCGACAGGCAGGGAACTGCTGGGAAGAAAAATATGTTCCCTGCTTGAAATTAGCCACCACACATTCCCAACCTACACAACGCTCTCACAAAGGACATCCAAATCTGTCCTTGTTTCTAACGTGTGTTGTGACAGGAGGTGACAGTTTATCAAAGAACTATAATTGCCACCTAAACATCTAGCATTTTGTCAACTGTAAGTGTGTTTAGTGAAAGCATTTATTTAACTTAAAACACAACCATTTTCCTTGCTTTCTGAAATGACTGCCTGGATTTCTTTTCTCCTTAGCAGATCAAGTTGCATCAGAACTGTCTTTGAATTATTTATGTTAGAATTGTGAAGGGGGAAGAAACAACCAGTCAAGCAAGAAACAATGACACAGGAAATATGAATATCCTGGTTACTGATCAAAAGACCTCAAAAGGCTACAATTGTCACACAAGTGCAGAGGTGATGTCCAAGCACTCTGTTTCCGGAAGGAAAAAGATACGGTCCTTTTCCCCCTTCATCATTCTCTTTGAATGATGAGCAAATTCAAAGAAGCAATACCTCAACAGACAGAGTGTGTTATCCAGTGTGTATTATCACTACATGAAACTTCCTCCTGAAGCAGTCAATCATAACTAGGCTATTGTGTCTTTCAAGCCATGGAACAAGGAGAACAATGTGGAACCCCTGGATGATCTAGCCGAGTTAGAAAAATGTCAGAATAACCGTCTATGACATCACAATCTATGATATAATGATCTGTGACATCAGTGGTTCATTTCTTGCTGGAAATTTATCTCAGGCATTAATTCAGCAACAAGACCTTTGGGCTCATATTTGTTCTTTGTTGTAACTGCTTGGTAAGTAAGAAAATGTCATGCAAGCATTTCTGTACACTTTTCCCCCACTGGGGGAGTGGGAGAAAAAGGGGCCTAAAGTGACCGAGCAGTCAAAGCTATACTTGGAAATCTAGGAAGCCCACATCCTGTATACACTAGTCAGTTCATCATGGTTAGCTTGTTTCTTGGTCCTGGGTTCTCTGGCTGTGAACTGTGATATAAAATGATTTGAATGGGCTCTGAGGCCATTTCCATCTTTAACATATTATGGTTCTGGACAAATCACTAGAATTATGAGGTATAGCAACAGCCAGATCCTGGAACAAAAATAACAGCAATACAAAAATGGCTTCTACTTAACACCTCAAGAATAATACACCAGCTATGAGTTTTAAATGTTTACATTAGCATCCAGTCCTATTTAGGTAATATTAAATCTATTTAAAAATCTGTTTTGTTTTTCATTAAAAACTGAAAATGTGTGTCATACTGAGACAGTAAAAGAAAAATCAATTTAATTGAAGCTGCAAGTACTTTTTAGTGCCTCTAAATTAAGCTACAGGATTTTCTGTACAAATCACTGTATGTAGCTCATTTGAGATGAATTCCGTGGCACAGGTGTTCCTGTTGGATTGGTTTCTAAGGAAAGAACATGAATGAAGATTTGTGAACAGAAAGCAGTTGGCATGCATTGTCGATCACAGAGAACATGAACCAAAGAAGAAAAAAAAGGTGTTTTCATGTCAAGGGACATGCTGATACCATTAGCATGCTAGTTCGAGGTATATTTTAGCAAGGGCATTGTTAGTTGTTTTCATGACTCTATAATAATATCTCATTAAATATATAAAAATAAAACTTCATAGCCGAGTAAAATGTTTCTCAGACCTTGTTGTAGATAATAAAGGATTTGATACTTCTTCCGACCCCTTGCTGGGTCCCAGACTCTGTTTCTTTAAGCATCTAGTTTGGCTGCTCTTTGCAGCTCAGGCTCATCCTCTTAAGTCCCACAGAGAAGTCCAAGCCTTACACATTGTGGCAAGATATTGCCATCTATAAACATGCTCAGATACATTCCCAGCTACACCAGGACAGGTGGCCTGTAGGCTGCAGATTTTGATACATCTGCAAAGGTAAAACAACTGACCCAGGGAGTCTCCCATGGAATATTTATTTAATTAACACATCAACCCCCCCCATAATTACAGATCTTGGAGGTACATCCAAATACCCCGGGATGGATTTCCATTTATACGGTTTTGCCTTTTTGCTCTGTTGAAGAAATGGACTAAACATTTTGCACATACCTCCTCCAGCCTGAAGCTTTCCATTTAAACTTAAGAATCTTGCTTTGTATTTTAGAGTCTTCAAATTTAAACATTCCCTAAAAATTAATAACAATTGGCCAGGTAGTTGCCTGTGCCTTTAATTCAAGCACTCAGGAGGCAGAGGCAGTCTATCTCTGAGTTTGAAGCCATTTCTGGTCTACAGGACTAGTTCCAGGACAGTCACGGATGTACGGATGTATCCAGAGAAACCCTATCTGGGAAAACAAAACAAGAAAATAATAATAATAATAATAATAATATAGGAAAATTCCCAAGGAGTACAAAGCCTTCTTAATTTGAAAGTGTGCAGTAGGTGTCAATCAAGGCTTTTGTTTTGTTTTTTTCAAAAGACTTAAGGTCAGATCAGCACAACCGTTAACAAACGAAGAGTAACGGCTTCTTAACCACTGGCTGTTCAATGACCGGAAGCTGTTAGGGTCTGTGGTCCAAGTTCCGTTCCAAGGCAGCAGAGCCTGGACAATTTGAATCTAGGATCTCTGGCCAAGATGCCGAACATTAAAATCTTCAGCGGCAGCTCCCACCAGGACTTATCCCAGAAGATTACTGAGCGCCTGGGCCTAGAACTCGGTAAGGTGGTAACTAAAAAATTCAGCAACCAGGAGACCTGCGTGGAGATTGGCGAGAGTGTACGTGGAGAGGACGTCTACATCGTTCAGAGCGGCTGCGGCGAAATCAACGACAGTCTAATGGAACTTTTGATCATGATTAATGCTTGCAAGATCGCTTCAGCCAGCCGGGTGACTGCAGTCATTCCGTGCTTCCCTTATGCCCGGCAGGATAAAAAGGATAAGAGCCGGGCTCCCATCTCTGCGAAGCTCGTGGCAAATATGCTGTCTATAGCAGGTGCCGATCACATCATCACCATGGACCTACACGCTTCTCAGATCCAGGGCTTTTTTGACATCCCCGTAGACAATCTGTATGCAGAGCCAGCAGTCCTGAAGTGGATACGGGAGAATATCTCTGAATGGAGGAACTGTACGATTGTCTCTCCTGATGCTGGCGGGGCGAAAAGGGTCACTTCCATCGCAGACCATTTGAATGTGGATTTTGCCTTGATTCACAAAGAACGGAAGAAAGCCAATGAAGTGGACCGCATGGTTCTCGTGGGCGACGTGAAGGATCGCGTGGCTATCCTTGTGGATGACATGGGTGACACTTGTGGTACAATCTGCCACGCGGCTGACAAACTTCTCTCAGCAGGAGCCACTAGAGTTTATGCCATCTTGACTCACGGGATCTTCTCTGGCCCCGCCATTGCGCGCATCAACGGTGCATGCTTTGAAGCCGTGGTGGTCACTAATACCATACCTCAGGAGGACAAGATGAAAGAATGCAACAAAATCCAGGTGATTGACATCTCCATGATTCTTGCAGAAGCTATCCGGAGAACCCATAACGGAGAATCTGTTTCCTACCTGTTCAGTAATGTTCCCTTGTAGTGAAATGACATATATTTTTACATACAGTGAGATAAAAGTAAGCCTTGTTCATTACTTTGCCTCTGTATTTGATGAAATGTTCAACAGGAGACCGAGTGGGGCCCACTGTCATCTCAAGAGACAGTGGGATGTGGGGGTTTCCCAGCTTGGTTCATTCCGGCTTCTTTGCAAACTGAAGCTTTCACAAACTTCAAGGTTTCTCATCTCCCAACATATTAACAAACAACATGAGGACAAATCAGTCACAAAGCCACTTCATCTATCAAACACAGTCACGTGCTGCATGGTCACCAGAATCTACTGAAAGTTCACGTACCCTGGGCACTCCCAGCCACGCCCCTGGATTCTCAATTCACTAGAAGGCAAGAGCAGCTCCCAGTTTAAGCCCGGGTTTGGCTTAAATCATCAAATGTACACAGCAGAGCCTCCTCTCCCTTTAGCTTTCCACCCAGGCATCCTCCTCCTGGGCAAATCTGCAGTTGCATCCAACTGTTCATGTGACAGGTAATGGGTAGTATTTACAGTACGGGTTCTGCCGTAGCCACCTACCACCACCACGGCAGAGTTTAGGTGGCATGCAGTGCCTTCTGGGTTGTTCCAACATTTATGCTATGCCTTGGCCTTCCCAGCGACCTTGGTTTTACATTTTGAGATGATGCTCTCATGTCTTTTAAGGAAAGTCAGCGTAGTGTCTGGGTCTGTATGAAAGTGTGTGGCTATGAAGATTGTGTTTAATTTCTCATGTCCAAGAAAACAGAGAAAAGCCCCAAGAAACTGTAAAGGCTGGAACAAGAACAAGATCGATGGAAAGCAGTACCCAAACGGCTGCTTGGTTCTCATGTGAACTGCCAGGTAATATTCAAGGTGGAATATCTTTTTACTTCTGAAGAAATAGTTGAAACCCAACTTCCTGTGTTCATTCCAATCTGAAGGCAGTATTAAGGCTAATCTTTTTTTAGTATTAAAAGATTAAGAAACTTGACCATTATGGCTTCTTCCAAAAAATATTGCTAGAAGTTACTGAACTCCTAGCATTTGGGAATCTGAGGCAGGAGGATTAAGAGTTCAAGGTCTGCCACATAGTGAGTTTCAGGTCAGACAGTCTGAGATACATAGTGAGAACCTATCTCATAAGCATTCATATACACTACGTATATCTACAGCCTAAAATATCTATCACTAGGAATAAGGGCCCCATGTAAACTCACAAAACATTTGCTAACAGATACAGGCCATGCCTGAAATGAGTGTACTAGAAACCTGAATAGGAAGAACAGAATTGCACTGACAGCATCTTCAAATTATCTACTTGTCATAAACCCAATTAAGATCCTTATAGGAACTTTTTAATGAAGTAGACCTGACAGGCTTTTCTCAAAGTTCACCTGGAAGAATTCATCAAGAACTTTTTGAGAGTGTGTTGTGTTACAGTATATTAAAACATAAAACCAAAGGAGTATAAACAATAGTTTACACACAATACTGCAGAATTTAGATTCTTGACACACACCCATGCATTCTTGCAGGAATTCCATACACATGTCCCCCATTTAATGGGGCAATTGGCTGTGATACCAGAAGGAAGCACATAACTGTATTGTCTTAGGACTCTTGTTCTCATGAGCCCCTGTGGAGGTGTTCTCCCAATCTCCTGCCTTGGCATCCACCCTTGCTGTCTACACAAGTTCTCTGAAGTGCAGAATGAACCTTTTGGCATATTCTCAGTGGACATTGTTCAGTTGTTCATCCAGACAGACAGCAGTAGTATGCATGGTGAGCGTCTTCGTGCTGCATCCACAGCTCTGCATGCCCTGGTCCTTTTGTTTCCTTGAAGTAAATACATAAATTCTTGATTGTGCACCTGACTATAGATGAGATATACTACAATGCGACTTCTACCTTAGACACATTGTAACACTATTTCCCTGTTTAAATGAGGCTTGTCAATTTCATATAAGTAGTATTTGAGACAAACTTCTCACAGAATACAAAGTAAATGAAGAATGTCTACTCGCATAGTAGATAACATGTATTTAAATCCATCTCACTATTGGTAGCTTGCTGGCTGTGACTCTAGAAAACTGATGCGATTCTGGAACAAATCTATGGTCATTCACTCTGCACATACCGTATCCCTTCAGGTTCTGGTCCCAGGAGGTAGGATGCTGTTATAGAAAGGAAAAAAAAATGCAGAGCTGGCTTTTGAATAGGGAATCTGTTGATGCGGGAAGGATTTTAGGGTATGATCGATAGCTAGCAGGGCTAGAGAGATGTCTCAGCATGAAGAACACCTGCTGCTCTTGCTTAAGCACAGCTCCAAGCACCTAAATAGGGGCTCAGAAACTTGTGTAGCTCCAGCTCCAACCAATGCAATGTGTTCTTCTGACCTCCTTGGGCACCCAGCACAGGCAAGAAAAACACCCAGACACATGAAAAGAAAAAAAGAAAAACTTAGATTATTTTGAAGTGCATATATGCATGTGTGTGAATGTGTACATATGTATGTATATGCCATATGTATATGAGTGTATGAGTGTATGTGGTATGTGTATAGTGTATATGCTGTGTGTGTTTACATGTGTGGTGTGAATACATATGTGTGTTTGAGTGCATGTGTGTACATGTATGTGTACATATGTGTGTGAGAGAGAATGTGTGTATATGTATATCAACATAAGCAGACTGCTAACAAAATATGGTTATTAAATTTATTTCTGATGAGGTCTCAAAACAAAATAGAGAATAGATTATCGTAAGCTAAAAGGATGTCTGTACCTGTTGTAAAATGGTAGAAAAGTTGTTCTACTTTGAACAGGAAACAACCTGGAATGGTGAACTTGGACATTTGGCTTAAGAGATTCCAGTCCAAACATGTGTTTCACTCCACTCGCTAGTTACAATAAAACAGAGAAAACAGAGGGGAGAGTGGAAGGGAGAACACAGCCAACGGAGCTGGGAGCCAGGAGCCAATTACTCGTAAGTTCTCAGACTAGCCAGATTTGCAGAGGATGCTAAAATGAAAAAATCCATTACTGGTAAAGCGTGCTCTGGATAGAGGCCCCAGGGCATCCTGGATAACCTTTTGTGAAAATAATTTGGGATGTGACTCACGGACACAATCAACCATCTCGGAGGAGGCAGAACCAGACACTCGAAAGACAATAGAATCTTAGATACTCAGCTTTTATGCTTCCGCTGATTTTTTTAAGTTGATAGAAGATTCTCTAATGAAGGATAAACATAACAATAATGAAATGTCTTAAATACCAACCTAAGGTTTTTCATTTACTCAAAAAAGCAACGGAGCACTCTTGTAGGCTTTGTAATGTATTTTCAGTGGATGGCCGATGTGATGGGAATCATACATTTGGAGGAACTGAGCAGCAATGAGTGAAGAAAATCACAATGAAAAGCATCTAGAGCTGGAGACCACAGCATCTTGGGTAGGTTGAATTTTGAGATTTAGACCTAAACAATATACATCTCTCATTCACAATAAAGATGGCTAATCCCAATAGGGCAGATGTTAGGGTGGGCCAACCCTGGACTGAGCTATGGGTCTGGGTGGTGGTTGGGCTGCTCAGTGAAGGGACAAGAACCACAGGATCTCCATGACTTGGGGCAACTGTGGGAAATCCAAGCAGAGTTCCGTCGAGGAACCGGTGAAGATGGTATGCAAGAAACCAGACCTTGAGCCAGACCAGTGGCTCATTGTGATAAACATTTGCCAGAAAAGCTAAAAGGACACTGGGGTTTCCTGGGGACACACCATGGCTCCCAATGCCATGAGGATGAATGGAGAGGTGTTGGAGAACCGAGAAAGATTGGAAGTGAAGTGGTTTTGTTGGTTTTTGTTTTTACTTGTTTTTGTTTGTTTGCTTGCTGGTTTTGTTTTGGTTGTTTTGCTGTTTTCTTTTTTTTTTTAATTTTTGTTTGGACAAGAAGGATGTGGAAGGACTTGGAGGTGAACAGAATTGGGGTGCATGATGTGAAATTCTCAAAGATTCAATAAAGAAATTATTTAATAAAAAAGATGCCTGATCCCTAATGTCATTCAGAATAAGGATGCCTAATCACTATGCACCACAGACTGTCTACAGGAATTCGGAATGAGTGTAAACGTTGAGGTGGACCAGCGTCTCTTATCAGATGACATGATTAATGGTGTTTTCTTCAGACTGGCTTCATTGAGTGTTTGCTAACAAGCTTACCAAATCCTGACCCTGTTTCAAAGATGCAGTCAGATGATTATACCACAAGGCATGCTTCAAGAATTAGGAAAGATAAGGTTGTGACTGATGGCTTTAAATAATTCATTGTGTCTGGATTAGTTATTATGCAACTAGTGACTTCCTCCACGGCATTTGGACTCATCATTCTGTTTCCCTATTTTCCAGGAAATCCATTAATCTAATTGTTTAAAAAATTTTATTCTTCTCTCATATATCACATCCCAACTACAGTTGCCCTTCTCTCCTCTCCTCTCCTCTCCTCTCCTCTCCTCTCCTCTCCTCTCCTCTCTGCACCCCACCCCCCATCCACTCTTCTGTTTCCCTTCAAAAAAGAGAAGACCTCCCAGGGACATCAACCACACACTGCAATATCAAGTCGCAGTAAGACTAGGCACCTCCCCTCCTATTGGGGCTGGACTAGGCCACCCAGTAGGAGGAAAGGGTCCCAAAAGCAGGCAGAAAGAGAAACAGCTCCTGCTACCACACTTAAGAGTCCCACAAGAAGGCCAAGCTGTACTACCCTAACAAACAAGTAGAGGACCTAGGCCAGACCCACAAAGGCTCCAAGATTGTTGCTTCAATCTCTGTGAGCCCCTATGATCTCAGGTTAGTTCATTCTGTGGGGTGTTTTAGGACGTCCTTTAACCCTCTGGCTTCTACAATCCAACCTTCCCCTCTTCTGCAGAAATCCATTAAATATTAACCCTGGTTTATCTGCACATGCTAAGTAATACCTGGAATAACTCATCATTCCATGCAAGCAGAGACCTCTTTTTGCAACATTAAGTGATCTCTGGTTTAGAAATAAGCAGACTGGTATCTGTTTTACAGCTGAATTTACGGCACTCCTTGTCTACTAGTTGGCTTTTCTATTGAACAGCCTTACCTCTTCTTTTAATTAGATTTTTATTTTACCTACCTCCCACAGTTTCCCCTCCCTCCTCTCATTCCCTCCCCCACCTCCCTTCTACCCCCCCCCATCTACTTCTTCTCTGTCTCCATTTAGAAAGGGTAAGGCCCCCCACGGGAGTCAACAAAGCATGGCATATCAAGTCCTACCTCTTAGAGAAAGATTAAGGGAATGGGCTCTGAGTACTCGGGGAAGAGCAGAAGATGTAAGGGGTAGCAACTGCAAAGACTTTAAGGCAAGAACATGAGTACAGTCATCAACTTTCTGTTGCTGTGACAGAATACCTGAGGTAATGTAAGGAGGAAGGATCCAGACACGTTCACCTGCAGCTGCTTAGATCCCGTGATTCTGGACCTCAGCAAGGCAGGACAACAGGACAAGGGTGGAGAGAAGGACCAAGGAAAGAGAGAGGAGGAGAAAGGGAAAAAGTGGAAGAGACAAAAGGAATGAGAAACAACATGAGAACACCAGAGCGAGGAAAGAATGCCAGAGAGAGAGAGAGAGAGAGAGAGAGAGAGTCCAGAAACAAGATCTACCCTTTAAGGGCATACATGAGTCTATGGGAGCGATTCCTATCTAAATCACCATAAAAATCAAGTAGACTTCAATTTTGTTGAGTATGATGGGCCCTTTCACAGTCTAGTTTTGTATGGACATGCACAGGTCATAAACTGTCCAGGGACATCAACAAGTCTTCTCCCCTAGGTTATGGAAACAGTAAAGAAAGCTGGGGGAGGAAGCCCTCCCTCTGTCAGCAGAGTGACCTGAAGGAAGCTCTCTGATATGTCAAGCTACCTACCTGTTATGCAGAGAACTTGAGGATCATAGCTTTTGTAAGCTGTCCCCAATGGTGGGGTGGGTTTCTTCGTGTTGGGTAACAGGAGAATCTGAATTCTGATCCCCATGCTCCCACATGAAATCAAGGTGTGTTGAGGCAAATCTGTAACCCAGCATAGGGAGACAGAGACAGGGAGATCCTGGAGGCTCCCTTAGCACCAGGCCCAGTCAAAAACTGTGTCGTACAATGTCAGCCTTCAGTCTCGACAAGTGTGTTAATAGCAAGCACATGCATACACGTTCACCCCACACACAGAATAAAATAACCCTAATATTGAAGAAGAGTCCTTGGTCCCTGTTTTCAGTTAGTGTTTTCTTTTTATAGGGGCCTTCAAAGGTCCTTTCAAGAAACGTTCTGATTTTCATAACAACACTCATTTCCACCTGACCAATTAAAAACAGAAAAGGAGCTGGGCTTGGACTCGGGCAGGAGAGCCCCCAGGAAGGGAGGGCTACGGCAGAGAAGGTGGTGGAGCATGGAGCGTGGAGCGCATAACTGGAAAGGCTGCCTTGTCTTTGGGTGAACAGAAACAGCTGTCTCACATTGAGAGGTCCAGGAAAGTCAAGGCTGGGAACCACTTAATAAGGAGCTGACTAGCCGGCTGCCAGAGAGTGCGCACTGACCCTGCTAAAGGCTACAAACCTAAATTCACACTAAAGCGACCTATCCAAAATAATTTGGATAACTTTGATTTATTTAAATGAATAAAAACAAAATGTTAATTTATGGACATAATTCGGTCTGCTAATTAGTCATGCGGCGCGGTGTCGCCCTTCGACGGCTCATTTCCATCCGCAGAATTAATCGCAGCCGAGCAGATGCAGTGGGGACAACCCAAGGTTAAAACAAATGATAGCAGAGAACGAACGGGAGCACGGGCTGATAACCCGGGGAAAGTCGGCATTTATTATTCTGCCCGCGTCCTCTGGGACTGTGCAGCCGCTCTAAGTGGGGCTCTCTCCATTTCAAACAGATCTCTCTGATTATGGTGATCTTTTACTTTGCATTAATTTTATCTGCCTTTGAAGGTAATGTAACTGTGATAAGAGCCAATTAGTTTTGCACCATCGAGAAACACAATGAAAGAAAACAAAGATAAAATTAACTGTCTAAATGAGACTACAAGGCAATCTCATCTTTGCTATTCTCTTGTAAGCCCGAGCACCATCCGTTCAGCACCATAAACTGAAGGACGGCTGTACGGATATGTTAGTTCTTCAGACTTCCGCGCTGTAACGAACGCAGTTCTTCTAGAGTAACATTAGCCAGTAATTCAACGCTAACTTTCCACAGAACTTGAGAGCTGTACTGACGACTTCCATTACAGACAGACACAGATGCCAGGTACCACGTGAGGAACCAGCTTGTTTCTTAGCTTTTCAAATTTAGAAATTTGCTTATGGTAGGAAACAGGCAAGACGGTCTTCAGATAGACATTATCTGATTATCCGGCCGTCATCCTTTCCCCAAGTGTTAACAGATCCAGCAAGGTTCGGTGCTTCAGTGACCATGATACTACCCAAAGGAAAATGTCTGGTGAGGTTTTGTGGCCCTTGGTGGTTTGAGCTTGGCCTCTGGTAAAATGGGTACAAATAGAGAATTGACAGTCCAGCTGTGAGACAGTGACACACCATAATAGTTGGTGGGTTTTTTTTTATTTAAAAAATATATATAAGCTGAATCTTAATAAAGATTATATTTGAAGATTTAAAAAAATTATAATAATGTTTGTTGGTTGTCTTGTGCATTTGTTTGGGCTTTTCTTTGCTTGTTTTGTAAGAAAATGGCAAATCTGACCACCCCCCCCCACACACACACACACATAAAACAACAAAAAAAGAAAAGGAGGCTGGGGACTTGGCTTAGTTGTTGAACAAAGAATTTGGTCTTCACCAAACAAATTTTTTTTGAATTTTAAATATTGACTATTTTGGAGTTCTAAGAAATCTGCAATGACAAGGGAGGAATACGACAAACATGGTCTGACTCCACGCACAACAGCTGATGGGTTCCCTGTGACTGCGTCTTAGTGGATGCAGAGAAAGCAAACAGATTGCCATGGAGAGGGTAGAGCGGGCAAAGGGAGCTAACTCGTGGGGAGGAAATAATGGAGCAACGTCAACCAAGACGGGGAGAACCAAACAAGTAACACATAACAGTGTGTTAAGGCAGGCGGATTTCTGTGAGTTTGAGACCAGCCTGGTCTACAAGAACTAGTTCCAGGACAGGCTCCAAAACCACAGAGAAACCCTGTCTTGAAAAACCAAAAAAAAAAAAAAAAAAAAAAAGACATGCTATTCTTTCTCATCAAGGAAGAACGGGAATCAATGAACAGCACTAGTCAGGAAAAGGAGAACAGATTCTTAAGAGTCTGCTCGGGAGTTCTACCAGGGGAGTGCACAGTGCAAGTTTGTGTGCGCCCTTCACCAAATGATGATCCTTCTCCGTCAGAGAAAGGGGTCCTCTTCAACTACATCTGCAGCGTGGGGAGAAAGGAGGGAGGAAGGTATCTCAGCTAGGGCTTTATTGCTGTGAGGAGGCACCATGGCCACGGCAGCTCCTACAAAGGAAAACCTTTAATTGGGACTGGCTTCCAGTTCAGAGGTTTAGTCCTTTCTCTTCATTGCAGGAAGTGTGGCGCCATGCAGGCAGATGTGGTGCTGGAGAAGGAGCGGAGAGTGCTGCATCTGGATCCGCAAGCAGCAGGAAGAGACTGCAAAGCCCACCCCTCCAACAAGGCTACTCTTACTCCAATAATTCCACACCTCCTAATAGTGTCACTCCCTATGGGCCAAGCAACACATAAGTCTACCGGGACCATTCCTATTTAAACCACTACAGAAGGGGACTTTGGTTTATCTAGCCAGATCAGCATCACCAGTCCTGGTCATCAATAGAATGACAAATGCCACAGCCAGATCACTACCACATCCAGAAAAACAGACGTTTATATCACTCCCACAATTATAAACTGTTTTTTTAAGTAGGTTGGGAAATACTGCTATTTCTTTTATCCAATCATTTTTAGTAGTATGACTTTGCCTATGTAGGTAGCAAATTATGATAAGGAAAAAACCTCACTAAAAGAAAATTCTAGATATTGTTGTTTGTAAGAGTGAAATTTTAAGAAGTCCTTAAAAATGTGTCAAGATACATTAAATAAAATATGTGTCTAATCATTGCCACTGTGTAACAGTTATGGTCCCCAAATATTACCCTGAAGAATAATTTCAAAGCCCAAGACACATTCTATATCAGTTAAACCATAATGGGGGGGGGGTGACTTATAGGCACTGTGACTTTTTGAAAGGCAAGTTAGGTATAATGTGCCAAATCCTCTAGTAATTACTACATGAAAGGGACACAGAGGAATATTTATGGCCATGGAAGGATGATCGAAATATTTTGATATTTATTTATTTACTTGTTTATTCATGAGTAAGCTTGCTTTGTTTTGTATGCAACAGATTCTCAGGCTGTGGTCCAGGGTTGCCTCAAAACCAGGACAATCCTCCTTCTTCAGCTGGGATTATAGACATAAGTCATCATGCCCAGCTCTGTTAGGCTTTATAATCAAAAAACAAACAAAAATGACTGCAAGTGGACCACAAATATTTCCAATGGTATTAGTGAGGACTTGGCAAACTTGCTCCAAGCAGATGTGCCCTTACTGAGACCCTTACTAAAGGGAGAATTGCAAACCTCTGGAGATTGACTCATCTTCACCAAAGCGGTTGGAACAAGAATGCCTTCTAAGCGATGGAATCCCGACTCTGGGACAACTAGATGCCACAGAAAGCCGGCCAAGCAGAAATCAAGCTGAGTAAATCGGAGTCTTGCTGGAACGGCATTGTAGTTTTTAATATTGAAGGAGTCAAGCAGCGGAAGGGACGCACAGAGAAGCTCAGAGAAAATGCTGTGAGAGAATGGAGTTAATGAAGAACAAACCAAGTGTAAACATGGTGAAGGAGTGGACAGGTGAGGGTGGGTGAGGGTCCGGCATGAGAGAAATGGTTGAACAAGACATTCAGACTAAGGAGAGAACCAAATGAGCTCTTGGGGTGTGTCCTCGGTGATGCTCTGACACCTGCAGGGGCTCCCAACACCTCCCTGGATCCCTAACATTCACCCGAGTCAGATCGTTTGAGATTGGGCTTCTCTGGATAGCACTGCCTGTCCTGGAACTCATTTGTAGACCAGGCTGGCCTCAAACTCCGAGATTCCCCTGCCTCTGTCTCCCGAGTGCTGGGATTTAAGGCACACACCACTACTGTCCAGTTCCTTCATGTTTTTAAAAATGAAATGTCTCTATGGATTATTAGTCATTTGAATTCCAACCATAGGAACCCATCACTGCTCAACATGTATGTGGATGAGATTTTAAAATAATACGCATAACTTAATACTCAACACATAAACTGATATATTTAAACTGATGCTTAATTGTTAAATAATCAGTACAATAATGATACCCCACACAAGACTCAACATCTTTGAGGATACTTGAAGAAATGCCATAGGGAATACCAATAGTGAGAGTTTTTGGAAAATCAATTTTCAGGTTTCTTTTCAAAAATGACTTTTCCTCCTAAATGCTGATGCACTATGGATGTATCTGCCCGCGTTCCTATTCCATGTGCACTTTCCTGTTCTCCTTGTCCAGTGCTTTTTCACATTTTTCCAAACTAAAGCCAAAGCTCTTACCTTGCTCAACGTTCTAAGGCTACACTCCCCTGGCCAGATGTCAACAGGAATCCAAAGTTTTGGTATGGTGTGGGAAGTCCTTCTGTATATGTGATGCTTTTATTGGTTAATGAATAAAGAAACTGCCTTGGCCTGTGATAGGGCAGAGTAGAGCTAGGAGGGGAAAACTAAACTGAATGCTGGGAGAAAGAAGGCGGAGTCAGGAGAAGCCATGTAGCCCTACCCAAGATAGATACTAGGCTGAACCTTGCTGGTAGGCCACAGCCACGTGGTGATACACAGATTAATAGAAATGGGTCAACCAAAGATATAAGAGTTAGCTAGCAATACACTTAAGTGATTGGCCAAACAGTGATTTAAATAATATAGTTTCTGTGTGATTATTTCATGGTCTTGGCAGCCAGGAACAAATAAACGGCCTCCCTGTACATTGGTATCCATGAAATTTCTTTTAGTTAAGACACTGTCTGACTTTTTAAAAAGAAAATGACCTCAAGTAAATAGAAGGTAGCAAAAAGATCTTTTTTTTTATACCTCTTTTGCCTGTCTGAAGTTTGAATAGAAAGGATAATATTAAAGGTAAGTTAGTACACTGCTATTGTTTAAAAAAAAAAGAAAGAAAAATGAGTTAGCTGGGCAGTGGTGGGCCATGTCTATAATCCCAGCACTCGAGAGGCGGAGGCAGGTAGATTTCTATTAGTTTGAAGCCAACCTAGTCTACGCAGTGGGTTCCAGGATAGCCAGGGCTCCACAGAGAAACCTTGTCTTGAAAATCCCCAAGAAAAGAGAGAAAAAGAAAAATAGATTCACTAGCATTTGCTAAAAGTACTACTGATACAGTAACTTACAGTTGTGTTTGGATAGGAATACATTGGTGGTCAAATTTCACTATGGATGTTTAATAGAACTTTAAGAAAAGCAGATGTTTGGGACAACCTGGCCATCTAGTTCACATTAAATATAACCATAACTCCATACATAAGATAATTAGCCCCTAAGTACCAGAAATAAATGAATTATCCTGACCAAAACAGCCTAACATTTTTGAAGTAGATGTGAGCATCAAATCGTTGTGGCGCTAAATTCCTTTAGCAATATTTAAAAGCACTGTTAACAGTTTTAATTTAAAATGTTAATATTTTAATACTGTGGAAATGACATGCTTTGTAACTATGATATTCATGATAAAAAATTTAAGCGTTGACTTAAAATTAGTAATGGTGTATATAAATTTTTCAAAACATTTTTAGGAAGTAATAAAACAAAAAGTTAAGACCCATATAATAAAACACTTTACCCTCCTGTGTTTATCACTCTCAAGGCTGATCCCTGTTGAAGGCACACGGAACCTGCAAGATCTACTGCTCACTAAACAAGTGACAATATGATCCATCACAGCTTAAAATCCAGAAGGAAGTGATAAATTTTAAAGCATTAACATTATTGTCATATCAATTATTTAAGTGTACTAATGAGGCCATATTATAAACATCGAGGACTGAATTATTAATGGGATTATCCGTAGGTGGTGTAATTATGAGTGATTTTGATTTTAGTCTATCTTTTTTCTTATTTGTACACTATAAACATCTTATTTGTAGTACAGAAGAAACTAAAGTACAGCTTTAAAACATATTTTTAGCTGAGTATCAATAACTTAAAAGAAGCAACAGTGGAAACCCTGCAGAATTTCACTTTTGACTGTAACTCTGAAGGTCAAGCCATGACAAATGCTAGCATAAAATTTTGCTTCTTGATCCTAAACTCGGCTATCTTTATCCAGAATTGTCGGGACATTTATTCTGAAGCAGGAGTGCAGAATCAGACCCCTAATAGCAACACTGCTCCGTCCCCAGAAATCTGCTGCCTAAGTCTTTCTGAAAAGGGGCAATCAGCAGGAAGCATATTTTACACAGACATCTCCTGCATGGCCCTGAATTATAACTTACCTTACCCAGAAAAACCACAGAGACTGAAGAATACAGAATGGGAGTCAGCTTCCATCCCACAGTAGGTTTGAATTATTATTCTTCAAGGAGTTCTGAGGTTGTTCAGTGTGTATTAAATCTTGAGCAAGTTTCAGATTTTGAGAAGTGAACAGTAATTGGTTTGTAAAATCGGCTTAAGCATTTCCATCTGCACACATAAAATGTTGATTAATTTTCTTTCTAGCTATGTGGTAAGGGAAAGCAATGCATTTTTGACATTGAGCTCTTATCTGCAGTTATAGGACAGAAAAGTCATTATGGTTTCCCTCTCTGTGAAGACAGCTCCTGGCAATCACACGCTTCACAAAAATCGTATCAGGTGAAACTTGGTTAGCAGTCAAATGGAGTCCTGCTTTGTCTATAATTGCAACGGTTAAAGGACTCAGGTGCACAGAGCTTTGACTAAATATTCTGCTTGTTCTAGTCCATCTTCCATAGTGTCGAAACGCCCTAACTGGAGGATCCTGCTCACCCTGTCAATGCGCTCACTTCTCTTCCTGTCACCCACACATCCGCCGCTTCCCTTCAACATTTAGGGAAAAATGCATGCTATGTAAATAAAAATGCTATGATAAGCGAAAGAGAATTTTATTTAATGTGGCTAGGGGTTAAACAAAATTGAAATTCAAATGCAAACTTACATAAAAGGCAAAACTGACCATCCTGTCTTGAACGGCAAATTCTTTCGTCCTAAGCCTTTTATCAGAATATTGAGAGGGACGCTAGTTGAGTTGCATTTCTTGTAGACACAGATGCTATTGCCCTACAAGTGGGACTTGTTAGGAACAGAAGCAGCTTAGACTAAACAGTAATGAAGACCCTGGGGCTCTTTGAGACGCAGTCTTTTGGAGAGGAGAAACTTGAACTTGCCCTTCAAACATACCCCATGCGCTTGGTCTATTTTCCATTGAATATGTAATTTTTTGCCTCAAATGCTGCAGATTAAAATCCTTCAAAACGGGCTTTTTTTTTTTGTGCTTGATTTTGCTTTTCTATCCTTCATGGTGGTACACTAGAATTGTTTGAAGAGGACCTACACAACTCTTGCCTGCTTTGTTTAGAGATTGACGATGATGATAAGGTTTTCATCCCTCCTCCTGGTGGTGGGTCAGAAACACTTAGGTAGAACAGCCTAATTCTAGTACTGACACCAACTGAGTGCTTGACATCTGGTGAGTTACTTAAACATCGTAAAAGCAGTATCTGTGCCACGTTGCTGTGAAGAAAGTGAGGAGACACAGGAAATAGTCTACGGCAGCTCTAACACAGAGTGGTCCCTCAAGAATGGAAGTCTGTTCCACCTCCTATTGGCTGAAGCTCGTTGAAGAGTTGCCATGGTAGGAGAATCTCTATGCTGATGATGGTAAAATTTAACTGCAGACATGAAAACCATATTTTGATGATCAAAATCTGCAGGTTTGGGTCAACTTTGTGACTGTCCTACTTCCTTCTGTCACGGAAGGGAAGGAGCATGCTGGAGAAAGGGACTTATCTGGCTTCAGTTTTACCTGGCAGTCAAGGCAGGACACGCACGAACAAGAGCTGAGAGACACGAATGTATCCCTGCTGCCTGTCTGCCTGCTGCTGTTCCCAGCCAGCTTCCCTGCCACACGGTTCAGGGCCCAGCCCATGCAATGGGGCTGTTCTCATTCAGTAGTGTGTCTTCCTACCTCAGTTAACAACAATGAAGACAATCCCTGCAGACATACCCACAGGCCACCCTGATCTAGATAAGTCTCCATTTGAGACTCCCTTCTCAGGTAGTTCTAGGTTGAGGCAGGTTGACATTTCAAATGAACCAGCACAGTAACTGAATACCTGACCTCGATGGCTGGGGGAACCTGGGATTCCGCTGCTTGCTGAAATCTTAGTGGTCAAAAAGCAGAATAAGACAGGAAGGGGGGCAGGATACAAACCTTGGGTACCATTCTCCTCCCCCAAGATATACTTCCTCAGCCAGAGGTCCTCCTCCCAAAAGGTCCACAGCCTCCCAAAACAGTACAGACTCCCGGGCACTGAGTGTTGATACACAGGAGCTTATGGGGGACATTTTACATCTAAACCACAGCATACTGTATCCCATGCCATGGTTGATCTATTTGTGGTCAGTGTACTTTCCTTATTAGTCCATTTGCTTAATGGCAGACTTTATTTTATAATGTCAGTGCTGTCTATTTTTTAATGTTTTTAGTTGCTGTGTGTCTATGAGTGCATATTTTCACAAATATGACTCGCTTTGACTAAAAGTCTTAAAGTAAATGGTGAAAAAAAAACAAACTCTGGCATGGATAGATTTGCTTTCGGGGAAGATCAAATTAAGGAAGGCTTACCACCGGGGAAAATTTATTAACAAAATCCCCTCCCCCCGCAATGCAGGCTCAAGCACAAAGCAATTAATGGAAACTGAGTATCACTCGTTCGTGACAGGGAAAGTACGACCTAATCATTTGAATGCTGTTGTGACCCTGGTTTCCCCCGGCAATGACAACGTGGAAGCCACCAAGCCTAAGCAATAATTACATCAGTGGTTCAGCTAGTTCCTATACATAATTTTACCTGGGATACAAAGTCTCTTTTTCTGGTGGAACAACTGTAAAAAGCAATAGGTTCAGTCATTTTCCTATGCAACGTTATTCTAGGAACTTCCACGTGCATTCTGGAAAGGCAAGTAAATACAAAGACACAACTATTGGTTTTCTTTATCATTTTCTGTCTTTGGGGAATTCATAATGACAGGATACCTTCACCAAATAAAGCGCAGACTCTGGAAACAGAAGGGAGATTTGCAAGCTCTTTTGCTGTTGGGAAGGTTCTAGCCCAACTCCCCTCGAACTGCTACCCCAAAGAGATAAAATCTCAATGGAGTAAAATCTCTCCTTATGCAGTTCAGCATCACCATGGAAACCTCTCCCCTCCGTGACATAATGAGATGGTAACGCAAACAGCTGGCACATAAAACAGAGGCCCAGCTACCCATGCCAGAACGTGGATGGCAGGAGGGGCAAACGGATGGGGGCGGGCATGATCCACGAGTAACAAAAAAGCCCACCAGTAGGTGTTATGGGAAGGGGCGGACAGAGCTGCCTAAAACTGTAATACTGAGACTCTCAAGAGTTTGATTCTGTGACATTCTCATATAGAGGCCACAGGGTCTACAATCAGATATTTTATTATCTGGGTTTAACCTAATATTTCACATGTCTAACACTTCACACTCAAAATGTGTGACCTGACAGCTTCGGAGTCTGTGTTTTACTGTGTCTTAAGGAACATGTGTAAGATAAGAGCAGGATTCGGATGCCAGGAGGATAGTTCCATCTCCAGGGAATGAGAGGATGGGATGCCTTCTCTTAAAGCACTCCCAAGCGGGTAGGAACTGCACCCTTCCCTTCAAGGATGATCTGAGTCCACAGATTGGAACTGGCTGATAGACTTGCATGCATGGAGCAAGAGAGACAATTAAAAAACTGTCTTGCAAAGACATCCACTTAAAAGACATGAATTCAGAAAGACTGAGCAAGGAAAAGAAATAAGGCTTTGCATGAGGGAATCCGAGAAGTAACAAGAAAACCAGAATATGACAACACGGAATTTATATACGCATCTACTGGTATCAACTCTATATATCATTGATGGGACAGTTGAATTTAACTTGAATAATTTATCCTGTGTGCATACAAACACAGGTCACACACATATATGCAGAACTGGTCTAAATTCTCCTTACTGTGGTTTGACTTTTGGACATCCTCCAGAGGCATGTTCACGGAGTAAACTAAAGCCCACCAGTGTCACAGAAAGGTGAAGCACGATTAATAAAAACTCAGAGACAGATATTGGGGTTCAACGTGAAGACCAGAAAAGCAAAGCAGCCAGCCGCTGGCTCTTACCTCAACCTCAGTCTGAGAATGATGATCCTGCCTCCAGGAAACATCAGAATGAGTCTGAGAGCTGTCTCTTCCCATTTTAAATTCCTCTCTAGTTCTGGGATTAAGGGCGTGCACCACCACCACCTGGTTTCTATGGCAAGCTAGTGTGGCTACTGGGGTTAAAGGTGTGTGTCTTTGCTGCCTGGACTGTAAGGCTGCTCCGTGTGGCTGTTTTACTTTTGTGATCTTCAGGCAAGCTTTCTTTGTTAAAATACAAACGAAATGCCACTACAGAAAAGGACAGGAAGAACAGCCTGAAATTGTTGCCAGCCTGGGGTGCCACTGTGATGTGAGGAAAACGTAACAAGATGAGGCCTACTGGACAGAACTAGATCACTGGAAGCGTACCCTAGGTGAGGACATGGGGACCCAGGCCCGTATTTCTCTCTTGGCTTCCTAGCCACCATAAGGTAGACAGTGGATCTCTGCCACATGCTCCCCACTGCCTGGTCCTGGCTTCTCAAATTCCTGAAAGCAGCAGAGCTGGCCACCCTGGACTAAAACGTTTGAAAAGATGGGCCCAAACGATGTCTCCTCTGTTGTGCTGACATAGGACAGTAATTTCATCACTCTGATAGAATGGGACACATGCTCTTCAGGAAAGCATGGCTTCTGCAAAATGAAGGCTTTAGATGAGCTCAGGGAGAGCTTTTTAAAACATGCTGATCAAAATCATTCCTTTTTAATATATAACATCTTTATTTTATGTTCATTGGTGTTTTGCCTACATGATTGTCTGTGTGAGGGCGTCGGATCCCCTTGAACTGGAGTTAGAGACAGGTGTGAGCAGCCCTGTGGGTTCTGGGGATTGAACCCAGGTCCTCTGAAAGAGCAGCCAGTGCTCTTACCCACTGAGCCATCTCTCCAACATCCATGCATCTTTTCAATAGTTTAACAAGGCTTCTACAAATGCCAATTGGGCTAGGCATTATGCCCAGCAGAAGGGTGAGTCAGGAGAGCAGCAAGCAGAGCCTCCCGGATCTCAGATCACAAGGATTGAAGGGATAGATGCTGAATATTCTTTCACGAAGCTTGGCTATGAAAGCGAATAATGAAATGTGGTTGAAGGGAGGAGCCAACTAAATGATTGATTGGCTGAACTCATAAACATTTTCTCACCTTCAGAGCGCATGAGAAAAGAGTCAGTAGAGAGAGAGGTTAAAAGCACAGAAAGTCTTGTTGAGTTATGTTGACAAGACTTACAGTTTCACAGCAAACTTCCTGTTTCCTCTGGCTCTTAAAAATCTTTGCCCCCTCTTCTACAGTGATCGCTGAGCCTTTGCAGGAGTTGTGCTGTAGATGGATCGGGCGAGACAAAGTGAACATGAGGACACCATTGGAAGCGATAACATGGAAGGAGAAAACTTTCCCAACCTCAAGACTCCTACTGGCTACTGGGGATGACTCAGAGTGGGTGAGACTGTCCTTTGCAGGGAAGAGCCTCCAACTGATTAGCAAATGCCGAGGGGTCGGTCTTGAAATTATATACACACAGGTAACATACAGATATAGCAGGCTTTTTTAAATGTATTTAGGTGCGTGCGTGTGTGTGTGTGTGTGTGTAACAGCAATCAAAAGAAAAAATGCCTTGAGTTTTAAAGAGACTGTTTGTGTGTGCATGGGAAGAGTTGGAGGCAGCAAAGAGAAGGCAGGAAATGATGTAATTACTTAAAAATTTAAAAAATTAAAAGCAAGTTAAAAGCATACAGGGTAAGGGCTAGAGAGATGGCTTGGTGATTAAGAATATGTACTGATCTTGCGGAGGACCCAAATTCAGCTCCTGCCATCCACATCACATCAGTCATCTGACAACTACCTGTACGTCCAGCTCCAGGGGGATCCTGCACATCTGCACCTGCACGTGCGTGCGCGCGCACGCACACACACACACACACACACACACTTAAAAACAGTGAAAATTTTGCAACAGGTAGGAGAAAAATGACAAGGCAACAGAAGAGGACCAGGACATGCTAATGCTGATTCTCAAGCACACATTAAGAGGAAGGCAGTGGTAGGGGTGGATAATGAAGTGAGTAGTTCCCCTGCTTGCTAGTGTTTTCTGTAGAAGCTGAGACCACCTGCTGGAAGGGTTGTGCATCCCACCCAGCCAGTTCCAAAGAAACACACAGAGGTCTACACTAATTATAAACTGGTTGGCCTAGTAGCTCAGGCTTCTTATTAACTAACTCATATCTTAAACTAACCCACAATTTTCGTCTGTATTAGCCACGTGGCTTGGTACATTTTTTTCAGTGAGGCAGTCTTATCTTGGGTCCTCTGCTTCTGGGTGATGACTGTAGACTGAGACTTTCCTCTTCCCAGAATTCTCCTGTTCTCGTTGCCCTGCCTATATTTCCTACCTGGCACTGGGCAACCAGTGTTTTATTAATCCAATACAAGTGAAATTTTTTTGCAGCGTACAAGATCATTGTCCCACAGCAGGACCAGAAGACAGGATTCCCAGGAACTGTTAGCAAAGAATAGTAAAAGTTTGAAATAGTCTGCTAAGAAATATGCAAAGTACTTTGTTTGTTAAAATGCTTTTCTCTGGGTTTAGAAAGCGATTCCTACCATAATGCCTCTGACGCATAACCCAGAACAAAAGGCTTAAGATTTCAAATCCTAAGGCTAGCAATAACATGTGCCATGTGTCCATTGAAAAGGAAAATTAAGGACTGGAGAGATGGCTCAGTGGTTAAGAGCACTGGCTGCTCTTCCAGAGGTCCTGGAAGTCAATTCGGAGAAACCTCATGGTGGCTCTCAACCATCTGTAGTGAGATCTTGTGCCCTCTTCTGGCATAAAGGTGTACATGCAGATGGAGCACTCATATACATAAAATAAATAAATCAATCAAAATAAGTTTTAAAAACTTTAAAAACAGAAAGAAAGGGAAGATGAAATAATAGGATGCTTAATAAATGCTTATCGTAAAGATTCTTTTATAAAGATTATTATTTATAGTGGCTTACATAAGAGGACTGGCAGGTTACAAAGTTTTGGGCATAGTGTGTATCAATACCAGATCTTTCTATGGTGGAATAGAAAGCAGAAGTGTCTTTGCTCAGATCACTGACGACCTTTCAAAAGCTGGGTTTAAATGGATGGAAACACACATCTATAATCCCAGGAGCATGCACAAGCACATATAGCTACACACACAAAAAAAAAAAACAAAAATAAAAATAAAAAGCAAATTGAAAAAGATTTAAACACAAAACAGCACTGACTTGCCAAGGGAAATTTGGAATAGGCTCACGATGTGCAGTCAGTGGCTGGTTTGCAGCAGACAGAAAGGACAGCAGACACACTGTGAGATTGGTACAGAGTTGGGAGTCTGCAGTCAGGAATGATCGAAGTCCCTTTAAAGATGCTGCTGAGAGGGTTGTCAGTCACCGCGGGAGGTCATAGGGACAGAGGTAGTGGATGGTTGGGTGACAGTGGTGGTGTTAAGAGACAGCTAACACCCTAAGAGGAAAGGAAACAGAAAGGGAGCTAGGAGCCCCTAAGAGTTGAACAGTGAAGGTGGTTTAATACAGAATGCCACAAACACTCCTAAGAATTCCAGGAGGGCTGTCCATCCTGAGGCAGTGTGTGCAGGCAACAGCTAAGAAAGGCTGAAAAACTCAAATGTTAAAGAGACCTACCTACAAGGCCTAATTCCTGGCTACTCCTGAGTATACCTACTCGGGGCCCTGCTCGTCCACTGTTATGCAGGCTTCCTCAGCTTTCTGGTTTCTGAGCTTTCTCCTTGGCCATTCAACACCAAATTTCAGCCTTTTCCAGTTGTCCAAGCTTTCTGCCCTACTGCAAGTGTCCTAGTCTAGAACCCGTGTCCAGCCATTGCCCTGCCTTGAGGGGCTGGGCTAACGTTTCATCTGTCTCATCAGTTCCTGGACATTTGTGTGCCGTGATTTTTCATCATGTTCACCCTCTTCCTCCAGCTCCCCCAGATATACCCTACTTCTTCTCTGCACACCCAACTTTGCATCCTCTCCCTCTTTTGTTTTAAACCCATCTAGTACAGTTGGTGCTGCCCACATACACTTGGGAGCATGGCCTGCCACCAAAATAATGTCAACCCACGAGGGGCTCACCCTTAAAGGAAACATGTCTTCCTCTCCCAGCAGCTGTCAATCGCCAATAGCTCCTTAGCTATCGATGGGAACTTAGTGGTCACCTCTTCTCTCTGTGTTGACATTTGTCTAGCTTGAGCTTAATTTCATAGTTCTTATGCCTTCTGTCTGAGTGCTGTGAAGTTATATGTTCAACTGACCTGCCAGACCCAGAAAATAGTTTTCTTTGAAAAATCCTCTGCTTTCAGCTCTTACAATCCTCCTGCACCCTCTTCTAAAAGGATGCCTGAGCCTTTGAAAGAAAGCATGTGATATAGATGTCCTACTTGAGAATGAGCATGTTATAGGCTCATATTCTCTGACCCTGTGTCCATTGTGGGTTTCTGTGTTAATTGCCATATACTGCAAAAGTAAGCTCCTCTGGTTTGGTTGTATAGATGCACTGATCTGTGTGTATCACAAGCCATTAGGAGTTGACATCATACTCTATCCATTCAGCAGAGTGATAATCGTAGGGTATTCCCTAGGGCCTACAACCTGTCTAACCACAGGCTCTTGGCCCCAAAATTGGTACCAGATATGAGATTCAACTTACAGAGAAAGCCTTCAGTCTAATCATGGTAATAAGTGTGGTAGCTCTTCCCACAACGTTCATGCCACTGTTGCACGAGCAGGCGTGTCTTGTGAAGCTGGTCATGGTTGTAGCTTGCAAAGCTTGCAGCCAGGTAAGGGCAGGGTTCCTTTCCTCCTCTGCGTAGCACCTTCCAGTGTTACGAAAGCTAGCCAATAAGTTGAAGCTCCTAGGTGAATGCCAGGCTTGATTTCTGTGTGTTCTAGGTTACAAGTACGTGGTGTCTTCAGCAATATGGTCGGAGGGTAACAGAGGAAATTAACAATAGCCTATAATTTTTGGAAGAATCCAGAGGCCCTCAAAAGCCAACAAGTCCAAAAGAGGTAACCAATTCCTGCCCTTGGCTTACTTATTTGTTGCTTGTTTTATCTAGTAGGGGCATTGTTGCCTCATTCCAGGGAAACTCCATTTAAGCTCTTTCTATGTGTATATTTTAGGATACTTTTACAGCAGTACGCTTCTGTATACCTTTTCTGAAATGTCTTCAGACTTAGTTATTCCTTGCCACAGTTCCTACTTAACCCTGTCCTCCCAGGACCCACCTCATTTATCCCTGCTTGTTCTATTGTTCCCTTGACTTTTTATACTAGCGTGTTTTCTGTGCCTCCCCAGAGTCTCACATACACAGCCCCTCACTAACGTCTTGGCCTATGTGAGTACTCCAAATGGAATACACACATCTGAGGATTCTAAGCAAACACCCACAAATAAGAGAAAACATTTAATATTCATCTTTCTGGGTCTGGAATACTTCACTCAGAATGATAGTTTATAATTACATTAATTGGCCTGTGCTTTTCATAATCTGTTTTTTCTTAATAACTAAATAATATCCCATTGTGCAAACATACCACCTATTCTCTGTCCATCAGTTGATGAGCCTCTAAGCTAGTTCCATTTTCTGCATATTGTGGATAGAGCAGCAATGGACATGGATATAGCTTGAACGTGTGGTCGATCTGTTTTCAGCTTCTTGAGGCATCTTCCCATTGGTTTTCATAGTGGCTACAAGAGTTTGTGCTCCCGGCAGCAGTGGCTACGTGGTCCCCTTTCCTGCATCCTTGACGGCATCTGGGTAAGATGAAATCTCAAAGTAGTTTTAAGTTGCCTTTCCCTGGCTGAGAATGCTGGGCATTTTAAGAAGTGTTTCTCAGCCACTTGTGTTTCATTCTGAGTACTCTGTCTACTTCCATATCCCATTTGCAGATGAGTTGTTTGTGTTCCTGACGGGTAGGGTTTTCTTAGGTTTTATTTGTATATTCCAGGTACTAAGCCTCTGAGAGATGCATTGCTGGTGTAATTTTTTTTTTCTCATTCTGTAGGCTATCTCTTCATTCAAATGATGGTGCCCTTTGCTGTGCAGAGCTTTTTAGTGTTCCTTTTACATGGAGGATGGTAGAGGAGCAGGACAAGCCCAAGCATGCAACTTCCAAATGAAAGCTTCCTGGGAGTCTGATACATTCGCCAGGCTCTTTGGGATTCTAATTGAACCATTTATTTATAAGATAGAGAACAATAAGAATAAGAAAAACCAGTATGTAGGCTGCTATCTGCCAGCACCCTGCACAACAGAATCTTATTTCTCATTAAAAAGCACTGTATTTTTATCTTTCTTTTAAAGAAATCCTATCTTTAAGGTGAAGTATAAATCCTTTATGCATTTTTCCTCCTGCTGATACTAAAACAGAAAAAAAATTCTAAAGTGAAAAGTTTTCACGTAAGGTTCTTGCCGTCATTCCGGAGGCATCTCCCCCCCCCACACACACACACAAAACCACAATGCCCGTGGGTCAGTAAAAGGTGAGGAGTTAAACCACTCCAGCGAAGGTTTCAGGGGATGGTGTCTCCTATGTTGCAGATGAGCAACCATGTATTCAGCGGGAACCTACCGGCTGTGATAGGTTAGCACATTACCTCGGGCTGGACAGTGAATGCTTGTACCGCCGGGTCTGCATGCTGAAGAAGCAGGAAGAATTACATTGAAGGAGATTTATCAGCTGGCCAGCCACTGGCTACTCGGACTCCCCCTCAATCTGTTTGTGATTTCTGGGAAAACTCACGAGCATGGTGTGCCTTGCTTCTTATTTAGAAGTACAGCGTGGCTGGACAGCAGAGGCCATTTGTCCCTTATCCATAGGACACCTTGAGGCTGGTGCATTCGAAGCCAGCCTAGTTCGAGGACAGCCAGGGGTACAGAGAGAAAACCTGTCTCAATAAAACAAAACAACAAAACAAAACAAAAACATCAGTGTGTCAGGTAGGCTGGCCCCCGGGTCATACCTGCATTTTCCCCTCGTGTCCAAAAGAGCTATCTTCTCTCATACCTTATTTTTAAGCCCCTTACACAGCATAACCCAGCCCATACCCCACACGTGTTTAGGCATGAGTGCCATGAGGGAGCATTGTTTTGAATGGTGCTGTACAACTCTATCTAAACTCTAACTTTGGCTAGCAATATAAAAAAGATACAGAAGAACACAGGTTGTTTTCCTTTTGGTTTTTGTTTTGTTTGTTTGCTTGTAGAATATTTTTCCTTCAATTAAATCTATATCCTAAACCATCTCAAAAAACAGAGAAACCCTGAAAGGCTCAGTATCCGCAAGCATCACACATTCGGGGAGGACTCATTCAGACTGAGTTCTCCTTCACAGGATGGAGGCCCAGCTTTGACAGAGAACTATTGCCACACTTAAGCGGATTACATTCTTCAAAAAAAATTATGGCTGAAACCCTCATCTTTATCTGTTCTCTTCTGCTTGATCCTACCAAGTTGATGAAACCAAGAACGACAAGAGACGTGGAAAACCTGTACCTCGAGCCATGATTTTATTCTGGAAAAAAAAATCAAACCTATTTTTAACAGATCCTGAGAGCCAGGAACTAATTTTTACCCAGAATTATGCATTCATGAAAAAACTGTGAATGAATCTATTGCTTGTGTAAAGAACCCAAGTGACGGAGTGAGCTGCCACCTAGAGTCGAGAGTGGAATTCCGCTCAGCACAAAGCGTCAAAGCCAGCCCGTCAGCCCGTCAGCCCGTCAGCCTGTCAGCCTCCGTGTCTCGTTTTCAACACGTGCACACAAGCCTTCCACCACAGAGTGCATTCGTTCTCTACCCATAGAAGCTATGGCTCTACAGGTTTGAAGTTATACCAAACGGTAGCAGGTGTTCAGAACTATGGGGATCAAAATGCTATTACTTATTGGTTGTAACAATAATCTCTCGGGAGGTGCTTAAATGTTAGCAAATGAAGATAGTACACCAAAGGTCAAGGTATTTCGAATGCTTCACGTTATAAATCCCTGGAGCAAACACATTTCCAGCCCCACTCCACCGGCCACAGTCTGTTGGTTTTGCTTTACCCTGCACTCACACACCAGGGCCAGCGGCTTCTCGGCCGTGATAGGACCACTGCCCAAACCTGGACAAAGCAGTCGTTTTTAACTGAGTGCCGAGGTCTAGACACCTCACTCCTGTATCTAGGTTTCTCTAAAACCCAACCCCTGAAATGAACACAGTGACTAGAACCAGCCCACACGGCTTAACAAACAGCGAACACCTTCGTTTCCACCCCGAATTTTTACCACGCCCCAGTGCAGAACTCTTTCTCCATTTTGTCTCCCACGTGTCTCATGGGTCCCAACTCTCCTTTCTCTAGGAATATGGCGGTTTGGTGTGCAGCTCAAGCCAAGAGTATCTGAGCTGAGATTTACAAGTCAGCTACTTCCTCCTGCTTTGATTAGGGAATCCTAAGGTAGGTGTGTCTGCTGCCGGTGTGACCTTCGGCTAGAACCCTGCACCTGACTGATTTCTAAGGCTGCCAGTGAGAGGAAAATCGTCTTTTCTGCCTCCTGGAATGACCTCGAACTATTTGCACCCACAGCTCCTGAGGCCAGTCCTCTCTCATACAAATGCTGTCACCACTCCTTTCCCCACAGTCCATTATGATCTTCATGGATCAGCGGCCAATTGCCTGATGGCAGAATTAGGCTTAACCTGCCCCCCCCCCTTATTTTAGTTAGAATACAGAATAATGGGCTCAATTATGGAAGTTTCATACTTGTAAACTATTGCAGTGTGCACGTATTCATCCTCCTTACCCTGTTTTGTCTGTCCTCCCTGCTTCTGGCCCCCCTTCTTCACCTCCAAAGGCACCCCTCACTTTGTTCTCACGGCATTTGTCTAAATCTACATTCTCTATTTAAGAAGACACTTGATAAGCCTTTTTTTTATCGCTTGCCCCCATTTCTCCTACGTGCTCCCCAAGCGCTCTTGCTTGGTTTACGTCCTCTGTGACACTCCTGTATCCCAATTGCTCCAACAGGCGCCAGACAGGTTCTCACCCCTGGGCGTTTCTATGTGGTTAGACTGCGTTTGTTCACGCCTTATCATTGGACGGTGTCTCAGTCATCAATCGGCTTGCCTACAAGTGCCTCTTCCTTTCCTCTCTCCTAAGCTGGTTTAGTCTAAGATCTTACAGGATCTCATCCTCCCCTACCCTGGTGCCTTCTAGGCACCGTACCTAATCCTAACAGTTTCCTGCCCTTTATGGTGAACTGGTACAACCTGGCACAGACACTTCCTGTGTGAGAGGCCACACATCTTTTCCTTTAAGTTCCCTGAGAAAGACAGCATGACTTTTTCTATCCCACATATAAAGAAATCTGCGCACAAAGTTTGAGTAATTTCCCAAAGGTGCACAGTCGATGAGCAATGAGGTTGGAATTTGAACTCACAAATCCTCCTTGGCAGACCAAGAGCCAAACAATGCCACTTCCTCTGTGGCCTTCCTAACAATTCTTCTCAGCCATAAATCTCAAAACAAAACAAAACAAAACAAAAAGCCTACAACATCTGGGATGTTCTGTGAGGATTCCAGTGCTGTGAGAGAGCCTGTCTCAAAACAGAAGTTGCATGGCTCCTGAGGAGTATCACCTAAGGTTGTTTGTCTGTCCCCCTCACGTATGCACGGGAACTGCACACCAAAAAACAGGAAGAAAGAAAGAAAGAAAGAAAGAAAGAAAGAAAGAAAGAAAGAAAGAAAGAAAGAAAGAAAGAAAGAAAGAGGGAGGGAGGGACGGAAGAAGCTGATCTGGGGTTTTATTAAAATCCTAGACTCCAGCACTTGTGTTGATGGTCTCTGGCCTCCTGCATTCTTTTTTCTTTCTCTAACCAGCATCATGATTCAAATTCAAGGCTGAATCTTTTCTTCCTTTAAGATTTCTTTTTCTTTCTATTCCAATTACTATGTCTTTTCCACGCCAGTTTTGACTTTTGGCTGACCACTGTTTGAACTGATAAAGATGCTAAACTCTGGGTCCTAAATTTTTCTTGTTTAATTTCTCCCAACTTCTCATTCTGATAATTCCTGACTCTTGATAACATCTACTAAATGTTAGACTAATTTTTTGTTAGAACTTAGGAGAACTTAGTATGTAGAGAACAAAGGCTATTTTCTATAGGAAATAGGTAAATTGCTTGTCGTAGAGCATGATCAAATGAAGTCTTCATATAGTCATACCATAAGACCATGTAGTCTGTACGTAAGGGAAAGTGAGGAAAATACACGCTTACATTCTGCCGCATTTCAATTCAAGAATTAATTAGCACATAAGTATGTTCATGGATATATCTTATTATCAGTCATAAATTTAAAGATTAGGTGGGATCATAAAAATCAATACTTAGTCTTGATGTGGGATGCCCCTCTGTATGCTGTGAATATGTGCAGCAGAATTAATAAAAATCCAAAGACAGATATTGGGGTTCAACCTGAATACCAGAAAAGCAAAACAGCCAGCTACTGGCTCTTATCTTTACCTCAGTTCAAAATGGCAGTACTGCCTCCGGGAATCTCAGAATGAGGCTGTCTGAGAGCTATCTCCTCCCATCTTGTATTCTTCTCTAGGGCGGGGATTAAAGGCATGCACCACTACTGCCCTGTTTCTATGGCAAACTAGTGTGGCTACTGGGAATAAAGGCGTGTGTCACCACTTCCTGGTCTGTAAGGCTGACCAGGGTGGCTGTTTTACTCTCTGATCTTCAGGCAAGCTTTATTTGTTAAAATACAAATGAAATGTCACTACAAATATGTTTTATTACCATTGCTTAATAAAGAAGCTGCTTTGGCCTATGGCAGGACAGAATATAACTAGGTAGGAAATCCAAACAGAGATGCAGTGAGAAAGAAGGCAGAGTTGGGGAGATGCCAGCAGCCACCAGAGCAGCAAGATGCCATGGGGCACAGGGCGACATACTGACTATTAAAACGGGGTTGATTTATATGTAGAGCTAGGCAGCAAGAAGTCCGAGTCAAACAATTATAATTAATATTAAGCCTCTGAATGATTATTTCATAGGTGACTTCAGGGACCAGTGGGCAGGAGAGAAACCAGTACAGGGGAGACAGATGGAACAGAGAAAAGACTTCCAGCTACATAGCAGTGCAGGACACATGGCAAATGTTCTGTAAATATCTACCATTCTAATTACCGCAGTATAGGTGTGTCTGTGACTGGACTATTAAAAATATGACTCAGAGGGCTGGAGAGCTGGGTCAGCCAGCAAGAATGTGTACTACTCTTATAGAGAAGCTGAGGTTGGTTTCCAGTACTCCAGTCCTGGGGCTTACAGCTCCAGAGGATCCAATGCCTTCTTCTGGACTCTTGGGCACCTGTACTCATAGACACACACCGCACACACACATACACACACACGCACACACACATACACACACGCACACACACATACACACACGCACACACACACATACACACACGCACACACACATACACACACGCACACACACATTCACGCACGTGCACACATGTACACACATACGCACACACACTTTATACATAATTAAAATTAAAACTAAAATATTTTTAAATGTGACTGTATTGCATGTAATAATAAACAAGGACATGCCCACTAACTCTGCTTTTCTCACTGATTTTTCCAGATGCCCCTACTGCCGTTAGCACAGGCATTTCAGCTGGAAAGAGTTCAACAGGCTGTCTTTGTGTTTGTTCTTCCCAGTGCCGCTAACTTTCCAAGTTTTCCTGTCTTCTGTGAAGTTCTTCTTACGGGGCCACCGTACCTTTTCCATCCACTTTAGGCTGAGCTCATTAAAGACACCAGTAAAACTTCCTTTCATGCTAGAGGAAGAGAACACTCGTCCTCTCCAAGCCTGAAGATTTAAAAACCATGTAGTCTTTCATCAGCACGCTCACAACAAAGTTGTGCTCCTGCTTCATGCTTAAAAGGGACCTAGAGCTTTTAGAGCAACGCTAAGTATCAATTAGATGGCATCTCTGCAAAAGCCGGTCAGTGCTTTAATCTTTAAGAGTGGGGAAACAGGACACAGAGAAATAAAATCATAATTTGCCTTACGTCATGAACTAGCTCCTATTTGAACTGACTTCCTGCCTGACAGCCCCAGCTACAATAAACAAAATATCAAAATACTAATCTGTATATTGTTATATATTGGTGAGTCATCTGGGCGTCCTGTACTTCTTGCATCTGAACTGCGTGTTTCATGCTCTGACTGCCTCGGTGACCTTCCTTCCCAGCCCCTTACTTGTACGTTTAGATTGGACTTATAAACAGCTGCTTCTAAGAAGCCTTGACTCAAGTCATCTTCTCATGTAGGCTCCCCCATTTATTGCTCCCATTGCCTGCTGGATCTCACAACATTGTGGCGCTAAATGAGCCCTATTGTAATATTGGGAAGCCAGCATTTTTGTCTCTCTGCTCTCTGCACAGTGTCTACAACATGCTATTGATTCCATAATGCTTTTCAGCTAAGAATGTAAAAATGATCTATACACCAGTCAGGAGAGAACATACTATAATGTTAAACTGCCTTGACTTGTTTCTTAATGTAAGGTATCTGCACTGTCAATAGGAGACACCTCTATGACGCCCGTGAAGGCTTTCCCACAGAAGCCGAAATGAGAGAAGAAAACCCGCCCTGAGTGTAGCAGAACTCATCTGGAAGGCCGATGTCCCAGAGCAAACGAAGGGAGTGAGCAAGCTGAGTGCTATAACTCGGCCCTCTTCACCCCTGACACAGAAGCAGTGCAGCCAGCCGCCTCAGGCTCCTGCTGCGCCCCCTCAACCAACAAAGCTGATCTTCCTAGTAACAAAAGTGTGCGCTTACTATAAATGCCCACACAGGTCAGACAGGTGTGACTCAGAGGTTTGGGCTGACTAGGCCTCACAGTAATTATAGAGATGACAAGGGCTTTTACAGAGCTAAACAAGGGCTCATAGCACATCAGCATACACACAGCATATACGGAGAGAAACCACTTGATGATCATCAGATTCAGGGTTATTCACAACAGCTCCTTAGTTAATAATTAACACTATGGGGAATTAAGGGGTTGTATACACTGTTATGGCAAAAAGATTCCAGGAAAGGCTATGCAGTCTCCTAGTACTAAAATCATGGCAGAGGCTCTAGTTTTGAAGCGCTATTGGATATGAAAGCAAGAGAGAAGCCCAACTGAGTGAGGATGGAAGGAGGTGGCGCCCACAGGAATGGCTGTGCCTGGTCCTAGGTGACAACTCTAGCTAGTCCTGCAGTTGACTTCGGGGTTCAATCCCGAGAAATCTTCTGCTGGATTTTCCTGTTCCGGTGAGAAAAGGCCAACATTTCAGCAGTAAAATATCTTCTATTAACGATTATAAATCTTAATCTGACTAGAAGGGTTTAACTTACACTCACATTTTAAATAAACTTTATTTAAGTTGTCCTTGAGATTTTGTGCAATTTAATTTTTCAAATATACCAGATGTATTTAGAAATCTCTCTTTTGTATGGATGAAGTATGAGTCTAATTTTGTCTTTTTAAATTTTAAAATTTAGATATATTTTCTTTAAAATCCATCATTTATTCAGCTTATTTATATTGGTATGGTTTTCATGTCCTACATTCCATATGTGCTTGGACCTATTTCTGGATTTGACATTCATTTCCACTGGCCTCTCTATTCAAGCATCCACACTGTGCATTTTTTAATTATAGAAGCTTTATGGCATAATTATATCATGTAAGACTAGCCTCAACTCATTAGATTTTCTTTATTTAGAATACTTACATTTTTCCAGATAAATTTTATGTTCATCAAACAATAATAATTTCAGATTATAGTTATTGAAATCATATTAAACATACTAACTTTAAAGAATTTTTTGTTTTGAATTTTTCTTTCCAAAATCAAGGAATGATTTTCGGCTATTTCAGGTCTACTTTCTGAATAGAAGAATATTTTAAACCATTTCCTTAAGTAAATTTAGCACATTTTTCCCTTAAGCAGTCTAAATATTTCATTTCTTAAATTGTCTAACTTAAGTGGTTATTGTTTCTATCTGTGCAAACTATCAAATTTTAGATTAATCTAATGTCTACTTCCTTATATTTGAATTTTGTACTAGCCTTAGCATTATCTTGAGTTCTAGATTACCAACATAGCGGTTGTAATGAGATAGTTTCATTCTTTTCCAATTCTTCTCCTTTGTATTTTCTCTTTTTGAATAGAATTAGCTACGAACTCAAATCCTGGTTGCATGACTTCATTGCTTTGTTTTTGGCATTGACAAGACTGCCTTCAGGGATTCTTTACATATATATATATATATATATATATATATATATATATATATATATATATATATATATTGATCATGTTATGGAATGTCTATCAGAAAGTCTAGGCTTATGTGTAGATCGTTGGGGGTGGGCAGGCATGTGTTTTATAAAAACCTTCAGGAGTGATTCAAAGGCAAATTCTCACTTGTGAAAAGTTCCTTGTTGTCTGAGAGTAAATTAAGCAACTGCACAACTATTTATTGAGTTGCATTTTGTGTAGTACTCTGCATATAAAGACAGTCCTCTCAACTCAAGAAGCTTAGTTTAGCAGAGGGCAAAACCCTTCACGCCATCAAAGCAGTGTTCAATGCAACTGCTACAGTGTGGCTCATGTGGGATCAGTCGCCTCTCTGGGTGGAGTTGAATGTCTCTGCCTCATTCACAGTTTACTCCTGCTAGAAAATTACATCCAACAAGCCTATATCTTACGCTTTTTAAATAATTCAAATGTGGCTTCCATTAACAGTTAATGTTAAGCTTACATTTTCATGATATCCAAGTGAAAATTTAAATTTATTGGGATAGGGAGGTAGCTTCCTTAGAAAAATATTTACCACTCGTGGTGGCTTGAATGGAAATGGCCCCCATTGGCTTATACGGAGTGGGACTACTAGGGGGTGTGTCCTTGTAGGAAGAAGTGTGTCACTGGGGGCGGACTTTGAGGTTTCAGACATTCAAGCCAGGCCCAGAGTCTCACTCTCTTCCTGATGTCTGCCCATCTAGATGTAGAACCCTTGGCTTGCTCTCCAGCCACCATGTCTGGCTATGTACCCCCCGTGCTTCCCGCCATGATGATGGCAATGGACTAAACTTCTGAACTGTAAGTCAGCCTCAGTTAAATGCTTTCCTTTATAAGAGCTTCCGTGACCATGGTGTCTTTTCACAGCAGCAGAAACTCTGAATAAGACACCACCTAAATTCGTAGCACCCACATAAATAAAAACCAGGCATGATGATATGTGCTTGTAACCCCCACACTAGGGAGCTGAGGCCCATATCTGCATGAGAGACATTGTCTCAAAGAGCAAGGTGGACAGCTCCCGTGGAAGGACACTGAGGTTGACCACCAGCCTCTCACCCACAAGCACACACATGCATGCACACCTCACGAAAACATGTAGCCATATGTAGATGAAAATGTACACTTACATACATGTTTTTTTAAATATTTATTTATTTATTTATTTATTTATTATGTATACAATATTCTGTTTGCAGACCAGAAGAGGGCAGCAGACCTCGTTACAGATGGTTGTGAGCCACCATGTGGTTGCCGGTAATTGAACTCATGACCTTTGGAAGAGCAGGCAATGCTCTTAACCACTGAGCCATCTCTCCAGCCCCCCACTTACATACATGTTAAAGATAAATCTAAACCCCTGCCCAGTCCCTCCTCATCTGGCATCTATGTTGATGGCTGTATGGATTAAGGCAAGCAGTATGACTCATTTGGTGATTTCCATAATGATTTTATGACGAAAGGATAATCAGCTAGCTACGAAACAAATCCTGCTAAAGAATCTGAAAGCAAGGGTTTGGAATTTTTATTAGATTATTTCCATCTTAAATGTTTCTGACCTTGGTGCACATACTTTTCTTCCTAGTTTTGTATTTCTCATCTTCATGCACTTTTGAAGGTGACTGAAAGAAACTCAGATTTGAAGGTTAGTGGCAAACAGACGGCTGGGTTTGAAAAGAAGAGGGTTTTCAACCTGGAGTGTAGTAGAACTTTTCTCACTGGACAGATACTTCAAGATCAACGTTTGGTCTCCTTTATACTTCAAATTCAATGGGTCTAGCCTTGATGGCTCCTTTGGCTACTTGGTCTGAGGTCTCTTCAGTGTTCACCCAAGAACAACAAAGGTGGAGGGCTCAAAATAAGGAACAGAAGGCCAATGCTGGCTGAGTTGATGTTTCACCAAACACAAACTTGCACTTGAACATGAAGCAGGAGTCACTAGGCAAGAGTCACCGGGCAGAGGACAGTACAGCAGGCCTTGAGCAGAACTCCTGCCAGCAATGGAAGATCTCACTTTCTTTCCTTATTAGGGAGTTAACTTCCTGACATGGGAGTGCTATTGTTTGTGATTCCTTGTTCCTATGTTTGTTATTAGCTTTTGTTTTGTTTTGCTTGAGACAGGATCTTAGCATTCCTGATTGGCCTGGAAAAGGCTCTGAAGACCAAGTTGGCCTTGAGCTCACAGAGACCCTCTCAACTCTTCCCACCCATACAGGGGTTAAAAGTGTGCCCAATAGGCCTGGTCATACTTCCTTTTTATTGATATTTCCCTACACTTCCTGGGCAACTGTCCTAAACCTGACAAACTGTGTGTGCCGTTAACACATAGCTTCCTCTCCAGCAGTACAAAGGTGACCACATTAACTTTTCACCACATTATCTATGCATGAGTGTATGGGGTTTCTCAGGCTCCTCAGTATCCATAAAGCCTATGGTAAGAAGTTGTCACTTAGATCTGCTGATGGTTTACTGTCTTAAACTCTGTCTGCATCTCACATAGGAGAATGACTTACCTGGTGCCAAGATCGTTATCTTTCCGTTTTGTTTTTACATTGCAAACACAGTTTCCTCTCCATCCACTGCTCCTAGCCCTCTCCTCCCCCCAGATCTACTGCTGCTCCATTTTCTCCGCAGAAAGATGCAGGTCTCCAAGAGACAACTGCCATACAGGATGAGACAAGATACTTATTGACAAGGAGAAAACTTCCTATTGAGGCTAAACAAGACAACACAACGGGAGGAAAAGAGCCTCAAGAGCAGGTAAAAGAGTCAGAGACACACCCTCACCCTCTCTTAGGAGTCCCATAAAACAGCAAGATAACAGGCATAGCATAAGAAGACCTGGTGCAGACTCACGCAGGCCCTGTGTTTGCCGCTGCAGTCTGTGAGTCTATGAGCCCTGCTTAGCTGATTTAGTGGGCCACATCCTCCTGCTGTCCTTCACCCCCTCTGACTTCTACCATCTAAGCTCAGTTTTACATTCCATTGTTTAGTTTATGACAATACTGATGTCACAATAAGGTATCTTATAGAAGAAATTAACAAGTCAGAGTATAGGTAACAAAACCAGTGGCTTCCATAGTGCTATTCTTAACATGGTTCTTTGGGCTTGACTTTCCCTAGCTATCAGATCTATCATGAGGAACTACAATGAAGATTTGAGTTTTGTAAGGAACACTGAGGGGCCAATTCCTTCATCTCATTGTGTCCATACCTACTAAATTCTGTGTGTGTGTATGCGCGCATGCGCGCGTGCACATCTCATCTTTGTCTCCATATGGTTTCAGTATTGTGCTTAGCTGTCAATCTAGTCCCGTATACACTTAAATTAATGTAGCTAATAGAATAGGAGATTGATGAAGACAAGAATACTCCAAGAAGTGGAGCTAACCTGAAGCCAGACTACCCAACCACCCAGATGTACAAGCTGCAGTCTGAGAACCGGGGAGAGAATTTCTTTCTTTGTGACAATTAATGCTTGTCAAATGGTAGCTTAACAGCTTATGTGAATTTTGAGAGGCAACGTTAAATTTCTACTAATCATACACATTGAAAGTAGCAAATTTCTTCATAAATCAGTGCAGCTAACTTCCCAGCTTTGGCTTCCATGTGCTTCTCGGGAGCCTTGCTCATTCTGTTCTAGTCCAGCTGTACTGGAGCAGAAGCCTTCAGCAGAGCTGACTTGCTTTAGTATATTTATAATGTTGGCTCGTGCGTCTGAGGAGGTAGTGTTTTAGTCCCAAAAAATGTAAATTTCAAACCAAATTGACTTGCAATGAAAGCACTAGATTATACTATTGTATACTTTATATCCACAGAATTCTTTTCTGTTCAGTCGGGACAATGAGCCAAGACTGCAAAGGCTGGTCTAACACCGCTCCAGTCAGGGGAGCGGGCTCACAAAGCCCTGTGTGTCATGCTTACCCAAGCAATAAATTACTTTTTAGACAAAAATAACCTCAGAAATTGCTTTGGCTTTTCCTGAAGTAAAGATATTGAGTGCGTAGTATTGGGAACACTTTATTTTGCTTTCCATCAGGTTCAATTATTTTTCTGCTGGATGGCGAGCATCACAGGAGAACAGGAGAGGTTTCATATATCTCACTATTTTCTCACTCATTCCGGGTTAAATTTGTCCTCAGGAATAATTCTTCCTGCTTCATAACTTGGCCTCTTAGCATAGAAATCTTGTAAGAAAATTTAAAATTACTGACAAACAGGAAAAACATTATAGAGACTTTTCACCCTGGACAGTAAACACAGGCCAGCCTCAAACCACCACCCTCCTCACTCCACTCTCAGTGTGCTAGGACAACAGATGTGTGTCCTGTGCCTTGCTTCAAATTCGATTTTAATACCGAACATTATTTCTTTCAAGTTATTTCTAAGGATACACAGAGGCTATATTTTAAAAGTTTTGATGAAATACAGACAACGATTTCTTATTAGATCCTTATCTTCCTTAAAATTTCATAAATCAAGAGAATAAAAATGTCTCCTAATTTAGACTATCTTGAGAAGATTACTGACAACATCACACATACACAAATAGGCTAACATGGAAAGAATTAGCAAAGATGAAATCAAACGAAATTCCAACTTTGAGGAAAGCCTCAAATCTAGGTTAAAAAATCAACTAAAGACAGACTCAAATTCATCTGTAGGTGTGTGTGTTACTCCTAGGATAGAGCAAAAGATGCTAAGCAAATTGCCGCACATGGAGCTTTATTATTTATTTATTTATTTATTATTTAATTTTTTGGTTATTTTGATTCCCATGAGCTTTGGGATTTTTGTGGACTTATATAGTTCCTTCATAATCTGATAGATCACCACGAACCCTATTCCAGGACCAAATGCTTTTGAACACAACCGCACAGAATTCCGTGCAGTTTCGGGAAGTCTGCAGGGTGCATGCCACCAACTGCACAGTGCTTTGCACACAACAAATAGGAACTGGTTCGTGCTATCACAAGGCAGTCAGTCATCTTAGGGTATGGAAGCTTGGTGGCTCTTCAAGTTTGGAAGATAGAATTGTGACAACAGACAGCAGAACCTATGGGAGGAACCACACCAGCAGGACGCTGTCAGCTGCTTGAGTATGCTCCTCTGAGTTGAGTGTAGTGATCTCACTTTTTTCCTGGTAGCAAACACAAGCGCCAGCAGATCCAGCTTTGTGAGAACAGGAGGCAATATCTCTGCATCAAACCCAGAGGAGTCCATCTCCACATGGGGCTGCTATTCTCTAACCATGGCCCGGCACCGACCCAGTCAGAGGTTTGTGACCACTGCGGCAGGGAGATCAGGGAGGCAGAGTCTGTAGAAGGAAAATGGAACCTCTTCAGATTCTGTAGCCAACATCTCAGGGCCTTAAATCGGGGTTCTAGGACAGCTGAGATAATTGGCAAAGTGATTATCTTCCTCATCTTTATGTAAACTACTCAAATGAGGTGATTGAGGAGAAGGGGACAGGTTTGCAACCAATGGAGAAACTGAGGCTGTGTGAAGGGGTCACCAAATCAACACTGTACAGATAAACTGGCTTCCTGGGGGTACTTAGGGAGTATGCATAAAACGTGTGTGCATATACATTTAAAATATATAACCAGTGGCACCCGACTGAAATAAGACCACGTGCATTGTTTTGTGATTTCTAATGCTTTTGCTGACTTGTGCTGAACTTCTGTATTCTTAGTAAGTCGCTGAAACTGACAAAGTGTTGGACAAAGATGAATGCTGCCTGCTGTTTACCAGCAAGGGAGCTGCTGGGTTTTCCTGCTGTCGGGAGTGGGAGCAGATCTTTGCTGCGCTGCAGCGGGGTTGCTGACTCTTGGAGGGAGTTGAGTCTTTGGTGGCACTCAAGATGTAAAAGCTCGTCATGGAAATGTTTGAGTTCGCTGTGCGTTTCCTGGCTGCTTTCTTAACTCCGGAAAAATGACGAGCTTTCAGTTTTGTTTTCCATTCCAGCGGGGTCCTCAAAGTGCTTCCCCGTAGAATGACCAGCAGTGACCTCAAGCTAACCTCACTGAGCAGTGCAGTGATTGTGCAGGTTTAGCAGTGTTTGTTACATTTATCTGTAATTTATTAACTGTAAGTTTATAGTTTTAGTATTTATTTATTCTTTCCTGTTTTTTTTTTTTTTTTTTTTTTTTCAGAGAAGGGGGTCTCTTGTAGACCAGGTTGGTCTTTAACTTGCAAATGTAGCCAAGGCTGGCTTTAAATTAACTCCTGGTCTTCCTGACTCTACTTTCTACCTCCTGAGGTGATAGCCATACACTGCCACACTTGACTTTTTACTTTAGGTTTTAATCACCATATTAGGAAATCATCTAGAAAAATAATAAAAATTTAACCATTGCTCTTGTGAGCCAGTTCAAAACCATCCTAGCAGGTGGCTTGCATAATCCGAAAGAGGAAAAGGCCAGTTAAGAAACAACTTGAGCCGGGCGGTGGTGGTACATGCCTTTAATCCCAGCACTCGGGAGGCAGAGGCAGGCGGATCTCTGTGAGTTCGAGACCAGCCTGGTCTACAAGAGCTAGTTCCAGGACAGGCTCCAAACCCACAGAAAAACCCTGTCTCAAAAAACCGAAAAAAAAAAAATTAAGAAAAACTTGAAACCATCGCTCCGCAATTGGAGAGCTGACACCGTGGCTCCATGCCGTGGCTCCACGCCGTGGCTCCACACCATGGCTCTGCTGAGCTCTATCTGGCTGGGAAAGAGACTCCACAACCACGTTTTTGTAGGCATCTACGTACACAATGCTCTCATTGGAATAGTTTGACTTTAGGATTTGACAGATTTTGCAGTGTTCATTTGTTTGGAATTTCTCAAATCCATGTTTTCTTTTATTAGTGTAAATGATTAAAAAGCTTTTTACATCACCTTTATAAAATGTGCTATTTCTATCCTTTTATAGTTTAACTGCGAAAGGGGCCAAACACGGCTGTCTGAAAGGCTTTCTGGCTCCACGGTGAGTGCGCATGATCACTGCTGACTCCCGTTCTATGGTTTCTGTCTTTTTTGTACTCTAATAATCTGGAAAACTGCGCTAGGCAAAACATGACACGGGACAGCCTGGACGTGCTGCTTAGTTCATCCTTCTTTTTTTTTTTTTTATAATTAATTAACTTGTTGTTTAAGACTAACAGGAATAAGCCGGGCAGTGGTGGCGCACGCCTTTAATCCCAGCACTCGGGAGGCAGAGGCAGGCGGATCTCTGTGAGTTCGAGACCAGCCTGGTCTACAGAGCTAGTTCCAGGACAGGCTCCAAAACCACAGAGAAACCCTGTCTCAAAAAAAAAAAAACCAAAAAAAAAAAAAAGACTAACAGGAATAACACCAAGGAACACTTGATATTTATTTTATTTTATTATGTTTAGCAATGAAAACAAAAGTCTCTTCCTCGGTGACTTTCTGGTAATTCAAACTCCCAGAAGCTTTACGAAACAGAAGAAACAAATGAATGAGAACAACTGGGCAGTAAATGAACTCAGAAACTAGATAGATATGATTGTATTAAAATGTTTCTGAGGTCAGCTAACACTTTTAATATCACACTGAAGGCAGAGACAGGCGGATCTTTGTGAGTTTGAGGCCATCCTGGTCTACATAGCAAGTTCTAGGACAACCAGAGAAACATAGAAAAACCCTGTCTCAAAATAACAACAAAAATGTTTCTAGGCAACTGGTTTAAAACTAAAAGGGATTGATAAACTAATAAGAGAAAGACAGAATGATCAAACTTGACTGAACACAAATTCAATACTTTGTGGTTGTTCTTCCTGATAATGACAGCTCCCACAAAGGGCCGGCTCCTTGTGCCTTGAGGAAGCCCAGATCACGCACGGTGGCATAGACTTTTAATCTTCAAACTGGGGAGGCAGAGGCAGGGGGATCCCAGTGAAACACAAAACCCTTACTGGTTTTAGGGCTGGTGAGGGCTCAGGGGTTAAGAGCACACGCTGCTCTTCCTAACGATCTCAGTTTGGTTCACAGCACTCGGTGAGGGGACTCACAGTTGCTTATTAGTCAGATCCAGAAGAGCTGGACAACATTCTCATCTCTTTTTCAGCTTCTTTGATTCCCTCCACACACACTCAGACACACACATGTGCTCATACACCACACACAGACACACACATGTCCTCATACACCACACACAGTCATACATAGCCACTCCTAACACACAGACCTCACACAGTCCTCCCACAGACCTACACCCAGATTCCCCATAGAACTCCCTACAGATTCCCACATGGACACACACACAGAGTCACACACAGACACACATATATACACACAGACCCACATACAGACACATACACATAGACACACACACAGACCCATACTCAGGCATACACACAGACCCACACACCGATACATACACATAGACACACAGACACAGAGACACACAATTTTAAAAAATGAAAAAAAAATGGTCTTTCACAGTAACATACTTAAGACCATAATAAGCATAATAATACATAGTTTAACTTTAAGGCCACACATTTCTTCCTATCTCTATTTCTCTGTCTCGGTTTTGTTTTGTTTGTTTGTTTGTTTGTTTGGGACAGGGTTTCTCTGCATAGCCCTGCAACTATCCTGGAACTTGCTCTGTAGACCAGGCTGTCCTCAAACCCAGAGATCTTCCTACCTCTGCCTTCTGCATGTTGGGATTAAGGGTGTGCACCATTACAGCCTGGCCTTCAGTCCTATCTTAAGCACAGGATAGTCAGGTAGTCTTTTCTTTCCTTTTTTATTTTTCATTCATTTTGAGATGGGAATCTTATTATGTACCCCAGGTTGGCCTCTAATCCATAGTTAGGACTCAGACTGACTTCGCACTCCATTGATCCACCCGCCACAGCCTCTGTCCCTAGTGCTGAAAACCTAATAGTGTCCACCACACATCTACACTCAGCTCCTGTTGTTTAAGCAGGGTTCTTACAAGGAAGCTGGCCTCAAACTATGTGCCCGAGTCAGTCCAACTGGTACTCTCCCTACCTCGATGTCCACCCTGACTCCCTAGTCAGAGAGCTGCTTTTGCACACACCCTTGAGCACTGGGTATACCTAAACATCACAGTATGTTGTTGGTGACATTTCCCCCATAAGCCTTCTTCCTTACGTAGAGTGTGATAGTTAGGGTTGGTGGCCAATTGACAAAACCTAGACTTCCTCAGGAGATAAGCCTCTGGCAAGCCTGTGGGATTGTACTGATTACATTAATTGAGGTGGGAAGATCTGCCTTCTGTGGGCGGCACCATTCCCTGGGCTGGGATCCTTGACTGAATAAACAGAAAGGGGGTTGAAGTAGCTCTGCAACCTTTGCCCTTGTCTCCTGATGGTGGATGTGATATGATCAGGGACCCAAGCTCCTGCTGCCGAGACTCCCTTGCCATGCTGGACTGGCTGCACTTGAGCTGTGAGTTACACAAATCCTTTCTCCCTTGCTTCTGTCGAGACACAGAGAAAGGAAGCACACTGTAGCTGTAGAAAGACCAACAAAGTGGCTGGTGTTTTAATTCTATGACTGTAGGATTTGAAGGAAGAGTCAGGGTCCATCACTTTCTTTTTCCTTAACTGAGGCTAAATTTTGTCAGGGAAAAATGTGAAGAGCAGAAATGCCTTCTTTAAAAGTCCTGATCACCAGACGGTGAGTGATAGTAGCGTTCCCAGAGTGAAATCCGCAGCCATCTGCAATCTTTGCATTTGAATAGTCAGCCCACTTTAAGGTTAATCAGACAATGCATAAACAAATCAGCCAACTCCCCATGTTTCTATTAAAGAATTACCTGCTAACTAGTAGACAATCATGTGTTTCAAAGCAGGTGGGTTTTTTTTAAAATAGAAACAGAAAAAAAAGTATATAATCCTTCATTCATCATTCCTACTAATATAAGCAAACAGGCCCCATTCACGGCAGAACATTTAGCATTCTGTTAGCAACGGAAAGAACGCTTCCCCAGCAACGGGAAAACCCGAAAAGGACATCTATTTTTAAAAATAAAATGTGAAACCCTCAGCATTTTGCTGATTTAATGAACAAGACAAATTATAAATCTTTCCCATGCAAAAGAGGTGAATATCCTTATAGAGTCAAGAAGGGAGTGGTTTCACACGCCCTTTATTTAATCATTTAATTCTATGTCCGCAGGGTTTGTAGCTGTTTTTGTGTCCTTTGCTTTGTTTGGTTTTTGACTCCCACCCCCACACACATACACCTTTCTTCTGAGTTCTGCTCCTGAATTTGCACACGTGGCTTTCCAAGCAGGAGGTGTCTTCTCTGCAGTGGAAGGTGGCAATGCAAGTCCATCACCGCACAGAACAGCACACAGCAGCGGGTGCCGCTGTGGGGCGGCGGGAGGTCTCGCAAAAGGTGGTGATGAACGTGCCTGTTGAAGAAAAGCCCTAGGAAAGGCAACTGCAGCTCGCTTCTCGCCTAGAGTCAGAGTTTCAAGGCAGAAGGACCCGAAGCAGTTTGGATTTGTGGCCTAAGCTTTGTCCAGTGATTGCAATCGCATGCTGCACCATGGGCCGTAGAGCAGGGCTAACCTAACTGTATGTTTCAACCCTGCCTTTACAGAAAAAGAAACAAAAATTTAACTGGTGATTTCTCACTTGGAGGATTTCGGGCTATTAATACCCAGACAGCGCCACGCTGCGAACATTCTGTTCCCGGCTTTATTTTTATTCCACGGGCAAGAATTTCCGGGGGCACCTGTGTCACATCTCCACCATTTAGTTGTTTGTGTGTTTACTACAAGTAGTTTTCAGTTTAGAAATTTCACTGATGCGCGGGTGCAGGCATGGCAGACTAACATCAGCGGTGCTGTGGAAAAGTGACAGAACTCCTCCAACAGTTCAAACAGCCTTAGAGGTTGGCTAGAGACAGGAAGCAATATAATGGCAGTCTTTGATATCCCCCTTCCTCTGTAAACATGGAAGTAGCTGAGGTAAGCCTTATAGAAGGAGGCGTAGCAGGCTTGGTCACTTCCTTCTCTGAAGACAGAAACAGAAGGTCAGAGTCTTCACACTTGTGATTGACGCCCAGTGCTACCTTAGTGCATCCAAACCTAAATCATCTACTTCTCGTGATATACACACGTGTCTGTGTAAAGTGATATGCGTATATGTCAAGGATATGAGCATATGTGCATACACATTTCTTCAGCTATTGACTGTACTATTATATTTATTGTATAAAGTTGAACAAATATTTGAACTCTCTGGCTTTACCTCTTTGTAAGGTGGGAATAATAACTGCTATTATCTTAAAAGGTTGTTAGGAGGCACTTAGAATCTAGTACACAATAAAAACTCAGTAAGCATGAGGTGGTTGGGTATTACAGAGAATATGTTTATACAATAAAATCATTGGCTGTTCAGATCTACAGACAAACGTGTAAAAACAATCTTTTCATGTACTTCCCCTTACATTTTAGGGCCCTGAGAGCATTCTATATGATTCTGTGATGCTGGGTACATAGTATTAGAGAAGAAGACTCATGGAAATGCGCAGCACAGGAAGCGAGGCAACATTCCCAAATTAAAAAACTAAAAGCCAATAACAAAAACCCTCATCCATTTAGATCACACAGATCTCAGGAACAAAAGCAAACTGTCACCAGGAATCTAACTGTATTATGAATACACGAAACAATCTCACCGAAGGTTGTGGGAGACGAACCGCTAAACTAAGCAACTTTGGAAACGTTCGGGGTCTGTAAAAGAGCTTATGCAGGCATCAGCTCTGTACTCTGGGTGACAAATGTTTCCCATGAGAGTACATGCTAATAATTCTGATATTGCTATACACACATTTATAAATGCACACGTGTGCCTATTTATATGTGCATTTGAGTATGTGTGTGTGTGTCTTTGTGTGTGTGTGTGTGTGTATGTGTGTGCACTAGAAGACATCTGGTGCCCTTGGGAGTGCTGTCCTCCTTATTTCAGGTTCTTGTCTGCCCTGAAGCCCACCACTGCCTGGGGTGACTGGCCAGTGGGCTGTGTCCGCCTCCGCAGTGCCGGGATGACACGTGTGTACCGTCATGCTCAGCGTATGTACATGGGTTCTGATGATCCAACTCGGGAAATCATGCTTTCAAAATCAGTCCTTTACTGATTGAGTTATCTCTTTGGCCTTTCTACTCATATTGAAATTGAACAATTTAGTAAATATAAACAGCTGAGAGGAAGCCAGCTTCTCACTGTGGAAGAGGAATTGCACATAATTAAGGAAAGGAAGCTAGAATCATGCTTCTGATAACAGATAGGATTGGAGAGGTTAGCATGCCCTTTGTTAGTGTATAGATCTGAGTCATCTACCCCAGGCTGACCTGAACTTCTGTTTCAACCTCCCAGGTGGTGGGATTCTGGGTTGCACTAGCATGCCCAGCTATGATTAACTTATGGCTATCCACAAGCATGTATATATGGGTATATATATATATATATATATATATATATATATATATATAGTATGTATTCTGTTCTGGTTGGAATGCGAAGTGTCCCCAACAGGTGCAGCTGCTTGAACACTTGGTGTCCACCCAAGTGGCACTGTTTTGGAAGGATGTGGAATCCTGAGGACTGTGTGGTACGGCTGACAGAAACAGATGATTGAAGCAGGCCTCTATCCCTGGTCGGCAGTCTGCTGCGCTATAGGCTGAGCTATAACACCATGGCATGATGGGCTGTATTTCTTCAAACTGATCTAGAACTAATCTCTAAGCTGCTTCTATTGGGACCTTCTTCACAGCAACAAGAAGAGTAACTTGTGTTGTTACTCTGTGCGTGTTACAGAAGGAGCGGGCTGCTTGTTGTCCCAGCTACTTTACACCCGAAATACACTCGAAATAATCACACAGAATTTGTATTAATTAAATCACTGCCTGGTCCATTATCTCTAGCCTCTCGCTGGCCAACTCTCACATCTTGATTTAACCCATTTCTGTTAATCTGTATATTACCATGTGGCAGTGGCCTACTGGGAAAGATTCAGCATGTCTGTCTCTGACAGCTTCATGGCTGTTCTTCGGCCGCCCTTCTTCCCAGAATTCAGTTCTGTCTACTCCGCCTATCTAAGTGCTGCCCTATCAAAAGGCCAAGGCAGTTTCTTTATTCAACCAATGAAAGCAGCACATCGACAGAAGGACACCACGTGCACTTCACTAGTCTATAATGAACAACAGGCCGAGCAGCAAACGTCACTCCTAGAGTCCAGGTCTTGTTTCTAGTATTATTTCCCAATAAACGGAACCGAGGTTTCTCTGAGATGGCTGATTGTAGGTTAGGCCAAGGAAGAGCCAGTTTCAGCCCATGTGACCAAAAGTAGAGGAAGTAGCCAAAAGGAAAACCAATCAACCAACCAACCAACCAACCAACCAACCAACCAACCAACCAACCAAATAACAACAAAACAAACAAAAAACCAAAGAAGCACAAAAACACCTCTTCCCACACTGATGAGAACATACATGCAAAGGGACAAAAGACAACTAGATGCATTCCACTGGATAAAAAGCAGAGGACGAGAACAATAAACTAGCATTGGATTATAAGTAGCAGTATAAAAGAAGTATCTATGTACCCCACCCCCCATGTAAGTAATGTGATGCTCCCTTTGCTCCTGTAGGTGACGTCCCCACCACCATTGGGCAAGATAGATGCAAAGGCAGACATGGAAGTGAGGGTGACCTGCTGGAAGACGGGTCTCAGCGGGAGAGGAGAGAGGACGAAAGAAGGACGCAAGTGACTAAAACTCACGTGTGAGACTGTCAAACAAGCTAGTTTTTCCAAATAGAGAAGTGGCAAATCTCTCACCGGAAAGAATTCCACGTAATCTGTTAGTGCGCCGTCCCCAGAGACGAGCAGTGGCCCACATTTCCGTCTTCTAGGAATGGATTGGGCATTGTGACTTCCTCCTCAGGCAGAGCATGGAGGTGCAAGCCCCTCACCAACACACACATCCACTCCAGTGAGGTCTGTGTGCTCTCGGTAAGCGCCCCTGAAACCTGGATCTGCCAGTCCTCCTTCAGAAGCTCCCTGCCCGCTACAATGCCTGTACTAAAAGGCACCAAAGAAAAGTTTCTGTGAATAAGAACAAAATGTTGAAAAGTTGTCTCCATCTAACTTGTGGTTTTAATTCACAAAGCAAAATCTTGTGTTTGCATGTGTGTGTGTGTGTGGGGGGGGCGTGCATGCGCTAGGGCACGTGTGTGGGCAGAGGACCACAGGTGGCAATCCTTGCCTTCTACTTTATAGGAGGCAGTCTCTGGTATTTTCCTGTTGCAGAGACCAGACAAGCTGGCCTTCAAACTTCTTCTTCCTGAAGGAGAGACAGATCAGCTTTCCACAGGTCTTGGTGGTCAGAACTCAGGGCCTAGGGGTCACATGGCAAGCGTTTTATCCATTGAGACAACGCTCAGCCAAAGTATTTGTTTATAAAACTATTGATTGGAACACCATTATTATACTACTAAGGTATCAGCTTTTACATATTTGAAGTACGTCCTTCTATAAAGATCTTAGTGTAATATTATTTTACAGCTATTATTGCAGAGATAACTGAACATTATCATTTTGGGGTTCTGTGTGCTGATAGCAGAGCCCCATAATATTTCTGTCTTAATGAGCTGGGTCAGTATATCCTCAATAAGGAAAGGATATCCTAGGCTTTTCAAAGCTTGCCTGATTTGAATTATCCTACTAACATCTAGCAGAATACAGATGCCCTGTTGTCTGTTTTTAGAATGGATTGCTGTGGCCAGTATGTTACTCCAGTTCTGCTTTGCTGGTTTTGTTTCTGGATTTTGTTAAAGTTTAAGACTCAATGCTCAGGATAGGACCATCAGTGCATAAATTGTTTCAAATTTGTTAAAAGTGAGGATATTGAAGGTTTCAACATAAAGATAATACAAGATACAATTTTGCTAATTTTATTTTTAAGTGAATACATGTATCACAGCACTACATTGTATAATCTGAGTCTGTATCATTGTGAGTAAGAAATAGAACTAAAATTGGCCTATGATGCTAAAATGTAAACATAAAAATTGCTGGAGAGATGCAATTCATTTGGGAAGAAAATGACATATGCTTTTTCAGTTTCTCAAAATGAAATTAGATCCAATTTGTGGGGAGCTCAATATGTAAAGATAGTTTTTGTTTGAAAACCAAAGAAATTGGCAATGGACATTCTCAGTCTCTGAAGGCTTTGACATCAAGGTCGGGGGCCTGTTTTAAGTATCTAGGGCTTAACTCGCCTTGCCCCTCTTCTGTGACATCCTCTCCAGGGTTCACCAGGCAGATCCACACAGCTGTGGGACCTGTGCTTCTTAAGAAAGGGTCATGTGCTTCGTAAGAAAGCTTGTTTTGTTTTAAATTTCTTATCGCCAGTCCAGCATCCTCCAGCCTCAGGTTTCCTCCGAGCAGCTGATAGGAATAGGAATAGGAATAGGATGTCCTTGAGGCCACGCAGAAAGAAGTTGTGACCCTTTCTAAACAGGGGCTTACTTTGTTTAGATTTCTAAGTTACTTCCTTCTGTAAGCATTTTCTTTTCCAGCTACATAACTCAATTTCCGTAACTTTCTGCAATAATGTATTTTACTTGATTGCTTTCCTTGCTAGTAAATTGACACACATCCAACATATGTGTAAGTCAGTCAAGAGAAACCAGGTTTTGTTGGACAGGCTAGTAATCCTAGCTGCTCAGGAGCTGAGTCAGGACCAAAAATTCAAGGTCATCCTGGCTTAGAGAGTGAGTTCATGGCCAGCTAAAGGAACACACTGAGACTCTATCAAAGAGTAACAAGACATCTAGAGATATAGTTCATAACTGCAAAATAAGAATGTGCCACCTTAGTTTTTAAGTAGTTTAATTTTCAACACAAAGGGATTGTTTCTGGTTTTCACTAGGGTGTTTTCCTGAGGTCTCTTGGGCAATGTCTCACTGTTCATTTAAGAAACATTGAGCATCCTCTCTGTGCCACATACGAACCCGTCCAGCACTTGGGCCACTAAGGAGAGATCACTGAACATAGAGGAAATTCCTGATTCCTCGAAGCTTGCATTCTACTAGGAGATAGAAAATAAGAAGAAACTCGTAAGCACAGCTACCATGAAAAAGAGACCAGAGCAAAGAGGAGAAGATGGTAGGGAAGAAGCAACATTTTAGATGGGAGGCAAAGGTGTCTCTGCTGGTATTTGGTAAGATTCTTCCGGATAGAGTTCATTGTGCCAAGGTTTTGGGCACTAGGATGCCCAGTTATTATAGGAGCAGGGAGTGGGCCTAATAGAAATAGTTGTGTGGAAGGTGTTGGGGGGTAAGGGGTAGGTGGAGACCGGGATGCCTATCAGCACAGGATTTTTAGGTCATATTAAAAGATTTTGGCTGGGAAATTAGATTGGAAGGGCTGGGAATTGTGATTTGTTCCCAGGCTTACAAAGTTCTGAATGCTAATGGCATGCACACTCAAAATTTCCACTCCTCTCTCCTCACACAGGCTCTCACTTATCCTGGGATGGCCTTGAACTTGTTTTATTTATTTTTAAATTAACATTAACCCTGAATTTCCATCTCTCCAGGCTCTACAGCCCCAAGAGCTGGGATCACAGACAACTATTACGACACCTGATTTCTGTGCTGCTGAGGAGTTAACCCCGGCTTTGCGTGTGCTCATTGAGGGTTCCTAATTTACTACTTTTTAAAAAAGTGAAAACAGTCTGGCGATGGTGGAGCACACCTTTAATTCCAGCACTCAGGAGGCAGTTGCAGAGGCAGAGAGATCTCTGTGTCCAAGGCAAACCTGGTCTTCAGAGCAAGTTCAAGGACAGCCAGGGTCTGGGGCCACACAAAGAACCCTGTTTCAAAACAAACCAAAAAAAAAGAAAGAAAAAAAAAAAGAAAAGAAAAGCTCCTTCCTACCCCCAAGTGAAAGAATCTTGCTTCTAGGAAGGGGAAAGGATGGAAAAACAGAACATACTACTCAGGCCAGACAGCTGAATTAAAGTTTTAATTCACTGGTTGCTATTTTAAACATTAATGAAACTTCTGCATTCTTATTTACAGGTTGGAACAGTATCTTCTTCCAGGTTCCTTGTCGTCTCTTCTCTTGGTTTCTCTTAATATCAATGCAGTTTGTAGTTTTCAATCTTGTTTCCTATTTATAGATTAATCTGTCACCACCGGAAATATATTTTATTGTATTGCAGAAGTTAGAATGCCCTTGTTCCAGCAAAGGAGAAATTAGATATAAGTTGCAGAGTAAAACAAAAACTACTTTCTACTACTTTAAATGGAGCAGCTTTTTTTTTTTTTTTTTAAAAGTACATGATTGCTTAAATCAATTTTTCTTCGGGTGGACACCAGCGAAGGGAGATAATACAGGGTTTGTAATGCAGTTGCTTTCCTCGCTGTTAGAATTTACGAGCACATCCTTAAATTACATTTAGCACAATAGTACCATTGTTAAGGGCAAAGATTCCAGTACACAGGAAGTAAGTGCTGGCTTTAGTTTTCCACAATCCCTTTTATAATAAACCTTTTGTAAGAAGGCGATGCAAGTATTTTATTTCCCAAGTCCAAACACTTCTCAGTTTCCTTGCAAATTCGTTGGTAATGGCCGAGGTTCTTCAGGAAAACTCCTTCATGGCCAGTCAGGAAGAAGCGGGCGTTGTTTTACTGTAATTCACCTTACAGGTGGTCTGAGAGAGGTGTCCTGGTCTCAGCCATTCACTTCGGGACTACTGACAGAGACATCTATTGACACCTGTTTCTTCGGGCAGATAAACACATTATATAAATTATATACAACTTTAAAAATAAACCCCAATAATGCTATGGAGACTGCAGCTACCGGGCAAAAGCCGCTTGGTTTTTAAGAGTCTCTATGGAAGAAACCCTAAGCCTTCGAGCTTCGGCAGCTTCTGGCCAATCAGCGAGGCAGCAGCCCTAACTGTGCCAGGATCGGGGTGAAGAAGACGATCCGCCCGGGATCACACCGACAACCTGTCGCTCGCCCAGCGGACGACTCGAACCGGAGCGCTGGGGAGGCAGGGCGACAAGTTTCTGCCCAAGTTTCGGGGAGCAGCGCGGCGCGGGCGGGCGGGCGGGGGCGGCTGCAGTTTCAGGTCCCCGCGCCCGGAGGCGCCGTCCCGAGCGTGTCCCGAGCGCCCTCGGTTCTCCTCGCCCGCGTCGGGGGACATGCGCGATGGACGCCCCTCCGCCGCGATCCCCGCCCGCGTCCCTGCCTCCCCCGGGATCCCCGACCCCGCCGGCCGCCCAGCTCCCCGGTCGCGTGCGACCCAGCGCCCGCCGCCTCCGCCCCTGCGCGCGCCGGCGCCATGGAGACGGTCACAAGACGCCCGCGCCCGGCGCGCCGGCCAATAGGAGCGCACGTCGCGGGGGGACGCGGACGTCGCTCTTCCAAGATGGCGGCGCGTCCGTCGCGAGCGGCCCGTCCGGGGGGAAGCCAGCGGAGCCGAGTTCAGCCGCCGCCCGGGACGGGACTGAAGCAGCAGTTGCCGCCGTTGGCGGCGACCCGGGTCGTTTCCGCTGCTGCGACGGCTGCTGCCATGCGGCGAGGTTAGGGAGGACCTCACTCCCCCGGGGTGGAATGATGTTAACAGAGGTAAGCGGCGCCCCACTGTTCACCTGAGAGGCGGGCGGGCGAGCGAGCGGCACCGACGCCGGCGCTGGGCCCGACCCGCTCGGCGGCTCCACCGGACCCGGCTCGACCCGGCCCTCCCGGGCGGCCGCCGGCTCCCACAAGTGCCCCCGAGTGGGCGCGGTGCTGACTCGGCAGAGTTCCACCTCCTCCGGCCGCCGCTGCCTCCCGGCGTCCGCGCCCCGCTGCCCCGAGGCGGCCGCCGCTGTGTCCCCTGCCGCGTCCCGGTGCCCGAGGCCGGCCTCCGCCCGGTCCGCGTCTCCGCGCTGCCGGGCCCGCTCGGCCTCACCGGGCTGGACCAGCATCCTGCCGGGGGCAGCCGGCCCGAGCCGCTCTGCCTGCCGCCGCCTCGACTCTCCGGCCTCGCGCCCTCCGTCGCGGCCCCCGCATCCCGTCGCGTTCCCGCAGTCGGTGCCCCGGTCCCAAAGTTGAGTTGGCCGTGCGTCCACCTTCTTGACCCCCTCGGAACAGTTTTTCTCCTGTGTCCCGAAATGGAAGTAGGGCAGCGGCGATGGACCAATCGGTTTCCCTTTTCTCAGTGCCCACTTTGAAGAAGTAGAGTTTGCCTGCACTGGCAAAACCTTACGGGGGTAGGACTTACTCGGGGCGACTCGGTTAGTGGCTGGAGGTGACATGGCTGTGCGAATGGTCCGTGCAGGTGTGGACGGCTGACGCCGTGGGTTTAGGGAAATCCTAGGACCGTGCGCACTTGAGGTTCTGTGAGGATCCCGATGTCAGGGACAGGTATGGGCATTCTTGTGAGCTGCTGTGAGGGTCCTAAGCAGCGTTAGTGATCATTGGGAAGCAGTCCTACACTGGCCTGAAAGGGAAATAAAATATTTGAGACAAGTGGCTTTTACTGTGCTCAGAGCGACGATACAATAGGACACACTGAACTTTCCAAGCCTTTGGAACTTGGCTAAGAAGCTGCAGCTTCATTTGTCGTCTGTGTCCTGAGCCTGGCATATATGTCGCACCTGAGAAATCCTTACCGGTTGACTGTTAACTGAGGAACCACGCGTTCCTAATAGTTAGAAGTTCACCTCACGTTTCCCAGTTCTACATTTTATCTTTAGTTTTCTGGTTACCTTCATTGTCACAGAATGTGGTCTATCGTAACTTGTCATTAGTTGTATATTTAAAAAAGCAAATAGCAGTTCAGTTTCTTTTATTCTCATATTTTGGCGAGAAGCTGCCTTATATTAGTGTTAGTAACTTTTCTGAGTCACCTGTGTTTGTGTAGTATGGCATGTCCTTTTGATAGGACTTTTTAGAGTTTTGATCTTTTCACAATGAAAATAGTGAGCTAATGGCAGCGTAACTGTCTTGGTTTGGATAGACCGAGCATTCATTCTAAGCTTCTGTATTTTTATACGGCTTAGTTTCAGTAAAGTGTTTTAAACAGGTCACAGATAGTAGTAAACCTTCCTTTGTTGCAGTGTGTGTCAGTGTGTGTACCTGTGTGTGTACACACACTGGCTTGGTAGTGGCAGAGCTTGGTAGTGTTCCACTGTTGGTAGTTCCTATGGAGTTATTTTATCAAGCACCACTTTGGGCTGCCTCTCTAAAGTAAAACTCAGATTAAATTGTCCTTTGATCTCATCTGTGATTTTCCGTAGACATTTTGTAGACAAGCTGACTGAAGTCCAGAGACTTGTCCAAGGTCAGATAGTTGTTAGTGAACTAGTTGGAGCTAGGAGTCTGGTGTCCTGACTCGGTTCAGGACCCACCACTTTGCGCAGCGGCCCTCAGTAGTGTTCAGCTTTCTTGACCAGTTTAAAAACATTTTACTTCCTTTTCTGAATATTGTCAGCAGTTGAACAGAAGAGAATTCATTACTTGAGGCTTTTTTGCTGAACTTAACTTCTCTGGTTTTTTTTTTTTTTATTTTAAAGCCCAGTAAATAGTCCCATTTTGAAGTGTTTTAGATACAAATGACTTCGCGTGTGTGTGTGTTGTGTGTGTGTGTGTGTGTGCAAACGCATACGTCTGTCTGTCATGTCTGTCTGCAAGTGGTAACACCAGCCACCAGGTCTTTGGGTTTAGTTAGTGTTAGATCTCCGGATCTACAGGGCTGCACCACCTGCTGAGGGGTTTTCCTAGTCTTTTGTTGGTCACGCTTAGCAGGTGTTTCCCTGGTCAGAGACCAGGCAGAGAGTTCAGGTCGGTGACGCTGTCACTTTTGGCTTCCTGACAAAGCAGGTTGAGAGTTAAAAACGAGAGCAAGAGTCACACTTGAGTGCTCTCATTCAAGTTCTGTGCTGTGTCCTCATAGTGTAGAGTCCTCCTCCTCCCCTTCTTCCTTTCCCTCCTTCCCTCCATTCCTGTCCTTTTACGTCCATTCCATTTCTGATGTTGTCACTATGCTGTTCTTAATTAAAAACAGAAACAAAGAAGTGGGCATACATAGATATGTGATCGTAATATCAATAATAAGCATTCACACAAAACTATCCAGTTCTGCATTTATCAAATTATAGATTTAATTGAAACGGTGGAAATGAGATAATGTGTGAGTTATTCATTAAGAGCTATTTTAAGTAAGGCAAAAGGGAATATTATTCACTTAAGCAAAATAATACGTACATCAAACTTTGAAGCCTGTGAAATGACATTCGTGTGAATTGAAAGTGTAAGCCTACTTAGGCAGCCCTTGTTTTTAACTTTTGGCTTCAGTTTTTGCTTTAAAATTTTTAAATTTTAAAATTTAAAATAAGCAGTTAACTTATTTGGAAGACTGTTCATTTTGTGTATTCGTGTGTCTTCATGTTTTCCAGCAGGGGTGATGAAACTACTTTTTAACATGCACTTAAGATTTCTTCCTCTGCTTTGGTCCCTATTAAGACTTAGTATTTTCAATGTTTCTCCTATAAGATTTGCAAAAATTTATCATGATATGGTTGAAAATTATTTGCTTAATAGGTTCTTGCCTTTTGCTTATTAATAGTTAACTTTACATCTCAAAATTGGGACTTTTTAAACTTCAGAATGTGTTTTAATTAGTGTGAATTTTCTCACTATTAAGATATTGTTAAATATCACTGAATTTCATTAGTAAACTTTTAAGGTTTTCTTTATTCTAGAAGCTGTCCTAGGACAATGATTCCGGTGGTTTGACAGCAAAGTGAAGGTGTAGGCGGTGGGGGAAATGTGCCAGGTTGGTTCTGGGAATAATGGCGTACCGTTGGTTTGTGTGATCAGTTGTCAGGCACTGTCATTTTTGTGAGTGCACAAGTAGTGACTGGGCCGGATGGTTCAGACCTGCAGTTCCAGCACTTGAGAAGTGTAAACTCAAGGAGCAAGGCTGACATTTGGTTCTAAAGCTAGTCTGGGCTACGGGAGTCCCTGCCTCAAAAACAGACAACCCACAACCAGAAGAGAGAGACAGTGAGAGACAGAAGTGCCTGGGTTTGTGAGTGTGTGGCAATGAGTTTATGACAGTGTTTTTGATTTTTAGATATGAATACTGGTGTTTTACTTCAAGGTTAGCAGACACAAAACAGATGGAAAAGGCCTTAATGGCAGGACTCTTAGAAGTCCCGGCTTGTTAAGGAATGAAAAGGCCTTGTGGTTCAGATAAATTAGGAGGATACTTGCACAGAGAAAATGAAATCAGTTTCCTCTCTGGAGGACTGCTAGATGCTTTCCATGGGTGATTGACTCAGAAGGAAAGTGATACAGTTATAGCCTGTTGCAAAGTTATGTGGCCATGGAGACTCCAGAAATGCTTGTGGATGATTGTGTATCAAGGAAAAAAGGGTCTGAGCTGCTAGGGACCCTTTACATACATGACTGACTGTACACACACACTTGCCTGTAGTACTACATAAAATACTATGGCTGTATTTATTGATTAGTATATTTATGGTGGAAATACTCTTGGGATCGATTAATCCTTAAACTATATGAGCTGCTTCTTTAATTATTAATTAATGGCATTGTAAAGGCTGCTAACCAGAGCGAGAACTCTGGAGGCTTATCGGTATTTGCGGCACGTGAAGAGGTGTGGAAAGGACTTTGCAAAGGGCGTGGAAGGTTTTCACTGGAATGACCCTGGTTGGTAGTGTACACTTTCCTTCTTTGGTGTTTTTAGAAGAGCTAAGCTGAATATTACTTTGTTTTGTTGAGACAGGGTCTCACTATACAGACCACAAAACCCTGGCTGTCCTGGAACTCACTAGGTAGACCAGGCTGATCTTGACCTCAAGAGATCTGTCTGCTTGCCTCTGCCTCTGGAGAGCTGGGATTAAGCCACTCACCTCGAAATATCTCCCTATTAGAAACTTTGTAGCCTTAGACCAACCGGGCGTCTCTTCCCTGTGTGAACTGAAGCACTTCTTCTCTGGCTCGGTGGACTGGGTTTCCTGTGCCGGCTTGCATGCCCACCCACCTTGTAGAAAACCCTCCCCTGTGCATTCATCCTGATGGACACTGAAGGTGATCACCTCTCTGGATACTACGAGAAGTGTCGTCATGAGCACAGCGCACATACCCCTTTGACATAGAGTTCTTTGAATTGCAGGAGCGAATAGTAGTTCTGCCTCAGTTTTTGAAGAATGGCCATGTATCTTATTCCTTGACAGCTATGCTAGTTTCCATGGGACTGTTGGTATCTTTGATCTTTTCGATAGTAGCTATTCTAACAAGCAGATAGGAAGTAATATTTCATTGTAGCTTTAATTTGCATTTTCCCGATGGTGAACAGTTTTTCATCTTCATGTTGGTTGTAGTAGGTGTTTCATATCATTTGCTTACTATTGGAATAGGTTGTTTTCTTAAATGGTTGGAATCCCTTGTGTTTTAAATTGTAACCCCTTATCAGAACTGTGTTTGCCAATATTTTCTATTGTTACATGTGTTTTCTGTCTTTAAAATCTATTTATCTTGTGTTTGTATGTGTGCATGCATGCATGGACATGTGCACATACGTGTGTGCCCTTGCCTGTGCTTGTGGAACCCAAGGGTTTTGGAAGGGTGTCTTTTTCTGCTGATGTCTGCCTTACATATGAAACAGAGTCTCTCTGAACCTGGACCCCACTTACTCTGTTAGCCTAGCTGGTCAATGAGCCGCTTGTATCTCCTGTGTCCATTGCCCCAGCAGAGAAGTAACAGACTCCAGATATGTGCTGCTAGGATCATCTTCTATGGTGCAGGGGATCTGAAGTCCCCATCTCTGAACTTTCATATGGGGCCCTGTGAGATGGCTCAGCACATAAAAAGCATTTGCTGTACAAGCTTGTCGACCTGAGTTGAATCCGCAGACCTCATGTGAAGGTGGATAAAGAGAACTGATTTTACAACCTGTTTCTTGGATCTCCAGACTGTGGCAGGCATCTTTTCCTCCATCATGTGCATGCTCCGCCCCCAACTTAAGATTTACTTTTAATTGGAAAATAATTATGGTATACCTATTTTCAAGAATTTTAAAGGACTTAACTTTTGTATTTTTTCCAAATTTTTAGAGATTGGATACTTAACATAAAGTGTTTATTTTTATTATTTTTAATTCGTCATGCCTATAGTCTCTCTCTCATTTTTAATTCTTTGTTTTGCAGTGGGGCCTTAGCATGTAGCACCAGTTGGGCATAGACTTTAGATCTTCCAGTCTTTTGAGCTGGGGTTCTGGGTATGTGTCACCATGACTCTTGTATATTCAGAGGTGATATGATTGCAAACAAAGCAAAACTAGGTGATATTTTAGTTAACACCACAACCCGAAATCCAAGGGCCTTTTGTGTGTTATGTAAATCTCCATCTAGTTTGATGATCAATTCCCTCAGAAATTGATAAAGGGTTGTATAATTGGTATATTATTAGATTATGATGAGAAGCACTATGGCACTAATTGTTATGTCTTTACAAACTTTCCTATAGTTTGTTTGGGGAAACCAATGTCAGGAGGGAGCAGGAAATAAGCTTTAAGAGTTTTCAGACCTTGATACATCATATGATCATTGTAGAATGTTTTGCTGTACAACTCTGAATGTAAACACTACCTGCATGTCCATGCCCACTTGCAGATGATAAAGGTGCTGTGTTCTGATTTAATATTCCTGCTGTGTGTAGTCCTCATGCTTCCTGATGATTCTGTCAATTCTAGTTTACAGTAAAAGGCTTGAGGGCATATTGAGGTAGACTGTGATAGTGGGATCAACAGAGCACTCAGCTAAACAGCAGTGAACACTAGGGAACATGAGCTAGGAAGGGAAAACTAGGTCTGCCCTGCGTTTCCCTGGGCTGCTTGCTGATGAGCCATTTGATGGGAAAGATGAAGGATGTCACAGATTTCTTTTCCTGAGCAAGTTTCTCAGGTTACGGCTTAAACAAACTATGTCTTGAAATTCTGTGGTTTCACAAACTTATGTTTCCTCACTTGACAGAACTCTAGAATTCAGTTTCAGAGTCAGGTTTTATTATGCAAATATTTTCTTAAATATTCAGGAAAGGGAACTTTGAATTGAAGCAAATGATAGCTTTTAAATCATTTTAAACTTTCAAAGGTGGTTATAGTTAAGCAAACACACATGTTGGAATAGTGGTGATGTGTCATTAAGTCTGTACCAATCTCATTAGGGAGACAGCATGCAAATAACCCGTATGCTGAGCATTGAGAGGCACGAGTCTCCGATCCCTGTGTAAGGTGGATCCTGAAGTAGTCCTGTGGACTTTGTAAGCATTGGTTTCCTTCTCAGTAAAACTGAGATAATAATACCTTGGTAAATTCATAAAAAGAAAACTGAAACTTGTTGTAGATACTATTGCCAAGGCCTTAGTTAAAATTGTGTTAAAGGTAGACCTGTTTACCAAGTGAGAGTATGGCTACTTTGTGTTAGAAGAATCGGAAGATGATCTGGTGATGTGGGTCACACTGGAAACCTGTGCTCAGAAACCTCACTGTCATGGCTAAATTTAGTTCTGTGCCACTTCGGCCGTCAGAACTGAGGCCTTTCAGATTCTGTCATCAGAATGAAACAAGGCATTTTATTAAAGAGTGAAATTAAAGAGGGAAAGAAGGTTGGAGACCGTGGTTTAGAGTTGAGTGTCACTTGCCTTCGCCCTCCAAGGCCAGGTGCAGCTGCTCGCTGGGCCTTGGGATGATGACTGGCAGCTCTGATTCAGCATCCCACAATTCCCGACAGGTGCTCTGAAGCGAAGTCAGGAGCTGGAGGAGGAGCCCTGTGAGCCCTGGTTTGTTCTTTCTCTATTCTGTGGGTGTTGGGAGTCCGCCGTCTGCCACTAAACTAAGCCCGTAAGGCCTTTGAGTCTGTTTCTTCTTTTTCTAAAGACTCTTACATATCCTTAGAGTGGTTTTATCACATTCTACTGACAGATGCCAAATCCCATTACCCTAGTGAAAATAGTACATGTACTCTGGTCTGATCTCTGTTTATTTACTTTCCTGTAAGTGTGAGTACTTGAGACTGATGATTAAAGTTGTGTCCCCAAAGTCTAAATAGCACTTTAAATTGGGTACCTTACACTGAAGTATGTGTTGACAGAATAAATATTAAACATCTCCTCAAGAAAAATTAATACAGGTGGAAAATAGATAAGATTGTCTGAATGAATTTAAGGTATCACAATAATTATTTTTATATTTTATATAAAAATATTTTATATGTCTTAGAGATTTTATATAGTTAAGTACATGGGCTGGCCATTTTATTTCTAGATAGTTGGATTACTCCCACCCCCCACCCCCCATAAAAATAGTGAGGAAAAGAAAAGAAGCAGTTGAGCAGGGAGGGCCTGAGTTAGGAATGTAAGTGTCTTTGTTTCTTCGTCAGGGAAAAAAAATAACAGGTTGTAATTTATCTGTAATGAACTATGAATTTGATAAAGTAAATTTTTATCTTGTTTCTCTGATTACATGGTATTCTGATTTCATGAGTCCCTAAAATTTTTATTCATCTACACATCTGTGAGTGTCCCGAGACAGAGTTCTCTGTGCAACAGCCCTAGCTGTCCTGGAATTAGCTCTTATAGACCGGGTTTGCCTCAAAATCACAGAGATTCGTCTGTCTCTGCTTCCTGAGTGCTGGGCTTAAAGACGTGCACCACCACTGCCTGGCACATCTATACATCTTTAGACATACACCTAAATTATCTCTAATGATTTTCATGGTACTTTGTTGAATGTTTCAGCTTGATGGTTTTTAATGTTGCTGTTAACGTTTACAAATATATGTGTGTGAATAAAAATGTAATCATTGATTTCAGAGATAGAAATTTGAGGGCAGTCACACTTCTAAAATGTGCAGGTGCTATCAGATTCTCTGGATTAATGTTGCAGGAGGCTGCTTGTTGGTTTCCAGCCGCCCAGCTAGTTTAGACCCAAAATAATCACACAGAAACTGTATTAATTAAATCATTGCTTGGCCCATTAGCTCTAGCTTCTTATTGGCTAACTCATATTATTTTAACCCATTTCTTTTAATCTGTGTATCGCCATGTGACAGTGGCTTACTGGCAAAGTTTCAGCATGTCTGACTTTGGCAGCTCCATGGCTTCTCTCCAACTCTGCCTTCCTCCTCCCATGCTATGGGCCAAGCCAGTTTCTTTATTCATTAATCAATAAAAGCAACACATAGACAGAAGGACTTCCCACACCATTTCCCCTTTTCTGTTTAAACAAAAAGGAAAGCTTTAACTTCAAAATAGTAAACTTACATATAACAAAACAGATACCAAGCAAGAATTACAGTTACAGTATTTATATCTACTTTATCTTTTATCATAACTAAGGAAAACTATAACTATAGCTATAAATTTTTCAACTCCATCAAAGACTCCAGAAGGATATAATATTATCCAACACTGTGACCCATTTAGAGGTCTTTTTTAATCTGGTTTTTTCTTTATTGCATATCTGTAATTATTTTCTGATCAGAAGCGTTTCTTAAAATGTTAAGCAGCTTGGTCTCAGTGGCCCTGGGTGCTGGGTCCGCTTCTCTCAGGTTTTAAATATGGTGGATGTAGTTCACCTCTCCCTCTAGGACTGCTGGGTGGGAGCCATCCTCACCACCTAAACTCTGGGTAGCACCATGCAGCATATAACCTCCCTTCTTTTTTTTTTTTTTGAGTAAAAGCTATATCCACCATACAGTGCACTGATCTATTCCCAAGTGAATGTTGAGCACCAAAGACACTCCACTCAGAGTTTGTTTTCTTCTTGGCATGATTGACCTTTGGGCAAGGAACTGCCCATGCCTCAACCACTGACAAGGTACATGGTATCTGGAAATGGATAAGCAAGACACAAAGAAAAAGACTGTCAAATCTTGCCAAGACAGTATAAAACGGTTCTGAAAAATTTCCTGCCTCTGAAAATGGTCTGTCAGTTACTCTAGGCCTTAGGCAAAGATTGTTGCTTCAAAGTTGCAAATGAGACTTTGGTGTGATTGCCCAGGTAGCCAGTTGACTCTGTCATTTGTTGTACATTTTTGGAAGTTGCTTGATGGCACTTCCTGCCTATTCAAATAATATTATTTCCCTTCTTAGGTCTTCGATGGGGTTGAAGACTAGATAGTTGTAGTTACTTTCCTCTCATGACTTGGCCAGGTTATTTATTATACAAGACTTAAACTCATTAGGGTAGGATAATTATTGAGTATATTTGTTCTTATTGTATATAATTTTGTATTAGGCTTAGATCTCTCTTATTTAAACAAAGGGGGAGGTGCTGGAATTCCTACCGCCAGTGGCCTTTCAGTTACCTGCCCACTTACTTGTGCCCTCTTACACTATGCCGATGTAAAGCGCTCGTCCTGCCTCTTTTGCTGCGGGATTCGGTTGCTGTTCTCCATTCCAGCGGAGGATTGTGACTTGTGAGTCTACCCCTAAATAAATAACTGTCTGAGCTAGTGTGGGATTTCTTTTAAGCGTCCTTCTTCAGATTAAAATGCTTCTTAGTTACACAGAGCACTGAGGGTCATTTTGTCTATGTATTCACCCATTGTTTACAGAATAATATGTACCAGGAGAGTTTGCTGTTAATAATTCATTTCTGTGATGATCTGCATAGCATATTCAGTAGCATGCGAAGCTAGTGTGTGTCAACTGAGATAGTTCATCATTGTTGACGCTATAACACTGTTTCCTCCTGTTTACTGACATAGTTCAGTCTCATGCATTTCTGAAAAACCCAAAGGTGAATTATGACTCTTTGACCTTAACCTAGTATTTTGAAAAGTCCTTGGATATTGCTCTGTTTAATCTAGGATCGCTTTCGTTCCCAAAACGTTGAGACTATTTTTAGCCTGCTTGTGGTTTGGAACAAGATAGATATGTAGTCCCTTGCATTGTGTGTTTTTAAGTTTTCTCATTGTTGTTTAACAATGAACATATGCAAAAAATGGCCTTTCAGGTCATCATCTCTTGAGGCTTGGAGGTTGTAAAATAGACTTCAATGGAAGAGCTAATTGTGAAACAAAATTTCAGGGTGTTTCAGTTATTACATAAATTTATCAGGTATTGATGTGACTTCAGGATATGATGATGTATGTTACCAAGTGTTTCTACAAGCCATAAGGTACTTTGTAGTTGGTTTCTGATTTCTGTTTCTGAACTTGAGATATACTTTAAAAAAAAAAAGATTTATTTATTATGTATACAGTATTCTGCCGGCCTATATGTCTGTAGACCAGAAGAGGGCGTGAGATCTCATTACAGATGGTTGTGAGCCACCATATAGTTGCTGGGAATTGAACTCATGCCTGGAAGAGGAGCCAGTGCTCTTAACCACTGAGCCATCTCTCCAGCACCCTGCTTTTTTTTCTTACAACAAACAACACTGATGTTTAATCAGACTACAATAAGTGTAATGTGTTGCCCTTTCTTCCTTTCTTTCCTTCCTTCCTTCCTTCCTTCCTTCCTTCCTTCCTTCCTTCCTTCCTTCCTTCCTTCCTTCCTTCCTTCCTTCCTTCCTTCCTTCCTTCCTTCCTTTCTTTCTTTCTTTCTTTCTTTCTTTCTTTCTTTCTTTCTTTCTTTCTTTCTTTCTTTCTTTCTTTCTTTCTTTCTTTCTTTCTTTCTTGTGTGACCTAAGTGTTCCATACAAAATATGGCAGTGGCTTGATCCTGTTAGGTAGAAGGAGAGGGAGGTTGGAGAAAACATAAAGAATAGAATACATAAAGGGTATGGAACTATACAGCAGACTTCAGAAAATAGTGCATATTAACTACATACAGGCTTTATTAAAATGAGTAGGCTTTCAGAATATTTCACGGTTTGTTAAATTTCACTTTACAGTCAAGAACCCTTGAATGAATGTCTGTGAACTTAGATTGTGTTTGTATAGGTCCTCTAATGTTTTGTGGTGGTTTGAATAAGAATGGCTTGAAACAGTTTGGGAAGGACTAGGAAGTGTGGCCTTGTTGGAGGAGGTGTGTCACTGGGCATGGGCTCCAGGGTTGTGCTCTCTGCCCCCCCCCATTTGTTCCAGATACAAGCTCTTAGTTGTTGTTGATGCCTTGCCTTTCCTCTGCCATCATGGGCTCCAGCCCCCTGACACCATAGACACTTTGTGCTCTCCGAGCTGCCTTGGCCACAGCAGTAGAAGAGTAGCTAAGAGGCACTCTGCAGGTCACAGACCTTCTTAAGAGTTGGGTGCTTTTGGTTAGCAGTGGTGACTGGCCCCAGGTTACTTGAGTTTGAATACAACTTTTGTCATTCTAAGCATCTTTTGACCTTTCTGAACTGCAGTTTTCTGCACTACTTGTAGTACTTGCCCCATAGGTTTTGATGAGTACTAAGTGAAGTGGTCCATGCTGAGTCCTGTTTAGAACTGACACTGAGTAAGTCCTTTGCTGCATGATTATTTCTTTGGCTATAAATAGCAAGAGGTTTCTTTTAGACTTAGAATTTGAGTTGTCTTCTGTTGTCTTTGTTTCATTGAAGAGGCTTTAAAATGCTAAACAGAACCATTCTCTTTGAGCCAGATAATTTAATGTTTTCCTTTGTCAGTTTTTAGTAACTTTTTAATGTAGGTATTATATTTCTAGTGTAAATCTTAAGAATTAGTTTCATACCTACTTTCAAGAGGAAAACAAAAAGGACGACACCTGTGTAATGTAAATTGGTCATAATCAGAAAATTTGGTTAACGATTGTGTCTTTGGCCCACAAACCCTTTAATATAGATGAAAGGGAAGAGGAAATTGTGGACTACTCATATTATATGTCACCAGTGCCATTGTCATGCAGTGTTCTGATATGCAAAGCCTGGGCCTCTTGTCAGCTTGATGAAGTTTCATGTAAAGTCATTCCCAGCAATTGAAATAAAAGTCTTAGAAAGTCAAGTCGATGTGTGTTTTATAATTCATTAAATCTTATTAACATTTGTTATAGGGAACCAGAAAGTGAGGAGCAGTAAAATTAATCCCTCCAATATGCACAGTATAAAGGGCCATGTTATTGCAAATAAAATTTTTGTGTACATAAATGAAAACTAAATATTTAGGCAGATAGATAATGTTCATCTCTTTATACAGCAGTCTTGCAGGCAGGCTCATGTAACAGAGAAGTGTTTTGTTCTCAGGGAGCCACTCTTTCTGTTACAGTAACTTGCTCCGCTGCCACAAGGCCCTTTGTGGTGAAGCCGGTCTTACTCCTTCCTTTCTGTACTTGACTTTCCCTTTCTTGTCTGTTACTGTGTGTTGTTGGCCCCTCCCCCAACTCTCCTGTTCTGTCCATGATTTAAGGCCTACACTTTTCCCTCTTAGGAATTTTCTACCTAACCTTCATCCCTTTTATTCCCTCTAGTAAATTAGGCTCCACAGAATATTTAACATGTATAATATTTATGTTTTGTGTTGTACTTATTTGAGTATAAAAATATTTTTCATGTTTATTTGCAAAATGAAAAAATAAAATAATTTATACATTTTTCTTAAAGTTGCAGTTCAATGTAATTGCATGACTCTTCCCTAAATTTATCTTGATTAAAAAGGCTCATCTTTGAGTTATTAAGCTCCTTGTACTTTCAGAGTTAGTTATTGACTTGATATCTTTTGCCTTGCCACCATACAGACCTTAGCCTTCTAAAGGAAGCTTATGTTGAACTCCGACAGCGCCAGAACACACCCTGAAAGTTCCCTTAATACCTGCAGATTCCCAGTAACATTCGTAAAGAGTGGCCAGGTGTTTAAGGTGCTGGTTAGGGTTAGGGTTATATAAAACTTACTCATGAAAGGGTTCTTAGAGGTAGCTGTATTAAAAGCTAGCAAAGGTCCTGAGCTAATAGTGAGAGCTTAGTGAATAGTAGCTCATATTGCTTGGTTAGACATAGGCTACCTGTTATGTAGGAAAAGAATTAGGGTTACCAGTATTAGGTTTGCACAGTGTGAATCTTACTTTGTCCGCTTACCATTAAAGAAATGGTTTTCCTTTGAATAGGTATTACAGAAAAAAAAAATCAGAACCAAAATACAAACCCCAGAAACTAAGAATTGGAAATACCAGAAATATTCAGTATTTTTTGATTTTTCTAAAATTATTTTTAATTGTGTGTAAATATGTGCTATCTAGTTTTATGGCAACATGACACAGTCTAGAATCATCAGAGAGAAGGGAGCCTCAGAAGAGAAAATGCCTCCATAAGATCATGCTTTAGGCATGCCTGGAGGGCCTTTTCTTAATTGTTGGCAGTGCCATCCCAGGGCTGGTGGTTCTGGGTTCTATAATAAAGCAGGCTTAGCAAGCCATGGAGAGCAAGCCCATAAGCTGCGCTTCTCCATGGCTTCAGCATCAGCTCCTGCCTCCAAGTTCTTGTTCTGCTTGAGACTTCCTTCAGGGCAGTGACGAACAGTGATATATAAGCATAAACCAAATACACCCCTTTCTTCCCAAGTTGTTTTTGGTCATGGTGTTTAATCACAGTAACAATAACCCCAACTAAGGCTGTGCATGTATGTGTGGGTATGTGCTGTGAGTATAGGGGCCTGTGAAGGCCAGAGGTGTCTGATTTCCCTGAAGCTGGGGTTACAGGTATTTAAGCTGTCCAGAGCAGTGCTTGGAACTGAACTAGAGTCCTCTGCAATAGCAATTCTTGCTCTTAACCACTGAGCCATCTCTGCAGCCCAGTGTTCTGCAGCATTATAGTCTATATGGATGAAGGAAAAACATAGGCCCTTTATGAATATGTTTGGTTTTGCTTTGTGTCCCAAACTGCCGCTGTTATACAAGTTTTGTCTCCTTAGAGAGGAACCCTGGTGTCTTAGGGGTTTTAAAAAGGAAAACATTTAATTGGGGCTGTTTGACAGGTTCAGAGGTTTAGTCCATTATCATCATGGTTAAGGAGCATGGTGGCATGCAGGCAGACACCATGCAGGAGGAGCTGAGAGATCTACATCTGGATCCACAGGAAGAGAATGAGACTCTAGGCCTGGCTTGAGCTTCCACCCCCCAGTGACTTGCTTCCTCCAGTAAAGCTACACCTACTCCAACAAGGCCGCATCTCCTAATAGTGCCATGCCCTGGTGACCAAGCATTCAAATCTATGTAGGAATCTATAGGGCATTCTTATTCAAACCACCACAAATGGTAGATGAAGCTTTGTTGTTGTGTAAACTGAGTTTAGTCATGCTAAAGTGTGTGAGCTTAGTTCCCTAGGACAAGCTATTAGAGTCAGATGAGGGCAGAGGGTGACTTTGACTTCCAGGGTCTTTAACTGCTGCAGTGTGGCCCCAGGAGAGCAGACCAGGTGACACGCTAACCAGACATGCCAGACATAGTGCTGGGTCATGTCCGTTATGTATCTATTGTAGTCTCTGAACTACTCAGAAAAATCTGAAGAGAACAGTGTTATAGAATAGGAACTGACTGAGAAACATGGCTTTCTAAGATTTTAACTTCGTTTTTGATGTTTCCTTTTTTGCTATGAAAATTAAAGTTGAACAGTGCTTTTCTCTATGAAACAATTTCTTAGTTATGTCAAGGACATAATGACTCAAAACCCTGCCTGAGGAGAAGACTGGGTGTAGTTCAAGCTGCTGCTGCTAGGTGTTTGTCCGAAGCGCATTTCAGTGTGCTGGGTCAGTTTGTAGGGGTGTATTTAAAATATGATATTTAACATTTTAATTTTTAAAAAGATTTATTTTGTATCTGTGTTTTGCTTGCATGTATGTATGTGTATGTGTGTGTGACACATGTACGCGCCTAGTACCCACAGAATCCAGAGGAGGGTTGTTAGACCCCCTGGAACAAATTATAGAGAATTATGATATGCCACGTAGGTTCAGGGAATGATACCCAGGTTTCTCTGTAAGAGTACATGAGCTTTTAACCTTTGAGCCCTCTCCAAGCCCTATCCACATTTTAAAAATCTCACATAATATTCACGAAAATCCAGCTGTTTTTCCTTCTCTTTTTGACTTTAGGTGAGGAAGCATCATAACTTGCAGATTACATCATTGTAGTTCAGCAACTTGCTTCTATTTAAAGTTCAAATGTTACATGGAGGTTTCGTTTCTTCATACAGGCAGTCACAAATAATTATGTTTTATGATGTTTGTATTCTAAAAAGGCTTATACATATGCAAATTTATAACATGTTTTCATTTAATGTATCTAATATATCTCAGGTTTAGAGACTACCTTTACTGCAACATTCATGTGAAATTACAAGTGAAATTTCTGATCTGACCTTAAAGGAAATCTACTCTGTACAATTAAATAGAATTTATTGAAGATATGAAAAAATGTCTAAGTACTGGATAGTAAACTCATACTTATTAATTGTCTAGTAGAAAAAAATAGAATATTATAATAAATGTCCAGAAGACATTTGATAGAAACTCCTTTTGTTCCAGATTAAGTATGTTTAATAGAAAAAAGGCATAGATGAATATTTAAAACAACTTATGTCTAAACAGATGTTGGCATGATATTTTAGAGTCATTTTAAAAAACAATTTCAATTTAAAAGTTTTCATTTTTATCCTAGAAGTGAAGAAATTATATTCCTGCTCTTAAGTTTTGGGTTTCTTTGCATGCTAAAGGTTGCTAGTTAATTGAAGACACAGAACATGAGTTAAGAAGATGAACTTTTTGTGGGGAAAAGTGGCCTACCCCACTGTGAAACAATACAGTGCTGATTACAGTGTCTTGCTTTTTCAAAATTCCATGCTAGTCAATGAGTAAAGGAGGAAGAAATTTCATGTTTCTTGAATAAAGAGGTATTGAAAGTGTTTTTCTGGGATGTGCAAGAGTATGTGTGTGTATGCTAGTGAGTGAACAACAGAGAGAGCACATGTGAGTGATGAATGCATGCGTCTGTGTGTGTGTGTGTGTGTGTGCACGCCCACGCCAGAGTTCTACATTGGATATCTTCCTCAATTAGTCTCCACCTTAATTTTCATTTTTGTGGTGCTGGGGTTTCAGGTTGGGGCTAGGGACTAATGCATGTAAGGCGGGCACTCCACCACTGAACTGCCCCTTCTGCTTAGTTTTTGAGACTGTATCTCTCACTGCACCCAGAGCACATCATGTGGCTGGGCTGGCTGGACAGATGGTCAGCAAGTCCCAAACATCTGCCTCCCTGATTTCTGGTACTGGGATCAGATTCATCCTGCCATTCCCAACCTTTTCTGTGGGTACTGGGGATCTGAGTTCAGGTTCTCATGCTTATACGGGAAACAGTTTGCCTGAGCCATCTCCATAGCCCCTAGTTTTCTGTTTTACACATCACCTTTTTTTTATTATTATTACTTTCTTGTGTTTATGCGTATGAGAGAATTTTCACTAAATTTAGAAAAATGACTCAATATAATGCTGTGAATTGTCTTTGATAATCTTCATTTACTTTCTTAAGTAGTTTTTATTTATTATTATACCCCTGCTCAGTAAAAAGTAGTTCCTTATGAAATTGATTTAACACAGAATTCAAGGACGAGTACCCAGATGTTAGTAAATTCTCAGGAAGGGAAGTAAGGTGATGAGGGTGTATCTTTGGGAGTTGGAGGAAGTGTCTTGATTTCAGCAGATCTGCCCTTGCTTATGCTTGTACTTACACAGCACACAGCTTTAGGAGTCTTGTATGTGCCACATCAAGTGTGCAGCAGTGAACAGAGCAGACTCAACTCATTACAATGTGGTAACCATGGGAAAGTTAAAGTAGTTCCAGCTGCGGCGATAAATGATGACACAGGCAGGAGAGGCTTTGAAGTGGTGGGCCTTGGAGGCCAGCCGTGAAAGCAGATGCTTAGTAGGCCAGAGAGGAAAAAGTAGGATAGTCAGTTATGGGAAACTCTTATGACAATGGATGGTAGATGCAGTCGGCACAAATAACTTTTAACGCTAGAGGGCTTAGAGAATAAAATAGGAAGAAGACAGTGTGAAAGGAGTGGCTAGTCTTACATGCTTAAAGTAGAGTTGCAGAGAATGTTGGCTAATGTAGAAGCACTTAATTAAAGACAGAGAATGAGGTGGGTTCTCCTTGTGTATTTTGAGATGACTCAGGTTATCTAGTATATGGGGTAAAAGTATGTTGGATTCCATGTATCCGTGTGCAGTGAAAGGTGAGCTGTGCTTTGGGAACCAGTAGTTTGTATGTGACTGCAGATTGCAGTCACCTGGAGAATTTTCTAAACTGTCCTTAACTGTGCTGCACATTGGCAATCGCGAAACCATGGTTCCCATCCTCTGTTCTTCTGGTGTAATTTGTAGGCAGCATAGCCTGGTAGTAGAATGTTAAAATTCCTCTTTACTTTCCTTTTCCTGAAGTATTTCCTAATGAACAAGAATTATCTGGGAGCAGAGGTATTACTAGTGTGTGTGTGTGTGTGTGTGTGTGTGTGTGTGTGTGTGTGTGTTTGTAGGAAACTTCTCATGACCTGTGAATTAAAGTTGAGATGATAATGATAAATGCAAAATATGATAATAATGATGAATGAAAGAATAAGCAGTCTTGGAGAAGATTTCAGAGGAAGCAGTTTTTCCTCATGGGAGTGTGTGTTTGTACTGTCAAGCAGAGTGAGCCTAAAGGGACGTGTTAGGAAGAAGGGGAAGTGGGAAATTAGATGAAGAGCAAGGATGTGGTTAGTGTAGAGGGCAGGATTGACAACAGCAAACTTACTGCATCATGGTAACAGGTCTCCCAGGTTCAGAAATAGTCTAAAAACTATGTGTACCCGTGCTGTGGTGGATTATAATTGGATATTGGATAGATAGTCCTCATAGGAGGTGCCAGTGTAAACCTTTGATGCATTGAAGATCTTAGCAAGTTCCAACCTTGTGTCCTCTGGAAAGAGTGGATCGATTCTGTGGGATCCAAAGAGAGACCCACGGTCTGGACTATTGCCACACAGCTTCCCTAGTGAGTGTCATGGTTAGCGGCTGCTGCTTCTGACAAAGACCCAGCCTTTCCAAGCTTGAGTTTGGCCTAGCGCACCAGTCTTCACCTATGATGCTGCTGCCCTGGGTCTGCTCTCTCTCTGCCTGGCAATGAATGGCGAAGCCTAGAGTGTGGTTTGCTTTTGTATTTGCTGCTTTCCTGGAATCATTTAAGATTTTTCTTTTTCTAATGTATAATAGTATAGATTTAAGACAGTGAGAAAAAATCATATCTCGGCAAACTACTCTTATTTCTGCATTAGGATTTTCTGCATGGCAATTTGAAATAAGTTTTATAAAGAACCTTAGAGTAAAGGAAAAGCTATATGGGACTGGAAATTTGTGATTGTTACTGACTCATATTGGTAAAAGAAAAGCAGCTATATGATGACTGATAATTTGCTTTTCAATCAGGACTTTAGTCACAATATTTTCATACAGTTTCAGTGTTTTTAGTCAGAATAAGATAAACTGTAAAACAATAAATTTGGTAATAGCTTATAGGAGAAATAGGAAAATAGTACTCTGAAAACACAAGTTGCATGTAATTACAGTATCTGTGTTAACTACTAATCAAAACCCATTTCCTAAGCAAAATGCTTGTCATGATTAAACATTTTATACTTAAGAACATTTAGTACATTTATTTTGTGTGTGTGCACATGCTATAATGTGTTGGAGGAAAGAGGAACTTGATTGTCGGTTTTTCTTTTTCCACAGCATGGGTCCAGGGAGCAAGCTCCAATTGGAGAATTTGGTGGCAAGTTCTTTAACTTGCCAAAACATTTCACTGGCCCTGTTTTGTTTAATCAGATGATCTTGTATATAGTTAATTAATTTCAATTATGTATTTAAGTTATGAAACTCAGAATAGCTTGTTGAGGCTGTGACGCCAAGTAGATGAGGCTGTGATGGGTTATGGGCTGTGATGTTTTATATGTAAGTTTTGTAGTCATAGTATTAGATATGCTCACTTGCAAGATGAAAACCAAGCAGCAATACGTGGTTTTCCTTACTTCTCAATTTCTTTCTTTTATCTGATGCTCAGGTGGATGTGGATTCTTCTCCCCTTCTGCAAACCCCGTGGTAATTTGTTGGAGAGCTCTGTGGGGCACACTGTGCAGGCTTAGCTGTAAAGCTCGGGTTCAGGGTTCTGCCGTGGCTGTGACAGGTGACATTGTTAGGTTACACTACGTGATGTGACTTGCTGGTGACATGTCTCCATCTATAGGAAGGCAGAGTGGTCAGGGCCTTAGTTCTTCAGCCAAGCTGAGCCTCGGTGCAGGTTTATCAGTGCTAATCAGTTGAGTACTAAGTAACGTACCACGTGTGGCTGTCAGTCATCAGAGTCCACACCTTCAGAGCCCGTGAAAGGTTGGTACTGGGTAAAGACCTGTGACTATTTTAATCCAACCATCTTTGATTCTCTGTTTTAAAATTTTCATTGCCGGGCGGTGGTGGTGCACGCCTTTAATCCCAGCACTCGGGAGGCAGAGGCAGGTGGATCTCTGTGAGTTCGAGACCAGCCTGGTCTACAAGAGCTAGTTCCAGGACAGGCTCCAAAACCACAGAGAAACCCTGTCTCGAAAACCCACCCCCCCAAAAAAAAAAAAATTACTTTTCATTTATTTTTAGTCATAGTTGTATTCTCTAATTTCTTTCTTTGTCCGTAGCTTTACTGATAGGAGACTAATTTGCATTATTTCTTGCTAAATGGATGGATTATTCATGGTTAAATATTTACTTTATACTGTATGATCCAACTAATATAAATGTATAGAAATATGGAAATAAAGGGGAAATAGATTCATACGGTGTCATTTCTAAGTTGTGTATGAGAATTGGGTTAGAATAATTTTTTTCTGAAAAAATACCTAAGAGGTATTGCAAATTATACCACTTAGGACCTTCTCACTGTGTTCACTGAAAACTGTATATTTATAGAACATAGGAGAGGCTTGGAATAGTTTAGATAAGTACACACATGTTTCTGCAGTACTAGTAAAGATGTGGAGGTTTTTTCCTTTTTGTTCTTAAAAAGTAGAGATCTATAGACATTTGTTGGATGCATGTAGCTTTAAATTTTTAAAAGTTGTTTGAACTCACAGAGATCCGCCTGCCTCTGCCTCCCGAGTGCTGGGATTAAAGGCGTGCGCCACCGTCGAGACCAGCCTGGTCTACAAGAGCTAGTTCCAGGACAGGCTCCAAAACCACAGAGAAACCCTGTCTCGAAAAACCCAAAAAAAAAAAAAAAAAAAAGTTGTTTGAGATCATAATATAATTACATCCTTCTCCAACCTTCCTACACACCCATCCTTGCCCATTTTCAGAGTCATGGCCCTGGTTTCCATTCATTGTTGTTGTATATTCCTTACCTACCACTGACTGAGGTGGGGAGGGAATAAAGAAAAGTCAGGCACAGACATGGACAGGGAAGCTGGAATCAGGTACAGGGTGGGGCAGGGCTGACTGGTCTCTTGGTGGTCTCTATAGACTGTAGTCATCAGGAGGAGGAAGCTGAAGCTGCTAGTCTTCTCTCATACTCATCACTCTCAGATGCGCATACTTGGACCCCTGAGAGAAACTGACCATTGCATGATGGGTTGGCCAGTTTCCCATGGGCCACTTGGTCTTGGAGTCCTCAACAGCCTATGCCCATGTTAAAATACACATAAACCCAGGACTTCACTCAGGGCGTCCTCCATACCTTACATTATGAAAAATATTAGACTCTTTTTTTTTTTTTTTTTTAAAGGTAAGGCTGTAAGGAAGCACAGTGGGTGTCCTCATTGGGGTCACTGTAGCATTAATGGAGGGGAGGAAATGTTTATTTGGCTTATACTTCCTATCAGTGAAGGAAGTCAGGACAGGAACTCAAGCAGAGCTGGATCCTGGAGGCAGGAGCTGATGCAAAGACCATGGAGGGGAGCTGCTTCCAGGTTGCTCCCCGTGACTTGCTCAGCCAGCTTTCTTAGAGATACCAGGGCCACCAGCCCAGGGATGGCACCACCCACAATGGGCTGGGCCCTCACACCTAGCAGCTAGTGACTTACAGGGTCTTGTGGGTGTGCTTTCTCAGTTTCCTCCTTTAGATAATTCTGCTTGTGTCAAGCTGACTTTAGACTATTCAGCACGGATGTTTGAAAGGAAAAGCTTTCTTTATGGGAAAAGCTGTTGGCTCTTGAAGAGAACTTGCTAGGGAGGAAATTTTTCTGGAGTGGAAACAGGAGCAAGAGAACTAGCTGGTCCTGCTCGTGGGAAAGCCAGGTTCAGGATGGTTATCACAGACTGGCTCTAAGGAGAACGTAGGAGTAAGCGTCTTAGTCATTGTTCTGCTTCTCTGAAGAGGCACTGGGGCCAAGGCAGCTTATAAAAGAAAGCGTTTAACTGGGGACTTGCTTATAGTTTCAGAAGGTTAGTTTGTGATCACCATGGCAGAAGCGCAGTGCCTGGCAGGCAGACATAGCACTGGAGCAGTCAGTCAGTAGCTGAGAGCTTACCTCTGATCCTGAAGTTGGAGGCAGAGATATCGAGACTGGGCCTGGTGTGGGTTTTTAAAGTTTACCTCCAGTGACACACCTCCTCCAGCAAGGTCACATGTCCTATTCCTACCTACAGTCAACCAGTGTGAACCGAATTTTCCAATATATGAGCCTATGGGCCCGTTCTCATTCAAACCACCACAGTCCTACAGTCTGGTACCTACACTGAAGAATTTGCCTCAGGCTTTGGCAGTAAAGAGAGGAGACTCCAGGGGATACTAAGGACAAAACATGGGACAGACTTTGCTAACTGGTTGGATGAGCAAGTTCCAAGAGGGTCATTTAACACAGTTCTGACATTTCCTTGTAGTAATTGGATCGGCATTACTCCCTTTTAAGGGAGGGAATAAAGGGGACATTCAGTGAAAGCAGTGAATTGAATTTTGCCCACGATGATCTCTAGCTTAGGTACACATAAGTGTCTTGTTTCTTTAATCAAACAGGAGTAAAGTTTTATCTTTGCAGCATGACTGCTTCTCCTGTGATTGATTCAGGAAGCTAACTTTTGAGGCTAGGAATTCAAGGCCAGAGTGGGTAACCTATTGAAAGACCGTTTTTGTTTTTCAAACCAAATTTGCCTCAGCATCAAGTAAATCTTTAGAACACATGGAAGGGTCATGACTCTACTACAAACCATGCTCATTTTTCTGGTGGATACCACTGCTGGGCTTCGTCTGTCACTGATCCCAGCCAGAGTTTTCTTTTGTCTTGTCTCTTATCTTCTCTTTGTTCTCTTTGCTGCTGCTGCTGCTGCTGCTGCTGCTGCTGCTGCTGCTGCTGCTGCTGCTGCTGCTGCTGCTGCTTCTTCTTCTTCTTCTTCTTCTTCTTCTTCTTCTTCTTCTTCTTCTTCTTCTTCTTCTTCTTCTTCTTCTTTCTCCTCCTCCTCCTCCTCCTCCCTCCCCTCCCCCCTCCTTCCTCCCCTCTCCCTCTCCCCTTCTCCTCCTCCCTCCCTTCCCCCTCCCCCTCTTCCTCCTCCTCTTCTTCTCCAGAACCTCAATTTGTAAATGGCTTTAAAATATTTATTTAGAAATTAGAATATAAGGGAAGAAAAACACATATGTTGGAAAAATGAAATGGAACAACTTTCTGATCCCTTTCTCAGTTTTTAAATTCTTTGTAATAAACACAAGCCAGCATCATCTACTTTGATATTTTGAAATATTCTTGACAGTAGTGGAAAGGGGATCGGCTGAATTCTGGGAAAGAGATTGGCTTTTTCTTACCTTTTTTTTATTCTTTGATCTGTCTGAATCATACCACCCGCAGTTCCCTTTCCACTCCCTCCGACTCCCAGTACCTCCTCCTCTGCCCTTCACATTATATCTCCCCATCTTCTTTTTCTGTGAGCCCCAATGTTGTGCAGCAGCAACACCTGGGAATGTTTGGAGTGTTTGCATGCCGGGTCGTGTCTAGCAGACAGCTCCACAGCTCTTCTCCCATCCTCTGGCTCTCACACTACTCTTGCCCCCTTCTGTGATGTTCTCTGAGCCTTGGTTGGGTAGACAGGGCATTAGAGATCCTGTTTAGCACTGATCCCTGGACTTAACTTTCTGTCAGCTCCTGAGATAGAGAGAGGAACCACTCTGTTTAAGCACATGTTTGAGAAGGCAGTTTGACAACATGTTCATTTAGCAAAACAAAGGTAGTTTGTTTGTTTTTATTGTTGTTGAACTGCAGGTGTCTTTTGTGTTGTGTTTAGCTTTATTTTTGGTACTAGAGACTGAGTCTGTGTCTTTTCTCCTGTATACTGGGTATGCACTTTATTCTGAGACATATTCCCAGCCCATAGAACTGCTTTTTGAAGACAGTCTTTAAATTTATTTTCAGTTTTTTTAGTGTTGTAATCTTTTTTTGTCTTTTTTATTGTTTTTATTGAGCTATACATTTTTCTCTGCTCATCTCCCTTCATCTCCCCTCCCCTTCAACCCTCTCCCATGGTCCCCATGCTCCCAATTTACCCAGGAGATCTTGTCTTTTTCTACTTCCCATGTATATTAGATCCATATATGTGTCTCTTAGGGTCCTCATTGTTATCTGGGTTCTCTAGGATTGTAAATTGTAGGTTGGTTTTCTTTGCTTTATGTCCAAAAGCCACTTATTAGTAAGTACATATGATATTTGTCTTTCTGGGTCTGGGTTACCTTACTCAATATGATGTTTTCTAGATCCATTCATTTGCCTGCAAATTTCAAGATGTCATTATTTTTTTCTGCTGTGTAGTGCTCCATTGTGTAAATGTACCACATGTTCTTTATTCTCAGTCGAGGGGCATTTAGATTGTTTCCAGGTTCTGGCTATGACAAACAAAGCTGCTATGAACATAGTTGAACACATGTTCTTGTGGTGTGATTGAGCATCCTTTGGGCATATACCCAAAATTGGTATTGCTGGTTCTTGAGGAAGGTTGTTTCCTAATTTTCTGAGAAATTGCCATACTGATATCCAAAGTGGCTGTACTCTTTACCCACATCCTCTCCAGCATAAGCTGTCATCAGTGTTTTGGTCATTCTTACAGGTGTAAGATGGAATCTCAGAGTTGTTTTGATTTACATTTCTCTGATGGCTAAGTATGTTGAGCAATTCCTTACATGTCTTCCAGCCATTTTAGATTCCTCTGTTGAGAGTTCTCTGATTAGGTATGTACCCCATTTTTTTTATTGGATTAGTTGTTCTTTTGATGAACAATTTCCTTAGTTCTTTGTATATTTTGGAGATCAGCCCTTTATCTGATGTGGGGATGGTGAAGATCTTTTAGCATTCTCTAGTCTGCCGTTTTGTCTTGACCGTGTCCTTTGCTTTACAGAATTTTCTCACTTTCAGGAGGTCCCATTTATTAATTGTTTCTCTCAGTGTCTGTGCTACTAGGGTCATATTTAGGAAGTGGTCTGGCGTGCCAATGCGTTCAAGTGTACTTCCCACTTTCTTGTCTATGAGGTTTAGTGTGGTTGGTTTTATGTTGAGGTCTTTGATCCATTTGGACTTGAGTTTTGTGCATGAATATAGATATGGATCTATTTTCATTCTTCTACATGTTGATATTTAGTTATGCTAGAACCATTTGTTGAATATGCTGAAACATGATTAATAAAGCTCAGAGTCAGAAATTGGAGGTCAACATGAAGGTCCAAAAATCAAAACAGAAAAAAAATAAAAAAAGCAAAACAGCCAGCCACTGTTTCAGACCTCAGTCTGAAATGGCGATCCTGCCTCCTGGAATCTCAGAAGGAGACTGTGTCTGAGAGCTGTCTCCTCCCGTTTCATATTCCTCTCTAGGGCTGGGATTAAAGGCGTGCACTGCCCAGTTTCTATGGCAATTAGTGTGCCTACTGAGATTAAAGGTGTGTGTTACCCTAATCTGGTCTATAAGGCTGACTAGTGGGATTGTTTCACTCTCAGATCTTCAGGCAGTCTTTATTAAAATACAATTAAAATCCACTCTAATAATGTTTTCTTTTCTCCTTTTTATATTTTTTATGAAAATATTTTAGAAGGAATTTAAGAACTGCTTCAGGTCTGGAAGTGCTAACTTTTCTTTTATTGAAAAACTCTTCCTCATTCAGTTTGTGGCACTTTTGTGTTGCTACATGTGTGACTCTTGCCTGCCTTTGGACCTTTTTCCTCCTTCTGGGTCTCCTTGTCCAACAGTAATAGGAGCGTATGTGCCTAACTGTATTGTAGCTGGTTATTCCATGTTTGGTTGATACCCCTCGAGGCCTGCTCTTTTCTGAAGGGAAAGGAGGAGTGGATGTGTGCCTGCGCGCCGCGGCCCCGTCTGCGCTCTATGCGCTAGAACCCAGTTCGCGAGTTTCGGGCAAGGGGCTGGAGGTTGAGAATACACACGCAGAGACAGACTGACGCACAGACCTTCAATCACTGGTACCAAAAGCCCTTCTTTAATAGCACCATGGAGGCTTAAATACCCTGCAGTCAATGGCCAACAGGTGAAAACCCCATCCTCTATCCTCTAGGCAAAGCACAGCTTTTAGTCACTTCAATTAGAAGTCTCTAGACAGGGGCTGGAGAGGTGGCTCAGCGGTTAAGAGAACTGACTGTTCTTCCCGAGGACCCGAGTTCAATTCCCAGCACCCACATGGCAGCTCACAACTGTCTGAAGATCCAGTTCCAGGGGATCTGACACCTTCACACCAATGCACATAAAATAAAGTTAAAAAAAAAAGAAAAGATTCCTTTGGTTAATGTTTAAAAAAAAAAAAAAAAAAAGAAGAAGTCTCTAGACAGGGAAGAGCAGCTGAAGGCCAGGGCTCAGTCCCAACAGATGTGGGGAAGGGTCTGGGGGTGGGGGGACTGGTCAGGATATATGAAAGAAGAATAAATTAATAGATTAATTTTTAAAAGTTTCTTGCTGTGTATTTGTGCACGATGCACATGTGTAAATGTGCCACAGTGCACATGTGGGAGGCTAGAGAAGAACTTGGAGGAGATTCTCCTGAACATAAGTAGCCAAGCTTGTGCAGCAGGTAATCAGCCATCTGGCTGCCTATCTCCAATTCTCTTTCAGTCTAGGACAGGCAGGCCATGAACTCTAGATCCTTCTGCTGCAGCTCCTGAACACTGAGATTCTGGCATAATCCCGCTAGCTAAATTTATATGTTCTTCTTTCCCTTGCAAGCAGAAGCTCTTTGAGTATGCTTTCCACATTAAGACTTGACACATAACTAATCGATTACTGTAGAATCAGTCTGAAACCTCCAAAATAATCTTTTAAAAGCCAGTAGTTTTTATGTGAAACATTTACTTTTTTATGCATAAAACAAGATATTAGAATTCTGTAAATGTTAACTCAATTCATGAAATAACCAGGCCATCTTGAAGATAAACAATTACATTTTTACTTATTATAAGGGGAAACTCATGCCACGAGAATGGGAAGTCCAAGCTCCACTGTGTCCCGCTGGAATCACCAGAGAGAGCGAGCACCTGGTCCATCCCAGTTTTTCTTCCTGAGCTCCAGGTAGCCACGCCTTAATTAGGTTCCACTTCTTAGAGGTGATTGGTTAATAAAGCTTCCCCCATCAGAACTCAGTACTCAGCCATCATCATTATTTGGGTTTTCAACACAGGGTTTCTCTGTGTAGCCTGGCTGTCCTGGATCTCTCTTTGTAGACCAGGCTGGCATCCAACTCAGAGATCCTCCTGCCTCTGCCTCCCAAGCACTGGGATTAAAGGTGCATGCCACTATGCTCAACAGTTCAGTATTTAAAATAGTTTTCCTCCTAGTTGAATAGTTTCACGTATGTTGTACCACTGTTAACTAATCTTATAGGAGATGTGTAACTGGAATTGAGTTTCCTGGACTGGAAAGATGCAGCATATTTAGTTGTTATTTCCCTGTAGTGATTACTTGAGAACAAGTGTACTTAACTGTCCAAATGAGTGTTATGATTGGATTTTAGAAATATGTCAGTGAAACATTTTAGAGATAAAAGTAGGAACAGTAAATCATGTACTGAGCCCCTGTGCTCTTGCCAGCTCTGGCACTTGTCCCTGGGTCGTAGCTTCTTTTTTTTACCTTTCTCCACTAAGAACTGAATTCCAGGTACAGGATTTCAGCTTGAAAATACATTTAAACATTTCTTTTGCTAAAACAACTATAATATCATTATACCAACCAAAAAATAGAATTTATTAATGTCATTATTGTAATGATGCCTAGAACAACTAAATTCATTTTTCTTTCTCTTACTTGCTTCCTTCTTTCTTCCACTGTGCTTTGCTTAAAACCAGTTTGAGTAATTTTAACACGTTGCTGTTTTAATCTTATTTCTTTCTGCTCTTACTCCATTGTCTGTCTTTTACCCCTTGAGCTTCAGTTCTTGAAGAAACTGTTTGTTTTCTTTAGTTTGTTGTCCTGTGGTGTTTCCTGAAGTCTGAATTTTTCTTAATTCATCTCCATGGCATTTATAACATTTTCTTAGTTTTCTGTATTTTTAAAGTAAAGTGCAGGTTTGGTTTTACTTTTTCCTGTAACACCTTTCCATAGATGGTGGTGTTTGTATAGCTTTATTCACAAGGCGGCGTCCGTTTCTGCTCTTCTTGCATGGGTTAACAGCTGCATTACTGCTAGGCACACAATATTCATTGTTGTATGAAATATGTCTTAAAAACCTGTGTTTTCGTCACCACTGCCGTGATGGTTGTTTCATTCTCTCCTGCCTTTAAGAACAGTGGCAGGATCTGTCAGTTTGTCAGTTCAGAAGAGATCACTGGGACCTGAAGAGCAGTGTCCCATCACCACAGCATTGCTCTGCTTGTGCCGTTGGTGGGTGGGGCTTTTCAGGTCGTCCTGCGTCCTCTCAGTGAGTTTTTGTGGTGCTTGAGGGTTCTAGAAATCTTTCTACCCAGACTCGGAATCAGACGTCCTTCTGAGTAGCCTTGATGCATTGCATTGGAACTACAGCATTGCTTTGTACGGATAGGTAACTACTTAAGGCCCTGTTAAGAAGGCAGAAGTATGTTGATTGTCTTTCTTAGGATATTTTCCACTAAAGACCCACCGTCAATTTACCATGCGGTGAAAACTCTGGAAGGGGTTTCTCTATTTGTGGTTATCCCCTTCCAGTGTAGTTTTGATAATTATGCAAAAATATATGTGCTGTTCCAAGGTCATATCTGTAGAACAGGGTTTTTTTTTGTTTTGTTTTTTTTTGAGATTTGTCTCCTGTATCCCACTGTGTGACAGAACCTGTCTGTCATTACCTTTAAAGAGGGAGCTTTTGTAGCTTTCTCTTTGTAGATGACTGATAGCTGTGCATATTAGTATACCATTTTATTTAGGGAAAATAATTAAAATAAATATTCTGATAGAAAATTTATTCAAAATGAATAGGATTTATTATTATTACTAATTATTTTGGTGAAATAGATTGTGTTAACTCACACTGGAGATTTAAGTGTCTTATTCCTCGGTATATTTAAGATTTTGCTTTCAACTATTTCTAAGACAGTTTTTTTGTATGAGATATATAGCAGTGTTAGCTAAAAAGTGTTTAAATTTGACTTTAATCTGGCAAAAGGAAATGTTTATAAATATCAACATGTTTTCTAAATAGTGAAAATTCTGTCAGAAGGTTAGCACCCTCCTCCAAAGTAAGCGTTGTGTTAGTGGCATCTACTAACATTTGTGGCATACCATAGAGGTGAGGGCAATGCTGTTTTTAATGTGTGTGTGTGTTTTGGTTTCTGGAGAGTGCTAAAAAAAATTATTCTTTTAAGAAGTTATTTATGGGGTTGGAGGGATGGAACAGCATTTCAGAGCACTGGCTGCTCTTCTAGAAGACCTGAGATCAATTCCAGCACCCACATGGCAGCTCACAACTGTCTGTAACTCCAGTTTGAGAGGATCTGACACCCTCACATAAGCAAACACGCAGATAAAACACTGTTGCACATTAAGTAAAAATAAATTATTTTTTAAAATAAAAAAAATGATGTAGGATGTCCTGTATATGTGTTGCTTTTCTTGGTTGGGGAAGTTTCTTTGGCCTATAGCAGGGCAGAATATAGCCAGGCTTGAAGGGATATAGAGAGAGAGTAGGCAGAATCAAAGAGATGCCATATGACCTCTGAAGGAGAAAGATGGACCCTTACCAGTAAGCCACAGCCTTGTGTCGATACACAGATTAATAAATAGAAATAGGTTAATTTAAGATGTAAGAGTTAGTTAAATAGGTTAATTTAAGATGTAAGAGAAGCCTGAGCTAATAGGCCAAGCAGTGTTGTAATTAATATAGTTTCTGTGTGATTATTACTTGGGTCTGAGCAATCTCTGCCTACAAGCATTTATTCTTTTGTTTATGTGGGTGTTTTTCCTGTTCATATGTCTGTGTACCATTTACATATCTGGTGTTTAGGGAAGTCAGGGGTATCAGATTTCCTGGAGTTAGGTATACATGGTTGTGGGTCATTGTGGGAGCTGGGAACCTTGAACACAGCTCCTCTAGAAAAGTTCCCTGCTCCTTAAACCCCTGAGCTATTTTGCCAGCCCTCAAGTCTATTTTTAACAAATTTTTGAATCTTAAAATTTATTTTAAAAAATCTTTACGTTTATTATTGTGATAGAGAAATGTTTCTAGTAGTTTCTTGATCAGTCTGTTTCCTATGCCTGACTGCTAAGACTCTTGTCAGAAATCTAGAAAACTGTAGCAAACTGGTTTGCATTTTTGAATCAGAGTATTTGTGGCAGGTCTGTCAGGATTGTTTATTTCTGTACAACCTCATAAGCGTTTTATGTAGTTTTATTGTTCTTTCTGCATCAGAGAAAACATTCAGGAAATATGATTTTCTGATTTAATTTTAATACTGTCGTTGCTTCTGGTCCCTAATTCGTTGATTCCACTGTTTGTGTTGTGGGAGCTTGGAGGAGGAGTGCAGCCTAATAACATCACTGTGGTTTTGCCTGCTGGAGCTTCACACTGTGTGTAGGTATTGTAGAACTGATAGGGTCTATTTAGAAAGAGTTTGAGCAGACGAGATGGCTCAGTGGCAAAGGAGCTGCTGTACAACTGGAGTTTACCCAGGACCCACGCACAGGTGGGGCAAGTGCGTACACAGCAGGTGCACGTAGGAATAGCAAATGCGTTCTTAAAACTCACTTAGGTCATAGCTGCTGATTTTATTATATTTTCTTTATTATTGGATTCTTAGAGTCCTGCTAGCTAGTGAGAGATCATTTATTGTCACTGCTTTGATAAAAATATTAAGGACTTGGACGCTGGTACTCCTAGCACTGGGGAAGCAGAGGCAGGTGGATCTCTGTGAGTTCGAGACCAACCTGTTCTACAGTGTGGGTGCCAGGAGACTCCAGAGCTACAGAGAAACCCTGACTCAAAAAATAAAACAAAACCCCCAAAATTAAGGACTTGGAAGTCATCTATATATATGCAAGTAATTGTCCTAGAAATGTGTAAGGGAAGCAGTTCTATTACCACAGAACCAGAATGTATGTGTAAGGTATAACTTACTCATTGTGGCTATCCTCCCATTCAGAAAACCCAAGGGTATTCACACGGAAGTGCCTGACTGAAATTCTGTCCGCATGGTCCTTGTCCCTGCCTATTTCACAGCAGTATGGAAAACTTTGTACAAGTCACCATCGTCAGGCTTCCTTCCAGAGGTCCACTAGGTACCTTGAATGGAGAGAGTGAAAGAGCCTGTTTGTCCTTGTGTTACTGAACATGAAAGAGAAGGTTAGGCTGTTCACTCAGTATTGATACTTTAGATTCCTGCCTGGCTGCCCCTGGAAATCATGGGCGGTAGATAGGTTGACTTGAGTATGTGGAACTGACTGAGACATTGCTGCTACTTTTATGTGGTATTCCCTGGGGAGAAGGAGGAGGGCGCTGTTAATTGGTTTTGTTGTGGAGGGTGGAGTGTTGGCATGGATTGTACTGGCAGGACCATGTGATGCTGAAGCCATATGGTTAGGTGAAGAGGAGCATTTCCATTTAGGATCTCTCCACAGGCTTTCCCCGTAGTCTGCCCTCTATTTTCTCTCCTCTAGTTTCTAGTTTTGCTTTTTAGCTAGTAAATGGATGAATATTTGGCAAACTGTCTTGGAGATACCAGACCTTGATCGCATTATAATCTTAAGAGAAGCTTCGGACTCTTGTCAAGATAGCATTCAGTTGAAATTCCTAGAGAATAGCTTCCAGCTCACTCTAGATAGAATAAGGCTGGAGGAAGACAGACTAGACTGGTGAGAATGCCACTTTTAGGGCTGTTTTGGTTGTTGAACTATATATAATTTAAGCGTGGCATTGAATGTGTATAAACTTTGAGATTCTTGGCCCTATCTGTTTGGTTACCCTCTGCCATATAGTGTATATAAAATGTATTTGGGGGCTGGGGAGATGCCTCAGAGGCTGAGAGCACTGGCTGCTCTTTCAGAGGACGTGCTTTTGATTTCTGGTACCCACACGGCAGCTCACAACTGTCTGTAGCTTCAGTTCCAGGTGATCTGGCACCCTGTTCTTGTCTCTGTGGGCACCAGACACACATGTGATGCACATGGAGGCAAAACACCCATAAAAAATAAATACAAAGAACAATCAAAAATAGACTGTTTTCTTATACCTCAAAGAGTAGTTTATCCGATCTAGAGTGATTCAGATCAGAGCCCAAGGCACTTCATGTGGGCTTCTGACAGCTTGTTCACCTGCTGATTTAAACAGCTGTCTTCACTTGGCCCTACTTCCTACATGCCAGAATATTCTAGGACTGCTGTATAATGCAATATGCTGTGCATTTATGAACAAAGCTGCTTAATTAATTGGTTGTGGTCAGACTAACTTGAGAGATGATTTATTCTGAAAATTCTGCATTAAAAGAGTCTTAGTGAGTTTCTAGAAATACATAAAGTTTCTAGTATTAGTTGTATGTGGTGAATTTTAAATTTTGAACATAAGTTGGCTTTGATAGGCATAAAATAATTTGTTTCTATTTGCTCTGTATTATCAAGAGGCATACATGATACTTTTTCTTTCTTGATTCTGAGACTTTGAAAGAATAATTTTTTTTTGTCTTTTAGAAATCTTTGTACAGTTTCATGTACATATATAAGGACCTTGAGGGTTTTTTAATTCCTATTTCCTTTCTCATTTCTTCCTCTCTCCCACTAACCCCTTACTAAGGTCTCACTCCTACCATCAAGCTTTTCTTTTTTGTGTGGACCCCAATGAGTTAGTTAGAATTGCTTGCAGGTGTGTGGGTGAGAGTTTGTTTAATAGTGGTGTATGAGTAGCGTATCAGGCTACCCCACTGAAGAAAAGGGCACCCCTCTTCTGGCGGCCACTCTTGTCAATAGGTCTTGAGGGGTGGGGCCTCGTGGATCTCTCCCCCATTTATGATAAAATGCTTAGGGGTCCAGTCTTGTGCATACATGCACAGCTGTCATGAATACTTAAGTTCAGTGGCTGTGTCGTGTCCAGAAGACACCTTTTCATTGCACATTGCTGCCATCCTCATGCGCTCACGTTTTTCCTGCTCCATCTTTCGTGAGGTATGTATTCCGAGCCTTAGATGGTATCCCATTTATCATCAAACACTTGATTCTTGGCATTTTAGCCAGTTAGGGATTTCTGTCTTAACTACCACCCATTACAGTATTAGGTGTGTGACCTTGTGAATTATAAAACGTCTTTATACCTTAATATCTTTAATATGTGTGTGTTTATATGTACGTGTGTGTGCATGTCATTTTTTTTTTTTTAATGAGGTGTGGTCTCTTGTAGCCCAGTTTGCCCTTGAACTCAGTGTAGCTGAGGATGATTTTGAACTTGACTTACAGAGCCTTTTATCTTTTAGAGGAGACTAGGAAGATTTATAACTAAAATCTTCTTGATTCAAAAGGCTAAACCATTCTGACAGGTTAAGAAAAGCACTGGGTGCTACCTCAGCTTCGATGCTGTGAATGGAAGCTTAGGTACTTGAAACCTGAGAAACTGTGGATGACCTTAAAGGTTACCAGCTTAGAGTTGTGTGTGTTTCATGGATAAACCAGCAAAGACATTTCAAAGTTTATGTGTGTTTAGCAAAAAAAAAGGGGGGGGGATATATTAGGGATTATTTTAATGTTATGAGCCCTGTAGATTTTTTTCTGTTTTATCTTTAGGTAATGCTTGTCTGAATTTGTGAAGGTTTTTGGCATATTGCAAAATTATATTATCCTTGATCATTTTAGGAAATAATTAGAATTAAACTTTTAACTGGCATTAGGTAAAACATTCAATTAAAATCTTTTTTGGATAATGTTTCAATAAGGAATTTTTAATTTAAAATTGTCAGATAGTTGTAGGAGAGTAACACCAAAGCAAATGACCACTTGACTTACTTCTCCAGGGTTTTATGTTTCTCCCTGGTCTCAGGATACAGTTCCGCACTGTGCTTGCCTAGGGTAGAAGAAGTGCCGGGGCAGAGGATGAGACCCTTGGCTTTGCAGAGTATGACCCAAGTGTACACACAAACACACAGTGAAATTGCAAAAGAATAAATAAAAACAAAACAAAAATTCTCTCCTTAGTTAAGCAGAGCACTGCTTTGTAGACTTTTTCTTATGTGTATGTAATGTCATTAATTTCTGATAGATTGCTGGAATCTTGTACATTATAGTGATTCTCAAATTTTGTTTGAGTGAATGAGAAGCCTGTTTTTTTGGGGGGGCGGGCGGGTTGCTGTCTTTCAAATGAGAACTTAGAGACTTGGAAGAATCTAAACTTGAGCGCATACACTTACCTTTGAAACCCTTGGTAAATTAAACAGGAAGATTTCCCAGAGTTTTGGCCAGCCAGTCTCGAGTACAGTCCTATCAATTATTTGGGATTACTTCTTTGAAAATTTATTTATTTATTTTTAAAAAACAGGTATTATGTTTTTTTTTCCCATCTATCCATTCCTTCTTTTATTTTGTGTGTGTTCAAGCATGCTACAGCACACATGGAGAAGACAGCATGTGGAACTCAGGTCCTCAGGTGTGACAACATGAGACTAAATAGATTTCTATGATTAGAACCAGACAACCTGGTAGAGAGTATTTGTGAAGGCTCTCCCGGAGAGTTTCAGGCTCCTTTTTGTCCTGTGATAGGCATTTTACTGGCTTAAAAGTGTATGAATGTCATTCCTCAACCAGTTATTTAGTTCTGAAACAAACAAGCATACATATATGTATACAGAAATGGCAGCACTACTGAGATGAAGTCAGACTGTGCTGGAGAAGGTGGGCTGGCTAGTGCCTGCACCATGTCTGCTCTCACCTTTCTGGAGAGTTTATCAGAGCTCTTGGGGAGGTTGGTGAACACTTTGGGGGACCTTGGGAAACAGAATGTCTCTTGTTGCTAGGCACCGGGCAGTATTGCAGTGAGGTGTAGGTGTTGTATGCTGAGCTCAATGACAATCAGAGGGACCAGGCTGCTTTTTGCTTTATTTCCAATTACTGACCTACTTTGAGTTCTTAGGAGGAAGGGCAGATGACCACTTCTGTGGGTGAAATATTACTCCCACCTGATCCAAGAAAGAGAATGGGGAAGCAGAACAAAAATTAATTAACAGCCATTCTGGCCCTGGTTAAAGGTGTCAGTGGTCAGGATGCAGAGAAAGGATGATAAAGATAAAGGAAATGGGTGGTGGTCGCAGAAAGACGGACGCAGAGCATAGGAGAGGACGTGAGTAAATGAAAATACTGTTTCCAAGTAAGTTGTGGAGAAGCTTTCTGCTCCTGTGTTCTCCAACCAGTGGAGCTGCTGAGCCATCCCATTGCTTTTTTTCTCTGTCTGGTGGACTGTGTGCTCCCTTGTCTGTGTGTTCTCCCTCACGAGTGTACACGTGTGGAAGTGTAGAACATGAGCGCTGTCTGAGCTCTGTGTCAGCACCTTAAGCTGAGCTCATTGCATAGGAAGCAGCCAGCGACTGGAGGACACAGACCTTTTCATTCACAGTCCGTATTGCGGGTGTCCGTGCTATGGTTGTTGTCGGTAATTTTGTGTAGTGTAACATCTTGCCATGCTTTCTATCCCTTTATCCTCTTGGTTCAGTGTCTAATTGTTTTGTTTTATAAGACATTCTTCTCTGTGCTTCTTGATGACAAATACCATCTTTGTATATATCACAGTACACAGCAAATTGATGGAGACACTTTTTGAATTGAATATCTTTATTTATTCATTATGACTTACATTGCTGAAATCCAGTTTGCCCTTAACAAAGGAATACGTTCACTAGATAAAACAGAGTGATTCTCTATGACAGCTTCTCTCTCTAGGGATGGAGACTGGGAATGCTTTGTGAAATGTGTGGCTAGCTTTGGTGGTGCAAGTTGGGATTTTCTCAAGTCTATGTTCATAACTTTCTGTATAGCATTTGGATCAAACAAAAATGCCATAATTTTCAGTGAGATAGATGACATACATTAAAATTTTGATTAAAAAATGTTTCTTTGTGTTATAATTCTTGAGATCGAATTTTAAAGTATTATAAATAATAATGACTTTGTAAACTAGTTAGTCATGCTATTCAAACTCTTCTGTATGCTTTTGCAACTATAAATATTCAGTTATTATACAAAGTTTTCATTCAGTAGTATTATCACATTTTTTTCAATATTTTTTGATGATCTCTGTTAATCTCTGTGTATTGTTTCTTGGAAATAAATAAACATCCAAGGATATATTTCCAAAAGTAAATATTTTAATGCTTTCTGAAATGATACCATACATGTATAAAAGGACAAACTTAAAATCATTAGTGTTTAAAAGAAAAAACTAAAAACTACTGAAATTGTTTTTGCTAATTCATATGAAGAATTCTTTCTTTGGTTTTTATTTACCTTTTGCTCCTCTTGTCTCTGCTTTGTTTCAGGCCAGTCTATCCATATGGGGATGGGGAAGCCTTGGCATTGTCCTTTTTCTAGTAACCTTTGGACCCTTTGTAATATTTTATTTGGCATTTTACATCCTCTGCTTTGTGGGAGGGTAAGTATGTACAACGATAATTTTATAACTTAGTGTTATTTGTTAAAATTGAAATAAAATGACTTAGAACTCATAGTATAATTTATTTGTGAATGCTGTTTTCTCAAATTTTGTTTACTAAAGCTTAAAAAAAACAAGTAAAATTAAGATACCCATTTGTATGTGGTGGTTATCTTTACAAATGCAATTTCAGTGATTAAAGATGAAAATGTTTTTCATAATATGAAAAATTTTGATGTAATTCCTGGCTAAGGTTAGAATTTTATTATCTGCTGTGATGCTTTGATCAGCTGAGATAACACATCTAGTTTTACTTTTTAGGAGGTCCTATTTCATTAAACCGGATGGCGGATACTAATTGTGCCTTCTGATGGTGTTTCTACTTTGATCCAGACGGTGCAGATAAATACTTGCTTTTACAGTTTTCTCTTTTATGGTTACTTGGTTTGCAATGTTTATGATTTTGTTTAAATTGACAAACATTTACAAAGAAGGTTCCAGCCAAGCTTTATTAATGCTTTGTAACAGAACAGTTGGTATTAGACTCCACATGGGGACATGCCTGTGTAGTACTGTCCAGTGCAGCTCAGCCAGATGAGTATTTTGTTCTTGATGTGTGTTGAGAAAGTCCATTGTGATGTAATTAGTGTATGATCTACACTTCCTAGTTCTTTTTGAACATATTTTGAAACCTCCCAACATTTGGAGGAGTTTCTGAGCTTCCGGTTTCAGGTGATTTATTTGACTGTACATGTAAACAAACACATCAGAGCCTGTAGACACTGAGGGGTGACTTCTGAAGGCACCTACTACCCATCACCTCTTTCAGGCCATAGGTTTGAAAGTCATGTTCGTTTTCTAGGGAGCACACAGTGATGACTGAGCAGTTCTGTCCTAGACCCCACAAAAGTGTATGTAGCTCCTGTTAGATTCAGTATTTTCTTAGTAATTGTCTAGACAGAGTATCTTGTTACTGAAAGAAATAAATAAATCTATTTTAGCCACAGGAGTCAGGTGATAGAGAGTTCAGAGTATCTCAGTTGATAATGAAAACCTTGGTACAGAATTTCTGAAACAGACGCAGGAGCGAAGCCAGAAGAGATCTCCAGCTACACTGACTTGTGGGGCTGCTCTTTCCCACATGTCAAGGTGCTTCTGCTGACTGAAAAAATTATTTTTCTTAAAGAAATGTTTCTCTAAATCTTACAGTCTAAAAGGTAGAGATCTACTAACTTCATAAGTAGAATAAGCCTTTTGTCAATATTTCCCAACACTTTGGAAAGAGGGGAAATTTTAGCTTTAGAGACAAAGCTCAGAGTTCTAAGTTGGCAGATCTCTTTCTCTGCCCCCTCCCCCATCCCGACAGGGTTTCTCTGTGAGCCCTGGGTGTCCTGGAGCTCACTCTGGTTGGCTTCAAATTTAGAGATACGCCTGTCTTTGAGTCCTGAGATTAAAGGTGTGAACCACCTCCACCAGACTTGAGAAGGATTTCTTTTTTTTGGGGGGGGGGGGGTTCGAGACAGGGTTTCTCTGTAGCTTTGATGCCTGTCCCGGAACTAGCTCTTGTAGACCAGGCTGGCCTCGAACTCCCAGAGATCCGCCTGCCTCTGCCTCCCGAGTGCTGGGATTAAAGGCGTGCGCCACCACCGCCCGGCTTGAGAAGGATTTCTTAACAGTAAATACAGATTTGAGACACAGAAAGGTGACCATCTACTCACTACAGAAGTACTAGAAGTTTTATTGACCCCTTTCTGAATTTGCTAATTTATCCAGAGAATAATTTTCAAAAAATGGCTTGAATACTGAGAATTGTATAAAAATGTTAGATAAAAATAGGTTATTGGAAGGCATGGTGAGGTTAGTAAAACCTCTTTAGATATTGCTTAGAGTCGTAGGATGGAGTCTGAAACGCCAGGCTACTGCTGTGCCCTGAACTAGTGCGATTCTGTACTGGCCGCTGACCTGCTAAGGCCCCCCTCCCCCTTCAGGGTCCTTTGTTTCCTCTGCACCCAGCTGAAGAGGATTAGCTCCTGAGACTGTCTCAGAGTATTCAGGGTTGCTCAACAAGTTCATCACCTTCTGAGTTTCCCTTTTTGTGGCCTTGATTCTGAGGTCTGATTGCCCCTGCAGGGAAACTTTGTGTCATTCAGTGGATTGTAAATTTAAGCAACAAAATACATTTTTAAAGTAAAATGATGACACTTCTTAAGTTCAGAGTTGTTTGCTAGTTTGGCTCTGCTGTTTTATTAATTAAATTATTATTAAGATTTTAAAGATGTGTTTTTGTTATTTACTTAATAGGTTTGGAAGGAATGTATTTTCCTGTGGGCAGCCCATCTTGCTCTATGATAAAAAAACTTTTTGAGGAAAAAGCACAATGTATTTTAATAAAATCTTGGAATATTGTCAATACTGCATTATTTCAGGACTTTCTTTGTATGTATTGGGTAGATTATTAATTTATTTATTTTGGTTTTTCAAGACACGGTTTCTCTATGTAACAGCCCTGGCTATCCTGGAATTAGCTTTGTAGACTAGGCTGGCCTCAGATTCAGAGATCTACCTGTCTCTCATGTGCTGAGATTAAAGGCATGAACTACAATGCCCAGCTGTTGGTGTTTTGTAAGTGCGCTTCATAATCAGATTAAACTGAAACAGGCCCAGACTGAATCTTAGTAAGAATGTCTGCCCTGCCACAGGTAATAGGTATTACGACCTCTGGAGACAAGCGCACACATGCACTAGCACACACGCACACATACCTACACACACAGGCACGTACACACATACCTATGCACACTATACACCTACACATTCACACACACACACACCCTCATACACACCCACAGACACTTGTAAACACTCAGGCATACACTTACACATACATACACATACATACTCTCACAGAAGCACACTCATTCACACACACATGACACACATACATATATACTCATAAAATACACACCCATGCACATATGCACACTCACACACACACATAGAGGCTTGTATGTATTATATGTAACTTTAGGTAAATAAATAATAATGCGATTTCTCTTTCAGACATCATCCATGTTGTTTTACCCTCTTTCCTTTCTCTCCTTTGCCTTTTGTTTTGTTTTGGTTTTGGTTTTTCAAGACGGTCTCTTTACATAGTCATGGCTGGCTTCAAACTCACGGAGAGCTGCCTGTTTCTGCCCTTTCAGTACTGGTCTTAATGGTGTGCACCGCCACTACCTGGCTGAAGGCTTTTTTTTTTTTTTTTTTGGTTTTTTCGAGACAGAGTTTCTCTGTGGCTTTGGAGCCTGTCCTGGAACTAGCTCTGCAGACCAGGCTGGTCTCGAACTCACAGAGATCCGCCTGCCTCTGCCTCCCGAGTGCTGGGATTAAAGGCTGAAGGCTTTTTTTAAATAAAAATTATTTGAGTAAAACTTCCAAAAATATGATATAATTCACTGAATATTTCTAGCTGTTCTAAATTTCAAAGCCTAACAAAATTTGTCAATCTTAATTTTCCAAATTTCCAGACTTAGTTTTTAAGAAATGGAAACTCGTAAAGTCTGATCAATATATTCACTAACAAATTTGATAAAACATAGGAATATTTTGTATTTTTAATCTATAATTATTTCCCCCCAGGGGTTTAGTGGTCACTCTCCTGTATGGGAAGACAAACTCAGAGAAGCACCTCGAGCTGTGTGAGCACTCGTTCCTTCCTCCAGCACCGCCTGGGGTCCCCAAGGTGGGTCCTGGGTGGGGTGAGAAACGGCATCCTGAGAACTTTGTTGGTATGATGTGTGAACAAATGGGAAGGCAGCTTTGAGGGAAAGATAGAAATTGGTTAGTTTAGTTTGTTTTTCTGTCTTAATATCAAACTGTCATATAATTTATAAAAATTTATAAGACCAATGAATATTTGGTTTAAGAGAAAGAAATTGAATAAGAATCATAAAATGTACACTTTTTAATTACTTTGAAAAGCATATTTTGCAATTAAGCTAAAGAATATTTAGTTTTAAGAACTCAGGTCTTAATTTTTATCATTCTGATTTAAGCTATTTTTCTGTTAAAGTATCAGATTTTATAAATGAAGTAGGTATTGCATCCTGTGGGTACGTAGAACTCATAGTTGGTATACGCTCAAGTTTTGTGTTATGGGGGTCTCATTTTATGTGGAGAGACAAATGATTTGAATTTAATGCTAGTAATTTAACTTTAAAGTCACTTAAATATTAAAATATAAATGAAGCAAGTCATGTACATATTAGTTTACATTGTAGAAAGGAAAGAATTCCACTTCATTCTGAGTGTTTTATTTTGATCACACGTTTTCTTCATACTGTTTAATATAATTATTGTGCATATATAGATTGTATACATTAGTGGGTCGCTGTGAAATTTCTGTATAGGTGTGCTTTGATCCCGTCCACCCTTCGGACCCCTCTCCCAGTCACATCCTCATCCTCTGAGCCCCCCTACACTCTTGGAGAGAAACCATGAGACCTTGCTTACTTGTCTTTCTATGTTTGTCTTATTTTGATTAATACATTGTCTTCAAGATCTGTCCTTTTTTTTCTACAGAGGGCCTGCTTTTCTTCTTCTTTATGTACAGTAGTACTTCCTTTCATGTCCACACTAAGTTATTTATCTGTAGCCTGGTTTTATCCTGCACGTTGTGAGCAGCGCTGCAGTAACCGTCACTACACAGGCATCTCTGAATACAGACATAACTTCCTTACGATAGATACCATGGAGTGCTGCAGCTAGGTGGAATGCTTGCAACTTTTTTTAAAAATTACCTATCCTTCCTTCCTTCCTTCCTTCCTTCCTTCCTTCCTTCCTTCCTTCCTTCCTTCCTTCCTTCCTTCCTTCCTTCCTTCCTTCCTCCCTCCCTCCCTCCCTCCCTCCCTCCCTCCCTCCCTCCCTCCCTCCCTCCCTCCCTCCTTCCTTCCTTCCTTCCTTCCTTCCTGCCTCCTCCCAGCCACCGCCTCCCATTTCCCTCCCCCTCCCCCAACCAAGTCCCCCTCCCTCATCAGCCCGAAGAGCAGTCAGGGTTCCCTGTCTTGTGGGAAGTCCAAGGACCTCCCACCTCCTTCCAGGTCTAGTAAGGTGAGCATCCAAACAGCCTAGGCTCCCACAAAGCCAGTACGTGCAGTAGGATCAAAACCCAGTGCCATTGTTCTTGACTTCTCAGCAGCCCTCATTGTCCCGCTATGTTCAGCGAGTCCGGTTTTATCCCATGCTTTTTTTAGACCCAGTCCAGCTGGCCTTGGTGAGTTCCCGATAGAAAATCCCCATTGTCTCAGTGTGTGGGTGCACCCCTCGCGGTCCTGAGTTCCTTGCTCATGCTTTCTCTCCTTCTGCTCCTCATTTGGGCCTTGGGATTTCAATCCGGTGCTCCAATGTGGGTCTCTGTCTCTGTCTCCTTTCACCAGCTTGTCTCTGTGTCACCTGTAGTTTCCTTTTCTTTTGCTTCTTCGCTGTGTGCTAGGACTTTGTCAACTTCATTGTAATCTTAAGTTCTATTGTCTGCCTCGCATTTGTTATATGACTGCATATTGATGCTTAGATTTATTGAAGAGGCTCCCACTTCTTTCCCTATTCCCTCGCTAATGGTTATTCTGATAACGACTGAAATGTGGTGAACGACATTTCCCTTGTTCCTAATTGTCTCTAATTAAAAGTAACTTTAAAGTGAATTCATTTGATAGTTAATATGCTCTTGGTCCCCAGAAAAGGAGAGGGACCACAGAGAGCATCAGCAAAGACAGTAAGTTGACAGATCAGAAATGTTAGCTTCATAGTTGGAGGTTTGGTTGAACAATAGCCGTTATTATACCTGTCCATTTTAAATCACCTCTTGTCAAAATCGTAGAAAATAGTAATAGCTTTTGTTTTCCTAGATGTCTAATTTTGTTACTCTGAGAAATGAAGTTTGACTTAAACTTATTTTAACAAATTATTTATTGCCTGGAAAATAAGGGAAAGTATAAAAAGAAATCAATTTGAAGCACACTGCAGATGTTTGAAATCAAGGAAACACTCAGTAACACATTATGGTTTTCCTTAAGTGCTTAGAAGAAATGAAACGAGAAGCCAGGACTATTAAAATCGATAGAAGACTGACAGGTGCCAATATAATTGATGAACCTCTCCAGCAAGTGAGTTTCAGTATGTGGTATTTGGATTTCATCTCTTGTATTTGAGTTATATTTCTTTTGGAAATACTAAGGTGTACCTCTTAGCTATTTAATTTCCTGAAATTTTATGATAATGCTACCTTTGAATTTTATACGTAATAATTATATTTATTAGGTGCCTATAATGAGGCAGTTTATTTAACATGATAGCATTTATGGGTTAATGGCTATTAGAAAAAAAGTTTTGCTGACATCTGATATTCTAGTAATTTTATAATTTAAAATATTAATGTATCAATCTTGTTCAAGCTCAGTGCTTGATAAATTAGACTTTTGAGTTAGTTTTATTCCTCTAAAGATGTTTATCACCAGTTTGATTAAAAGTGTTAATTAGATTGGAAGTAGATATCCCTCTCTCAAATATTTTCTGATCATGTTTTTGATTATATGATCATTATAAATAATTTATACTTTGAACTTTAATGTTTTATAAATTAGCCTGTAGTTAACTTATATGACTTGTAGAAATCATAATCTTGATGTTATGGACTAACAGTACTGGCTGCATCAAAGGTATTAATAGGATTCAGTTAGTTTTGTGATTAGGTGACAGTGGATCTGACGGGCATCAGTAAAGCACTTGAGCTCCTTGTATCTCTTGGCATTATTTACTTCCCTTCGCAGGGAACTGAGTTGGACTCAGCGTAGTACAGCACTGAGTGTGAGTAGTCATAGATAATGTTCTAGTTTTCTCAAAAACTGAAGGTGTATGAATTGGGGTATCAAACATTTTTTGAGACGGTTTTTAACATGAGATAATGAAGAGAGGAATTTACCATTACAATTTAAGATGTGTAGAAGAATATAAGTTGGCCAATAATTGTCTCGTTTTTGGTTTTTGCTCCTGTTTTTAAAATCTAAAAAGGTTTTTTTTCCCTAATGTTTTGCTATAGGTTATCCAGTTTTCGTTGAGGGATTATGTCCAGTACTGGTATTACACACTGAGTGATGATGAGTCGTTTCTTCTTGAGATTAGGCAGACTCTTCAGAATGCACTCATTCAGTTTGCTACTAGGTAAGTAAGATCGCTGCTTAGAGTTACACAGAACAATTCAGGTGTGTCATGTATTACAGTAGGAAACAACTTCCAAATGAAGGGGTTTTTAGGTAAAAGGTAAGTTAAATAGTGGACTGTTACTATGGGATGTTATCACATTATCTACACAAACATACTTTTATTTCTCTTGGACCGATGTCCTTAATATTTTGTGGAAATGCAAATTTCTCTGAAGTGTTTGCATTGTGTTACATTCTCATTAGCAACTTCATATTTTTCTGTTTTTGTCCACAGTTGTTATTGCCTGTCAGTTTTGATTATAGCACTTAGTAGATGTGAGATAGCTTATCTTTTTGGTTTTGTCTTGTGCTTCTCTGCAAGTTTTCATTGAGCACCCTCTCATATACTTATCAGCCATTGTATATCACCATTAAGGAGTGCCTAGGCACACCCTCGCTCTGTTCTAAAAATGAGGTTGCTTGTATTTTATTACTGTTCTACTTTGCCTTTGCCTTTTTAAATACTGAATCCAGCCGTGGTGGTGTACACCTATAATTCAGCACTCAGGGGACAGAGGCAGGGGATCTTTGTGAGTTCAAGGCCAGCCAGTATACGTAGCCAGTTCCAGGACAGCCAGGTAGACAGAGAGCCTCTTTCCATTTGGTCTGTACGTCTCTCGTAGTGTTTGTAGTGAATTGGCATAATTGCCTGGCTATGACAGAGGTTAAGGGCATCCAATATTATACTTTTTATTTGTCTTATTAAAAAAAGAAATTTACTTATCTAGGAGTAGACACTTTTGTCACCATTGGGACATTTAAAAGTTGTTTTAAAACTTTTTAAAAATAATTTATTCAAATTTATTTTATATGCATTGGTGTGAAGGTATCAGAGCCCCTGGAGCTAGAGTTACAGACAGCTGCAAGTTGCCGTGTGGGTGCTGGGAATTGAACCAAGTCCTCTGGAAGAGCAGCTACTGGTCTTTACTGCTGAGCCATCTCTCCAGCCCCCTTAAAACTTTTTTTAAAAATGTTTATGGGTGTTTCGCCTGCATTTATGTATGTGCTTTGTACCTGGGGAGGCTAAAGGAGGGCATCCCTTAAAACTGAGTTATAGACAGTTGTGAGCTACTGTGTAGGTTTTGGGAACTGAACTCTGGTCATCGAGAAGAGCAGTCAGTGCTTTCAGCTGATGAGCCTTCTCTCCAACTTTGCCATTCAGACATTCAAGAAACACCAAGTATGTAGGAAACGTTATTAAAATGAAGGCTTACAAAATAGTGTGCTGTATAATTTCAGCTATTTTGTAAATATTATACAGTGAAAATAAAAATAAATACAGGAAATACAGTGAATTTTGGGTTTTCAGTTTATGGTTAAGTATAGCTAACTCAAGAAATTTAAAGGAGAAAATGACATTTTATAAATCTGGCATTTTCCTTTATAGCTATAGATAGGCAATTAAACATATGATGAGCAGCAATGAAGATATGTGAGATGTCCTTTTATGTTCTCCTGCCTCTTTTAAGGCAGCAGAACTGTGGCTGCCTTGATCTGGGCAGGTCCTGTGCGTACATGCAGCCCTGCAGCTCCAGGTCTGTGTGTGTTGCTGCCCTCTCGTTGCTGGTGGGTGCTGTTTTGCTGCTGATCTTCCCCTTGCTCTCGATCTTACAAGTGTTCTGCTCCCTCTCTGAGGGAAGAGGATATGATACAGATGTGCCATTTAGATTACATTTTTATTTGGTGTGGGTGTGTGTGAGAGAGAGAGAGACAGACAGACAGAGACAGAGACAGAGAGAGAGACAGAGAGACACCCAGAGATAGAGACAGAGTGGGTGGGGAAGGAGAGAGGGAGGGAGGATTAGATTTCTGGGTAGCAATGCACAGTAGTTAGGAGTATTGTAAACAAAGTGAACAAAGGGCCTAGATGTTAGTCATTACTTAGAGTGGTTGAGGTCGGGAATGTGTAGCCGAGTGGCTTTTGTTAACACTCACGTCTCATTCTTTTTTTTTTTGTTTGTTTGTTTTTTTGTTTGTTTGTTTTGTTTTTTCGAGACAAGGTTCTCTATGTACCATCCCTGCCTGTCCTGGAACTAGCTCTGTAGGCCAGGCTGGCCTTGAACTCACAGAGATCTGCCTACTTCTGCCTCCCAAGTGCTGGGATTAAAGGTGTGCGCCTCCACCCCCAGGCTCATGGCTCATTTCTTGCATATTTATCATGTACCATTTTATAGAGTACACCATTGTTAAACTGTTGCCCGCCTTTGTCAAGACAGACATTAAACATTTTTAGTGTAGCCCTCCTATTTGCAATAGAAAACAGTAGTGTTACTGTCCTTGTTCTCTGGGAGTTGCAATTTTGTCTAGACTGCATGTAATTGTAAGAAAGTCAAATAGAGGTGGTGTGCTGGTTTTTTTTTTTTTTTAACCCTCAACATATTTCTGTTTTGAAAAAATAGAAATCTAGATTTAAATGTTTGAATAGTCTATATTAAATATTTGTATTACATGATAGTCTTATTAACTTTAGATGTCAGATGTTTCAATGAATTGATATGAGTTTGAAATGCTTCTAATTTTTTGGAGCAGTTCAGTAAATTAATAAATGGCATTGTTCTATAAAGGAAAACAGATATGCAATTCTCCATATCATTTTTTCCAAACTAGTTACAAGAAACCTTTTGTGGAATAATTTATCCTGTAGTGAGTACACTATATTTTACAAAACTGAAAGTTGCTCACGTTGATTGTGACTTAAATGGTTTTTAAGGTCACCATTTCACTGTGTAGTCAAGACTGGTCTCTAGTTCACTGTGTAGCCCAGGCTGACCTCTGATTTGAGAGCCTTCAGCTTTTTCTTGCTTTGGGTACATGTGTGTCAACATGGCTGGGTTGAGCTTTTTTTTTAAGTATAAGTCCCATTTTATTTTTCCAAGGTGTTTTCTTCCTCTGTCTTTATGAAGCCACCTCTTTACATGGGCTTTGGTGCAGCAGCAGCAGGTCTGAATTGTGGTGGGGACGTTCAGTCTTTCTGAGCATGCTGACATCGATTTGTGACCACCTTGCTGTGAGTAGCACAGCGCACACAGTAATGCAGCTTGACGTAGAGTTTGGGGAGCACATAGGAGTTGAAGACCCTTGCTTTGGATATGTCCCTGACAGCAGCAGCCTCTACAATGTTCGTGTCCCCCTCCCTCCCCCCCTCTCTCTTGTTAAGACTGGTCTATTCACTACAATGCAAAGCCTCTGATTGAAAATAAATAAATAGGGCCAGCCATGAAATGAAGATCTCCACAAGTTGTTCATTGTATATCGCCAGCAGTCAATGAATGTGTTCTCTCCTGCTCCCATTGCCCTGGGTTCTCTTGTGGCCCAGAATCTTACTTTGTTTGTCCTAGGTATACTCCTGAAAGTGTTAACAGAATTATGTGCTGTTTTTACTTGTTTGACTAGTTACTAAAATGGTTTTTGAAGTTTGTTGCTATTGAGATAGAGCACTAAATGATTTCATAAGATTAATATTCAACCTTTTGTATTCTGAAGAGTTTTATACATGTTATACTTATCATGACCTTTTAGCCCAGTGGTTCTATATGTCTTGTTATTTAGTGGTGATAGTTTTAAATGTTAGTATATGTAAGAAAAAAGAGTGGAAAATTTAGAATGGATTCAGAAGAAACCAAGAAGTGTCTGAAATACTCCTAAGCAGATAGAAACATTCTGAATCTCTCAGGTATTTTTGTATCTGGGATGAGAAATTATAAGATGTACCCATGGGCAGCTTTTTTTTTTACTATTATTTTACTATTTTTACCAGTTTTTAAGAATTTAAATTGTATTTTTATGCCTTTTGATACTAATTAAAATATATTGTCAGAAGACTAAGTGAAATAAGAGCTGATTTACTCAGAGTCTTAAGTAGGAACATCTAAGGTATAAATATTAAAATATGACAGGAACAAAATCTGAGTCTGAGGAGCTGGAGGATCTTGCAGAGGACCTTTGCTTCTCACCACTGTAACAGCTTGCAGCTGCCTGTAACCCCAGGGAGTCTGACTCGTCTCTGCAAAGCATTTATATAATGATTTAATGTTTTTTTTCTATAAGGTCAAAAGAAATAGACTGGCAGCCTTACTTTACTACGCGCATTGTTGATGACTTTGGCACTCACCTGCGAGTATTCAGAAAGGCTCAGCAGAGAGCAACAGAGAAAGATGATGAAGTCAAAGGTACTGACCTCATTTCATTTGAATGCTAGGATCTAACAGTCGTTTTTCTCTGCACTCTCAGCTGTCCCTTGTTGTTCTAGGTGCAGCAGAGGATCTGGTGGAGAGCTTTTTTGAAGTTGAAGTTGAAATGGAGAAGGATGTTTGCCGGGACCTAGTGTGCACTTCTCCCAAAGATGAAGAAGGTTTAATTTTTAATATAACTCTTTTGTGAACAGTCTCAGGTTAGAGGCAAGTTAGCAGGACAAATCTTGGTGGTGTTGTTCTTGCACAAGACAGCTTGCAGAGAGAAGACACGACTTTATTGTAACTCTTACACGTAGCCTCCACGTACGCTTCTCATCCTGAAGCTTACCTTTTAAACAGCAGAACGCTTAACATTTTAAGAATTAGAGTTATTTCTGGTTCTTAAATTTATTATCTATACCCTAATGTATACCTGTTTCCCTAAACTCTTTTCTAATTAATTTCAAATAAAATATTTAGATTATTATGTGCTATTTTGTGTTACTAGTTACTGGAATAAGTGTTTCTTGTTGTTTCAATAAAATTTCACTTGGTGGAAGTTAGATAATTTTTGCTCTCGATTTTTTTTTTTTTGTTTTAATTTTAGTTTAAATTAAAGTCCACAATTACATCTTTACTATTTGGAATGTAATTTTACTAATGGGATTAGCTATTAAATTGTTTCCCAGGAAGTGTCTGTGTGGGAATAACCATAAGGAAGCATTGCTTTTCTTCAGGTTTGGAACGTGCTAAACTATTTTCTTGCCTTTTCTATTATTTTCTTTCCCATTTTTTCTTCTTTCCTGTTTATAGTTGTTATTAAGTTTAATTTTCACCACCAGTTGATTAGTGGTGTGTGAAGTTATAGTTAAAGAACAAGTACCTACGGTGCTGTGAAGAACTCGCATGGGAGCTTTCTTACATGAGTAGACTAGAGGAGCTCGTCCTGCAGTGTTCGCACATCTGCGACTGGAGACGTGGTTCTTTTTCCTGACTATGTGCATAGGAAATTTCTAAGTATGCAAGGATAATACATAATAGGAATGAAAAGTATTTTGTATATTTAAAGCTGTCTTAGAGAAAAACAGTTTTGTCTTTAAAGTTTCTCATGATTAATAAGACTGGCTCGGACTGATGTGAGTTTGATTAGTGAGTATTTGGAGAGCAGTGACAGCGATTTAGTGAATGCTGATGTGTAAGTACTGAAGCAGGAAGTTGTTATGAACACGAGCCTTTTAAAACTGTGTCTTATATAAGAGTAGGTAGAAACTTTAGATTTTCTAATGTTATTATGGCTACTTTTTCTGTTTTTAGGATTCCTAAGGGATTTGTGTGAGGTTTTATTATATTTATTGCTACCTCCTGGAGATTTCCAGAACAAGATCATGCGATACTTTGTCAGGGTAAGCGTAAACTCATACCCAATAATGATGTAAGGGAACTGAGAGCAGTAGTTCTCAAAATCTTTGGCCTCGAGACCCAGTTAAACTTCAGAATTATGGAAACATTGAGGAGCTTTTTAAAATGTGATTCTTCATCTTTAATAAGTATGTGTCATAAAATACAAAAACAAATTTTAAAGCAGAAGATCATTAGCTGGTAGGTCAATGACATCAGTGAATGCCTTCTTGTCCCATGAGCGTGCCAATGTAAATAAGGGCTTGGTATCATTATGAAAGTGGACTTTGGCTCAGCTCATTCTTTGAGAAAGGATTTTGGTTCTATGGCCATACCACCTTGAACACACCCAATCTTGTCTGATCGCATAAGCTAAGCAGGGTTGGGCCTGGTTAGTATTTGAATGGGAGAAATGAACTTGGGGATCTTTTCTGAATTCTCCAGAGGTCACTGGCCAATACTTTGAGAACTGCCTTAGAGCTAGGAACTTTAATATATGGTTATCATACAGACAGACTTTTCCTTTTAATTGAAAAACGACTCATGTAATATGTTTTCATCGTTTCCTCTCTTGAGTTCCTCCCCACCTCCCTATCCACCCAACTTTATGTTCCTCTTTACGTCTCTCTCAAAACAAAACAAAAGAAAACCAAGGAACACAGAAAAATCCCATAAAAGGGAAAATCACACCAAAGTCCATCATGACAAAACATGGCCGAACAAAACAAAATGGAACAACAAGTCCACAACATCCTGCTGAGTTTGTTCTTTGTGGTTCAACTCTTCCCAGGCCTGGGGCCCTCCCTGAAGTGTGGCTGATAGATCAGTGACACTCCACTGGAGAAAAGTGGTTTTCTCTTTGCAATGGCATCAGTTACAGACAACTTCTTGGTTAGAGGTGGGATGCTGTATCTGCTTCCCCCCTCAGTGCTGGGACCCCGTCTGTCTGGAACCTGTGCAGGTTTCATGTACGCTGTCTCATCTCTGAGTTCATATATGAGTCCTGTTGTGGCTGGAAGATGTTTCCTTGAAGTCATCTATCACCTCTGGCTCTTAGAATCCTTTGGTTCCTCCTTTGCATAGCTCCCTGAGCTCTGAGGGGAAGGAATTGGTGAAAACACCACTTTTACAGATGAGTGATCCAAAGACTCAGTCTCTGCACACTATCCAGTTGTGGGTCTCTGTTAATTCCATTCCACTGCAACAAGATCTTCTTGTTGTCTTCTTGTTATACCCAGGTCTTCTCTGGTCTGGGTATAACAGTCTGCCATCAGCAGTCACTTCACCGCTACATTCCTTTGCAGGACAGTAGTAGCTTTCCCTGTAAGCCACGATCTGTCTGCGCTCAGGTTCTTGTCCCTTTTACCTGTGTCAGGTGTGGGCTCCAATCTCACACAGACAGTCTTGAATCCAGTTAGAAAGTACCTGGAATATTTGCACCATTATCGATCGCACCAGCTCATCATGCAGGCAAGTCACCTTTGTAAGTCCAAGGGTTTGTAGTAGACACCTCATTAGGATTCTTGTTGGAGGTGGGCCAGGATGATGAGACACAAGAGTGCGGAAGAGAACGTTATGACTAAACTCCTCTGGGTGGATTCTTGTTAAAATGTAAGGTACAAAGATGAAGAAAGATTGAGGTTTAATTTGGAAGATGGTTCAAGTAAGCAGCTAGAGTTTAGTTAAGGATAAAAGTTCCGTCACCAGTCAGCTACACAAATTTTCTCCCCAAGAAGTACCATTTTTTGTTTCACTCATTGATAGTTGTGTCATGCCTTTGCTGGTCTTACTCAGAATGATGTTGTTACTCTCTTAGCCTTACCGTTTTCAGTTTTATGTCTCAGTGTCCCTCATCAGACATTCCTTTGTGACCACTGAATTTCAAGTTCCTTTGTATTTCCCTGTACTGAAGACAGTGCCTAGTTTTTTCCTTCTTAGTATTTATCCTCTTTAAGTGATAATTTTTTTTATTGTTTATTAATTTGGTGTTTTTCTCCATAATGAAGTGTAAACTGAGGCCATGCTTACTATTTATCTACACTGTTGTGAATCTAGTGGTTAACACAGTGTGTGGTACATAGCAGTTACCAAACCAGCGGCTCCCCTGCTGGTTGTGGCTTGCGTGCTCCTGCACAGTCAAGAATGGAGGTGCTGTGTCGTGAAGTGAAGCTGCTGTTTAAAAATACGTAGGAAGGTAGTCAGCCATTGTCTCACTATAGATTGCTTTTTGGCCAGATTTCATCGTTTTTGGTCAAATCTAGTGTACTACAACACTGCATTCAACGAGTCAGTTTTGTTCATTGCACTTTTCGTCCTTTGTCAGTTTTCTTTCTCAGTATTTAAATTCAAACTTTTACAGCAGATATTTTGCTTAGGTTCAATAATAGCTTAAAATCTCTTTCTGGTGTATTGATTTTTGTTGTTGTTGTTGCATAGATTGTACCAATGCAGTATTTGTCTAAGGTAGTTGCTATTTAAATGGCTGTCCATTGTCTCCATTCTGTGTTTTATTTACTGATTGAGTCATGACTTCAGTAACTTAATGTCAGGTTTTCATATTGGCATTTGGGGCAGTCCTTTAGAAATTTGAGGTCTTAGGCCAGCAAGAAGGCTCATTGGGTAAAGGGAAATGCCACCAAGCTTGAAGACCTGAGTTTAGTCTCCAGAGCCCCCACAGTGGAAGGAAAGATCATGCAAGTATTCCTCCCCACACAGTGGGAGGAGACCATGCAGGTTTTCCTCTGCCCTCTACAAGTGCTGAGTTGTGTGCTTCTGTGTGTGCACTCCTACATATGTGATAAAAAAGTGAGAGGTATGTGGGGTCTTAAACTCAGAACTGCAAGCCAGAGAGAGGCTACCTGCTGTGGTGCTGCAGGGATTGCAGGGCACAGTAGAGTCCTGTGACAAACTTTTACTAGCCAGATTGTATAAGGAGAGTTTGAAAGACCATAGTAATTTTCTAAGACTGCTGTACTGATTATTTTAAATAATAAGCATAAAATCACAGTTATTTTCAATCTGTTATTTTGAAAAGAAACTCTGAAAAATGATTTTGGGGATTGAATTTTTCTGCTTAGAAAGTACATTTTAAAATTTGAACATGTTGGTCAGAAACAGAATTTGAAGAAAGAAATTTGAAATATATTTTTAAAAAGGAGTATTGTGGCTCATGCCTGTAGTATCGAACATTAGGAGGCTTGGGCAGGAGGATTAGTCATTTAGGGTCATCCTCAGCTACATAGAGTAGATGGAGACTGCTCTTTCATTTCCCAGCCGCTCGGATTTGAATAATAGCACAGAAACTATAATTACAACACTGTTTGGCCTATTAGTTCAGGCTTCTTATTATCTAAGTCTTACATCTTCAATTAACCCATTTTCATTAATGTGTGTATTACCATGAGGCTGTGGCCTGCCAGTAAGGTTATGGCTGGTAGCTGGCGTCTTTCTCCTTGATTTTACCTACTCTATCTCGATCTCTCTTCCAGCCTGGCTACATTCTGACCTGCTATAGGCCAAAGCAGGTTCTTCATTAACCAATGCTAATAAACATATTCATAGCATGCAGAGGGGAATACAACATCAGCATAGTTGAGGTAGCCTCTGTTGCTTGAGATCCTGTCTTAGAAGTAAAATAAAGAAACAAAAAGTTAGAAATTGACTATATTCCTTACAATCTACAACTTTAAAGAATCTCAATTTCTAGAAATTACTGGTGCCTGAATTACTGCTTGTTAAAATTATTAATTTATCATGGGGTAATAGCTGTTGGCAAAACTATTTATTCATGCAGGATTATACAAAATATTTCTTTAAAGAAAAAGACAGATGTCTTTGTGTGTGTGTATATAAACATATATATGACTATATTTCATGTGTATATGAAAACAAATGGTACTGATAAACTAGAGATCTGCCAAGAGAATCAATTGGGCTTTTAGTTAGGAAAGTGAATATTAAGTTAGCGTTACCAGTATTCTCAAAAAATCACATGCATCAAGGGATGGTTATGCCACTAAAAATTTCATGTTAGTAGCATGAGTCCTAAGTTCTTAAGCCCTCATTGCCATTCATGTAAATACATGCCCATTTTGGACTTAAATATTGTAGAGGACTGGTAAATATAAAGTAAGTAGCTAGGTCAGTCAAGGAATTCCATTTACACACCAGTTCCTAGGTAGTACTCCGTTGTCAGAGATGTAAGACATAACGAGAAAATGCTGACACAAATACAATAAATGCAGGCACAGCTGTGTTGGAGGGAGCTGCTGTTCATCCCGGCCACCCAGAACTGAAATAATCACACAGAAACTGCAATAATTAGATTACTGCTTGGCCCATTAGCTCTAACTTCTTATTGGCTAACACTTATATCTTAATTTAACCCATTTCTTTCTTAACAGTAAGTTCATTGTAAGCAATTTCCAAAACTCTAGAACTGGACAGTCATCCAAAGTTCTTCTGTACCATTGGGACATCCATCTTCAGCCTACAGGCCCATAGTATCTAGCAGTCTTTTCCATGAAGCAGGAAATTTCAAAGATAGTTCTGCCTATATTGGCAGTTTGTCAGTCACTTGCAGACTCTTTCATGAAGCAGGAACCCCAAAGTATTGTCTCACCTTTAGGCAAGTCCAGCAGTCTTTTCTCCGTGGGTCCTGCATGCCAACTAGCAGTCCAGGCAAGAGCAGTTTCCTGTCCACATGGCTAACAAACTCCATAAGGAGCCTCCTCGATGCCCATCTTCCTCTTGGTGCTGCCAAGAGCAGACATGCTCACTATCATGAAACGTCCTAAATTCTTAAAACACTTTGAATGCCATATTCTGAAGGTCTCTGAAAGATTTGAAGAATCCCTATACATTTTTGTATATCTCAAAAATCTAACTAACATGACTACAAGCTTGACTATTATAGATGACTCTCTGTTAACCTATATAGATGTGTTTGAAACTTGGACGTGGAAAACCTTTTAGCTGAAAGGATCAGGGCATACTTAGTGGGATAATTGAGTCTTTTTTTAAAGCATAATTTCTTTATTGATTCTTTGGGAATTTCATATCATGCACACTAATTCTGTTCACCTTCCAATGTCCCCATATCCTCCCTTCACCCCTGCAGTGCTATGCAAAAGAAAATTTGAAAACATCAAACCAAAGCAAGCAGGCAAACAAAGAAGATAAAACCCAAAAAGTTCTCTTTGCTTCTCCATCTTTCCCACCTCTCCAACACTTCTTCACCCGTCCTTCTGGCATCGGGAGCCTGAGTGTGTCTGTCACACAGTGTATCATTTTGTTCAGTCAGTGAGGCATGGGTCCTTGCCGACACTCCTCTGGGGTATCCCGCAGCTGCCCAGAGTATTTTTTTAATATACAAATTTTATGTTTTTATTTTTTCCATTTTTATTTATTGTTTGCAGTGAACACTTGCACGTACAGGTATATGGATAAAAGAATTTACTGTGTGACTCACTATTTTTTCTTTCTTTTCCTTTTTTCCTCTGAAGTTTTATTTTATTTGGTGGGGGTGTGTTACAAAGGCAGAGTAGATACAAAGGGCCGGGGAAATGAATGGGATGGAAGTGCATGGTGTGAAAGACACAAAGCATAATTGATTCTTTAGTAAGACATTAGGAGGAGGACAGAGTTTTAATAGATAAGGTCATACAAACTGCTAAAACTGGGACTGTGTGTAGAGTATGTGAGTAGATTTTATCATTTACTTTTCACGTTTTTTATTAGGAAAATAGTCAGGTAGAGGAGACATTGTGTGCCAGCTGCCCGGATGTAGCCAGTGCTGACCCCAGCTGGTGCTTGTCTGTCTCCTCACTGGAGGCGGACAGCTGTGAAAGTGACGAGTGACGTCTCCTTTCATAAAATACATTTGTGTGGATGCTTAGATTCATGCGGACCTTTATATGATACTTTCTCTTTTAAAAATACACACAAATACTAATATTCCAGAGGTGTTCTTTTATTGTTTTTTATTCCCCTCTGGTTTTCATAGTGTTGTGGCTTGTTCTGTCTGTCTGTCTGTCTGTCTGTCTGTCTGTCTGTCTATCTATCTATCTGTCTTCCATTCTTCTCTCATATATTATATCCTGACTTCAGTTTCCCCTCTCCACTCCTGTCAATCTCTCTCTCCCACCTCCATCTAATGTGGGTCTCTGCATCTACTCCCATCATTTGCTGGATGAAGCCTCTCTGATGACAGTTATTCTGGGCTCTGGTCTACAAGTATAGCAGAGTATTCTTAGGACTCATTTCATTATTTCATTTATTTATTTAGCCAGTCATGTTTCCTTTTATCCTTGGTCTTTGGGCCATGTAACCTCTGGCTCCTGGCCCTCCAGGTAGTATCAGATAGTATCAGGCATGGGCTGCCTCTTAGAGCCTCTTAGAGCTGTATTTCAGTTGGTATTGGTACTTTTATCTCGCTGATTAGTGTGGGGATGGTGGCACACCTTTGATAATGCAGTGATTCCACGTTCCATAAGTTACTGTAGTTTCAGAAAATTTATGCTGTGTTAGATTTGAGAAGACAGTTGAGCTATCTATTTTTTAATTTTATTTTTAGGAAATCCTTGCACGAGGAATTCTTCTTCCATTAATAAATCTACTCAGTGATCCTGATTATATTAATCAATATGTCATATGGATGGTAAGTACCTCTTAAAATTGTGACTTGTCTTTGAAACAGGTTTTTAGCAGTAAAAATGTAGTTTGGAGATTAGAGTGATCAATCAACAGAATATTAAAGAAATGAAGCTATCTAGTCTCTACATTTCTATTATCTTTAGTATTATGGCATTACTATTGCTATTTTAGTGGCCGCTGTAAAAATTGTAATGAATCACGTCAGCAAATGCATCTAGCAGTGCCTCACCCTCTCATATCCAGTGTGAGCCTGGCCAGCAGGAGCATCTCAGCTGTGACTCTAGTCCTGTGTGTTTATTTATCTGGACATAGATAATTTACTCAGTAGTGTAACTTAGACTTTTTATGTCATAATTTCTTTAAAAAAAAAAAACCTAAGGAAAAATAAAACTCAAGTACCCACCACAAATGTAGCATTTTTAATGATCTTTGTTTTTTATAATTCTAAATATCACTTTGTTTTTATTTTATTCTGAACAGTTTCCTATAGGATTTGTATGATTTTCAAAATTTATGGACATAATTGACATCAAGCTCACTGAACCTTTGCTTATCATAAAATAGGTTTTACTGTACGATTCTAGGATAGTTCCATTTCCTCTAGAGTGTCGACAGTTTTTATTAGTTTTAAAGATGGGTGGTTGGAAAAATAAGTTTGTCTTCTTGCTCTGCTTGTTTCTGATGAGAAGCAAGCGTCCGAGCATGACTGTGTCTGCTGTTGTGGTTCCGGACTTTCTGATGAGAAGCAAGCGTCCGGGTACGACTGTGTCTGTTGTTGTGGTTCCGGACTTTCTGATGAGAACGACAGGCGGCGCAGGTGCTCTGCTGCCTTTCGTGTGGCTGTGCCTAGTCGGGACTATTGCTTAGTCGGTAAATGCCCCATTGTTCACCGACTGATAGCATAGCCTGATTATGTCCAATATAGTTTTATTCTCCCTTCCTCTCCAGTAGCTGCTGAGTGTGCTGTGGTGAGAGCATCTGCCCTCATCACAAGGTCATGGTGCTCATTTTGTCTCTGCGCTTACTCTGTCTTGTAGTCTTTGTGTCTTTCCTGTTTTTATATTCCCATCACTTGCACTCTACACAGCACTGTTGTGTGGGACACTTTTCCTGGGAGACGCAGCGTGCACTTGTCTACTGCAGAAAGGGCGCCCATGGCAGACCAAAGTAAGAATTACACCAAAGGAGCCAGCGAGTCACTATGGGACTGCTAGTAGGGGGGAGTGGGCAAGAGGTTACTTACAGGGAACAGGATGTCTTAAAAGCCAGTGCAGAACAGAATAGACCACCCCAACATGGTTGATGACTTAAACTGCAGATCTTAGAGGCAGCTCTGCAAGTCTATGAGAAACCTCTTGGTCTGTGCTAGTCTGTGTTTTCTCCCTCACCCAGCAGTCAGTGCCTGCCCCATAAAGCTGGAGAGAGGGTTTAGAGAACCGCCCAAGACACAGCCTTCCCTGGCACGTGACTGACTTACCTTCTCAGGCCCGTGAGCCTTCTTCTCCCTCCTGGAGGAAATGCTTCTCAGGAGGAAATACCATACCACACTTAGTTACCACACTGCACTTCTTTTATTTTAAATGTTGCCCTTTCTGTCTTTTGCTGTTTTGAATTTGCTAGCTCTGTGACAGCTTCCCTTTTCAGTTCACACTCGTTTTCTGCCCTTCCTGTGCAGCCTCGTGGTCTTGACTCTCATCTCTCTGTCAGTGGCTTGTAAATCACATATTTGCCTTGATTTTCCTGAATAATGCCTTAAAGCATACTCAGGGACACTTAATGGCTCCCTGACCCTCTCTTGTGGTCTGTCTCTTGTCTTGCTTTGCAGTAGCTTGAGCGTCACTGTCTTTCAGGCCATAGCTTACAGCAGCCCTTCGTGGCTTCCTTCCTCACTCTCCTCTGATTTGTCAGCTTTCGGCACTCTTCATAACAAACACATTTTAACTTTAAGATGTTGCACAAAGAACATTATCATACCTTTCTTACCAGAGCCCCCACTACTCCTTCTGCACGTGTTACCTGCGCCTTCTCCTTTTCTTCTTTACTTATTGCCTGTGTTTGGTGTTTATACAGCAGCATAGAATATTGTCTCTAGTCCTATTCTGTTTAAGCCTAGTGACTTAATTTCCTTCAGAGCCAAAACTGGAACCCTTGTAACACTATGGAATTCCTACCCGATCCCTGCTGCTCACCCTTTGCTCTTGAGGCCTTCCCTTTTCACTTCCACCCACCTTGATTTCCTTGCTGTCAGCACTCTTTCTGAGCATGACTCTGTGCTCTTCAGTTTGTAGTATGTTTAGCTTAATCATTTTTGTTAATGGTATGTGACCCATTTTAATGTAAGTGCTTGAATGTACTGCTCATCCTTTTGGTACAGTCTTTTTGTTTGTTTGTTTTGTTTTTTTTGTGGTGCCTGACTTATGGTTTCATTCAGTGCTGAAATTTTCTCCTAATAAGTAATTCTCTCCTACCTGTCCTTTAAAACTTTATTTTCAGATCCGTGATTCAAATTGCAACTATGAGGCCTTTATGAACATTATTAAATTAAGTGACAATATTGGAGAGTTAGAAGCAGTCAGAGATAAGGCAGCAGAGGAACTACAGTACCTTAGATCTTTAGATACAGCTGGTGATGGTAAGTGTTCACTCTGAACAGGGTTCTCTTCAAGGACTATTAGATCCTTAATAACAATTTTAATTTATGTAATGGAATCGTCAACTTCTAGTTTTAAAGCTCAAATTCAGTCTTCCTTCCTGTACTAACATGTTCTTAGAGTAAACGTGAAGATGATGTTATTGCAGTTGCCCCTAAAGATAATAGGTATGATTTATTTGAAAGTAAATGATTTTATGAAAAATTTTACATTGTTTTTTACTGAAGCAAAATTGCTTTATTGATTGTTTTGTAAATAATAAGTGTGTGTTAAGTACTTTTGAAATACCACAACCATTTTTAGCTCCTAATGATTTTTTTCTTTCAGATATTAACACTATTAAAAATCAAATAAATAGCTTATTATTTGTAAAGAAAGTATGTGACTCAAGAATACAGCGGTTACAGTCAGGCAAAGTAAGTATAAAATACTTTTGAAATAATGCCTAGTTGTAAATACTTAACAGCAATTAAAATCCCAGTCTGTGGCATAAAGTCACAGCAGGACATAAAACGTGTGGGTGTGTGTACACACATGCTCAAGGCCATGTGCAGACTAGAGATGCCTTCTGTGGTTGCTTTCTACATTACTGTGAACCTGGAGCTCACCTGCCGCTGAGCTCTGAGAATATCCTTGTATGTACGCTCCCACCCAGTGTTTGGGTAGCAGATACAAGTCTGTGTCCAGCCTTGTTATGTGAGTCCTGGGGATCTGAACTAAGGTCCTGGAGCTTGCCTGGCAAAGAACTAGTTTCATATGCTAGAGCACAGTTGATACTTTGTAAAGCAGTTCAGGAAGGGTTGATTACAGCACTGCCTGGAAGTCCCCCATCTGCAGTGCTCCTGGCCTGCCGATGGATATCTGTGGAGCCATGGACCTGGAGGTCTGTCCTAAGTGATCGTCAGTGAAATTTAGATGATGAGAAGGTGACGCTGATAACTGTTCCAGAAGCACCCAGATATTGATGATCGCTGTTAGAAGCAACAGAGGTTTAATTTGTGGGACTGCTGATGAACTTATCGAGAGTGATGTGGTAGTGTGTGTAGCATCAGCACCACACTGCCAACATCTAACGTGAACATCGACCTGCCAGGTAGTGGTGCAGCTATGTAGGTCTGCTGCTAGCCACGGTGTTTGAGTGAGTCAGCATGCAGACCACTGGAGGGGCTGGAGACGAGTGTGGAAGGCATGCGTCTTCCTCTGTCCTCTGCTGCTCTGATAAACACTCATCAGAAACAGTTTGAGGAAGGAAAGACTCTGACTTTCACTTCCAGGTCGCAGCCCACAATGAAGAGAAGGCAGGGCAGGGACTGGAGCAGGGTCACAACGAATACCGACTCCTGACTTGCTCCTTGGCTCGCTCTGCTAGTTCCTTACACAGCGCAGACTCAACTGCCTAGTGATGGTGCTGCCCACAGTGGGCTGGGCCCTGCCACGTGCATCATCAGTTATGACAGTTGTCAGCCTTTCTGATGTTTGTTTTCTTCGTCTGTACAATCAGGTGTGATTACTGTATGCAGCACAGTGCCTGACGCCAGATGTTCTTGACATTTTTAACCTTTTCTCTAAAGTTCTCTTTGTAGGTAGCCATCTTGTTCTATTGCTTTGACTATGTACTTCACTATTTATATAATTTGAAAAGAAAATTTCTTTATCAGTAGCAGAGGTTTTATTCTGTTAAAAGCAGCGTTGCTCTTTGGAAATGGTTTTTCTATGGAATAAATGCTAATGGAAATGAAAGTAACGAGTATTGACGAGTAGTAGTGACGAGTAGTGAGTAGTAACGAGTAGTAGTGAGTAGTGACGAGTAGTGACGAGTAGTAGTGAGTAGTGACGAGTAGTAGTGAGTAGTGACGAGTAGTGAAGAGTAGTAGTGAGTAGTGACGAGTAGTGACGAGTATAGTGAGTAGTGACGAGTAGTAGTGAGTAGTGACGAGTAGTGACGAGTAGTAGTGAGTAGTGACGAGTAGTGACGAGTAGTAGTGACGAGTAGTAGTGAGTAGTGACGAGTAGTAGTGACGAGTAGTGACGAGTGCTACAGTAGGTGGCAGTGAGCTCAGGGTCAGCGCGGGTCCTTTCTCAAGCTAGGTAGAGAGCAGCCACGGAAGTAACCTCACCTCCACATGGAAATGAAAAGCCTTCAAACATACTCTTGGCTTCATCTCCTGAAGTGCTTGTTGTACACTGAATGTGTGGAAATAGAGAATGCATGAAAACACAGTGATAAAGGTTATTTTATATTGGGGACAATTAACGCTTATTACATTTTAAGTGATTATTTGATAACTATTTCTTAAAATGAGTAGGGATTTAGAGTCTCTCAACAGAGTATTTTATTGGGAACCAACATACATGCAAAGGGGAGTGTTTGTCACATTTTGATAGAATGTTCCATTGCCCTTATATTTCTATAAACATCCGATCCTAATGACTGATGATCTGTTTGTGTCTGTAGGAAATAAATACTGTGAAGCTGGCAGCAAACTTTGGCAAACTTTGTACAGTCCCCCTGGACAGCATTCTTGTAGACAATGTTGCACTACAATTTTTTATGGGTAGGTAAAACTTTATTTAAATAATATAGACATTAATTCTTTTGGTTTTAAATTTGTGGTATAATACAAGCAACCCAAAAATTCTAAAATATGATACTTTTAAGTGTATAGTCCAGTGATATTTAATATCCTGCCATCTCTCTAAGGTGGTTCTTCTGTTACCACTTTTGAAAGAGATCAGCTTCCGTTCTTAGCACATCCTCAGGTGTCTTCCATGTTACAGCATATGTCAGAATTTTTCTCCTTTTTCAGGGTGTCACATACATACACATACATGTGGGCTCACCTCCCCTGCCCCTCAGTACCTTTTGTGTATCCATTTGTCCCCATGGGAATGTTGGGTTGCTTTCATCGTTCTTCTAGTGAGCGTGAGTTTGTAATGTGTGTGTATGCAGAAGCAGCTTTTTGTGATGTGTGTGTATGCAGAAGCAGCTTTTTGAGATCCTTATTTACGTTCTTTCACGTATGTAACAGTATGTGGAAGTAGTCAGTCATAATTGTCTTGCTCATTCATTGACGAACCACTATACTTATTTTTCAGAGATTGTACCATTTTACATTTCAGCCAGTTTATCCTCCCCAGATCTTTATCCTGGCATTCAGAATTTTCTTTTTTTTTATTATCAAAACAAACTTTTTTTTTTCCATTTTACATACCAATCCCAGTTCCCGCTCCTTCCCCTCCTCCCATTCCCTTCACCTTTTTCCCCCTCCCGACCCCATCCTCTCCTCAGAGAGGGTGAGGCTCATTGCTTTGAGGAAGGTCCAAGGCCCTCCCTACTCTATCTAGACAGAGCAAGGTATCCCTCCAAAGAGAATGGGTTCCCAAAAAGCCAGTACAAGTAGTAGGGATAAATCCTGGTGCCACTGTCAGTGGCCCCTCAGTCTGCCTCAGCCATCCAGCTTTCACCCCAGAATTTTCCTTTCAGAGTTCCATCAGACAGACCCTGCCAGTCCTTCATGGTGGAGTTTAACAATTTAAAATATTAATGAATTTGAATGGCTATTATTTCTTTCTTTTCTTCATTCTTTCTTTTCTTCTTTCTTTCTCTCTCTCTCTCTCTCTTTTTTTTTGGTTTTTCGAGGCTGTGTTTCTCTGTGTAACAGCCCTGGCTGTCCTGGAACTAGCTACGTAGAACAGGCTGGCCTTGAATTCATACATATTATTTTTATCTGGTAAACATAACCAGTATACGTGAATCTTTGAATCATTATTTGTGTGATCAAAGTCTATGTGGTTTCATACAATGTTAATCTTAATTTTAATATACCTAGAAAATTACATGTTATTACTAATCTTTATTCAGAATAAATAAATGTTGATGAAGTAGTTGCTTATATAAAGTCTTACATAGAAAGTTCACAGGGAATTTTATCCTCAAAACATCCCATTTATGCCCATATTCAGAAGGATTAGGTGGGAAAAGATCTTAAGTTGCAGGGCCAGCCTGAACGGCTAGTGAGATTCTATCTCAAAAACAAATACAAAAAGCTTTCCTGTTTCCTATGTAATTGTTATTTAGCTTAACCAATTTATGGTTACTTTTTGACATTAGAGATTTTCTAAACCTTTTGTTTTTAATTGTTTCTTATCTTTTGAGATTAATATAATTCCATCATTTTCTCCTTATAAACCCTCTCATATATCCCACCTTGCTCTCTCATTAATTATTGTTCTGTACGATTTGCATATACATATATATTCCTTAACACATGCATGCACCCTGTTCGTTCTGTGTGGTGTTACTCAGGTTTGTTTTCAGGGATGACCGTTTAGCATTAGATGACCAGGTCGTGTGCTCTTCCCTGGGGAGACTGTCTCCCGACCTTAGCTTTCCTCAGTTGTTTGCCCGTAGTTCTTTCAGTGGGGTTCACTGAGTGCTCGTGGACTTTCTCTGGTCCACTTAGAGTTTGGATATTTGAAACTACAACCCTTCTTATTTTCAAACAGTAATATGAACCTAAAGTATGACGTTAATAACTGTTGCTATGCTTTTATTTGATAGATTACATGCAGCAAACTGGAGGTCAGGCACATCTCTTCTTCTGGATGACAGTGGAAGGCTACCGGGTTACAGCTCAGCAGCAGCTAGAGGTTTTATCAAGTCATCAAAGAGATGGGAAACAGCAGACCAACCAAACCAAAGGTCTGCTAAGAGCAGCTGCTGTTGGAATCTATGAACAGTATTTGTCTGAGAAGGTAAGAGTTTATTGTGGTCACTGTTTCTGTCTTAGGCAGTATCATTCATAATACTCAGTGTGGTCCTTACTATTTTGGGCATGGTGGCTTCAGTGACCCCACCTTGGTTAACCCTAAGGATAGCCTTCCTGTGCATTTGTATTCTCATTGTTTAGGAGAGGAATCCAGTTTTATAAAATCAAATTAGGATGTCCAGGTTAATGGAAGTCAAGACTGGTAGTTCCTTCAGATTCAGGTCCATGCTAGACAGAAGTCAGGAGGATAGAGGAGACTGCAGACAGAGTTGTCTAGCTTGCACAGGCCTTCATCTCAGTCCCAGCACTGTTTGAAAAGAAAGGTCAGGTTTTGTATTTCTGCATCTGCCGCATATGTTTTGAAATGAACATTCTAGTAATAGGTTTATCTTTAAGGTTTATTTTGTTCCCATATCACATTGGGACTTTGCCTCCAACATTGGTCACTAAAGTAGATTTAGGATAATGGTAGTCTTTTAGTAGACATTCGGAAGGGTTATCTGGTGTCAAATTAGTCAGTCATGTCATACCTACCTAACTACGATGGCTTGACTATTTACCTTCTGTGAACAGTGTATCCTGTGTGCCTAACACTGTATAACTATGTCTTAAGTAAATCTTTGTTAATCCTTAATAGTGATTTTGAATAACCTTCGATAGAATTATCTCCATTTTTTCCAATTCGGGAGTAATGTATAGTAAGAGCAAATTTGCTCAATAAAAAACAAGAACAAATTTGTCTGCCAGTGCTAGCAAGATGACTCAGCGGGAGAGAGCACTGGCTGTTCTCCAGAAGGTTTGGGTCGATCCCCAGCACCCACAGGGCAGCTCACAATTGTTTGGAACTCCCATTCCAGGTGTACAGCACCCTTTCCTGAACTCTGTGGGCACTAGGAGTACATGTAATACACAAAAGAAATACTTAGACACATAATTAAGCAAGTCTTAAAAAATTCTTTGTTAGTCTTTTGCAACATACAGGATGAACAATACATTGTAGCTCTATTTTAGCTTTCTTAAATACTCAGTGCCATTGGTAAAGCTTCTTGTCTGCTGACTACTTTAAGCGATGTGATCCTGTTCTTAACTTCTCTTATCTCCTGTTTATATTTAGGAATTACAAAGCTCATTATATTTTTCTCTGTTAGGCATCTCCAAGAGTTATTGTTGATGACTATTTAGTAGCAAAATTAGCAGATACTTTGAATCATGAAGATCCAACTCCAGAAATCTTTGATGACATTCAAAGAAAGGTATTCATATTTCATGTTTCTTGAAAAAGTATTTCTGTGTACAGACAAGTTTTTTTTTTTTTGGTAGAATAGTTACTAGAAAGGTACTAGAATTGTAAAAACTCTTAACTGCAGCAATATAAATGACTATTTTATTTCTTTGAATGACCATTTATTTTGGGTTGCTTTGTTTAATATGAAGTAAGAGCCAGATACTTGTCTAAGAATTCAGTAAGTAGATACCTGTATATAAAAAAGCATGCCTCAAAAATTCATCTTAATATGTCTTCATAAATGTATTTGTTTGTTTCTTAGAAAGCACTACTTCCCAGAGCATAAAAATGTCATAATATCACATAACTTTTATTAAGGTAGGAACCTTTTAGTCACTGGAGGGTTCAGAATATCATAGTAGTTATTAAACTATCTTATTATTGACACCTTTTAAGTTATGATATATTATAGAAAAATATCAGTGTAGCCTTGTGATACTTTATGTAGCAAAATCATTAATTAATATGTATTAAGTTTTGAATACCTCAATTATTTCAACAGGTATATGAATTGATGCTGCGGGATGAAAGATTTTATCCTTCCTTCAGGCAGAATGCACTCTATGTGCGGATGTTAGCTGAGCTTGACATGTTAAAAGATCCGAGTTTCAGAGGATCAGACGATGGGGATGGAGGTAAGGTGGTAGCAAATGAATGTGTTTGTGAGTGTGTGTGAGTGTGTTTGTGTGTTGGCATGTTGGTGTGTGTGAGTGTGTTTGTGTGTGTGTGTTGGTGTGTGTGAGTGTTTGTGTGTGTCTCAGTATGCATTCTAATTACCAAAAGAGTGACCTTTTAAACATGATAAAAATTGTTTTTAAACCCAAATGTAAACTGTACTATATTTTAAAGCTTATAAGGGAATATGAGAGTAAGAACTTTTTTAACATGGATCATCCAAAATATTTTTCTTTTGTACTCAGTAACCGTGGGACCAAGTGAGGAGAGCGGGCGCTCTGAAGCTGCCCGCTGTAAAGCCATGTGCAGTGTGAGCTGTTTGCTTCCTCTCCGTGTCTAGAGCTCACACATTGTGGGCACCTTCTTTCAACCTAGAAAACCCCCAGCCATTTCTCCAGCCGCTAACTTCTTTTTAAACGCTGATCCTGAGAGTTACCAGCGTGTTGTAGTGATGTGCACGTGTAAGCGCAGGGCATGCTTAGGTCGGTACATGGTTCTGTGGCTCACTGCTTATGTCAGATAGTTTATTCACTGTAAGCCTCATTTTGTCAGTTGTACTATCCTATCATCATACAGTAATTAAGTCATCATTTTTAAACAAACTTCTCTGTGTGAAAATGTTTTATGAGTTAAAGCACACACCTAAAGGCTGTACAAGTGAACCATGAGGCCTTTGGACATGAGTTCCTAGATCCAGTGATTGTTTTACTGTGATTACATTTGGAAACTTTGTTAAGGAGCAGTTAGCTGTCTAAGATTTGAACGGCTTTCTACTATGTTCTGAATAAATAAGGAATGTAAAGATAAAGTAAATTGGAAAATATAGAACTAATTACATCTTTTGGTTATGACCACTTACTTTTGCATAGACTTTTGGACAAGACGATTCAGTGCGTAATCCACTGGAGTACTCAAGCTATGAGTGTGTAGCTAAGGGAGGGATTCATTTTCTGAGCTGTCACGCTTTGTAGCTCTGGAGAGGAGGAGTGGAGCTGTACAGTTTATCTGTGTTTCTTTGCTGCTGGAAAATGGTAGCTCTTCTGTGAAGTTTGAGAAAGCAGTCTGTCAGCTCACTGTGCTAAAATAACTATTGTAAAGTCTTTATTATTAATTACATCCATTTGAAAATTATCTTAGTAATTTTAAAGTGGGTTTGTTGTGTAACTCGGAATGGAACAAGATAAACTGAGTGATGATCAAGTTACCTAGGTGCTGTATGACTGAAGATACTAATAGAGCTTCTGTGTTCTATGTGGGTAGAATTGGCATGTTAAAACTCACTTTCTAGCCATTCAGTCCAAACCGTGTACTTATTGTCAACATAAATTAGGTTAAGACTGTGAACACACTTCTCTTATGTATCAGTTGTTGATTGACTCCAGATTAAATCACTAATTGTAGTTTGTAATTATATAGTGTGTGTGTTTGTGTGTGCACACACGTGTGCATATGTCACACCTGTGGATGTCGAGAGTATTGCTTGCAGGTCAGTTCTCTCTTTTCACCTGTTGTTCTGGGTTTCTAACTTAGCCGTGGCAGCCATCACCTTCATCTGCTAAGCCGTCTGCTTGCCCATGTTTATGTGTTTGTCTTTTTAGGATAATGCTTCAGTGCTTTCTGATACCTTCATATCTTAACTGATAGATTTTTATACTCAGAAAATAATTTTGAAAGCCAGTTTTAAAATTATAAAATTTTTAAATTATAAAATTGTGTAATCTGCACCATGATTTTAAATGGCTGTCAGCTTTATTGTCTTCTAGCCATGGATTTCAGCCCCTTGGCCTCACATTCTCAGTTGAGCTCCTACCTCTTACATCTCTCTGTACTGTTCCGTAGTTTGGAAACCTTTTTTAGTGACAAGACAAAAGAGATTGCCATGCCACAGAAGGGACAGGAAACAGTCAGTATATTTATTTACTTTAGGAATCATCTGATTATAAACCAAGAATATTTCTAGATGAAATTTCCCATTTTTATTTTTTGTGATCAGAGTTCTGGGGAGCTAAGAAATGTTCTTTGTTTAACAAGTTATTGAGGGTAGAAGGCGATACCAGCTACTCCTCTTAGAACTGCACAAGTAGTGTGGTCTATTTGAAGATTCATCTAACTAATCAAATTTATACATTTACTAAGGCCTGGAAAAGGTATATTAACTTTAAATTGTATATGAGTAGTGTTTTACATAGCAGAGACATCATAACTGAAAGTTTAATTTGCTTAGATACATAGTAAAACCCAAAGGGAAAGAAAACATCATTGTTCTTCATTAGTGTTAATAGTTGCTACTTACTTGCTAATGTTTATTTACATTTTTTGTTCTTATTCTAACACTTGCATTTTCCCCCAAGTAGGCATACAAAGTTGTGAGTCTTGGCATTTTTGTGCTCACTTTTCTCCTGTCTGTTTCTGTCTCTGTCTCTATAAGCACACATCATCAAGCCTAGCTATATACTTCTAACATTCATTACAAAATTATTTTCTCATCATGATTGCTTAACTAAATGGCATTACATGCAATGATCTCATCAACTAGACTGCAATGTTTTTTGCTGAATTTATGAGGAAACAGTGGACAATTAGATATTTTAAAAACCCGTGTGTTTGTATCTCACACTGAAGACTGATACTATTGATATATTTTTAATCCCCAGAAACAGAAGTCAGAAATAATTCTGCAGTTACCTAATGTGCTTTGCTCTAGGTTCTTGCCTTGAAACTGATTCGCATTGCATTAAACAGCATGTGACACACGAGAGACCTGTGAGTGTGTGTGCCGTCGGGTGTGCAGATTTTCATTTCAGCGTTAAATTGGCATGGTAGTTGGAGAGTTGAGGGTCAGGTGTTTAGAAGTGTAAAACAGTTCTGTTTTGTCTCTCTGCTCTTATTGAGCTGTATTACTGACCTTTAGATCTACATAAAGTAACAACTTTGAACTTTTTTGCTGTGTGTTAATCTTTATTTTTCTTTTGTAGAATCTTTTAATGGATCTCCTACAGGAAGTATAAATTTGGTAAGTACTACTTATAGGTACTTTAATTAGTAAAGTAGCTTGAAAATAACGTGGCAGGCTTTTGGTACGCGTAAGAAACGTCAAGCTGCCCTACAGAGTGGAAAGACATTGTGCTTTTAAAGAAATGCTAAGTTTGTAAGACATCGATCTGTACTTCGAGTTTCATCTTTAAGAAATGGTGATTAGATCAGACCTGCATAGCTGCAGTTGAATTTTATAAAGGAACTGATTTCTTTATCCCAAATTGGAGGCAGGGGTATCTCTGTGATCTCAGGGCCAGCCTGGTCTACATAGTTTCATGCCAGCCAGGGCTATATAGTGAGGCCACGTCTTTAAAAGAAAAAAGAAAAGGAATTATTTTTATCATTTTTAAATGCTATATTCATATATTTATTATCCTTAAAGCTTCAAATCACTTTTCTCTCACTTTCAAAAGAAATAGTAAATTGTTAAATAACTTTCAGCTTAGTTACTGTTGTGTTGCTGTAAAGAGACCCTGATCAAGGCAGCTCTTAGAAGAGAACGTAAGTGAGAGCTTGCTTACAGCTTCAGACGGTTAATTCATATGATCATGCAGGGAAATTGTGGCATCAGACAGGCAGACACAGTACTGGAGAAGTGGCTGAGAGCATCCTCTTGATGTGCAGGCGGAGACAGACACTGTACCAGGTCATTTCTTTTTGGGCCATCAACCAGCTCCCAAATCTATGACATTGAAACTAATTAGTTTTGAAATCTCAGCCTAGAGTTTCTGGCTAACTCTTTAAACATAATTTAACCTGTTTGTTTTTATATACCTTTTCCCTCGAGACTTACTGCCTTCTCTTTCCTTCTTTCCTTGCTTTCACTGCTTTTCTCATAGCTGGCTGACAGCAGCTGCCTGCCTGACTTCCCCTGGGCGTGTTCCTCTCTCTCCCTAATTCTCTTCTCTTTGGAGCCTAGATTTCTCCTCCTATTTATGCTGCCCGCCAGCCCCGCCTATCCCTCTCCTGCCTTGCTATTGGCCATTCAGCTCTTTATTAGACCAATAGGTGGCTTAGGCTGGCTAGATGAAACAAATGCAACATATCTTTACATAATTAAACACACATCCTTACATTGTTAAACAAATGCAGTGTAAACAAATGTAACACACCTTTACACAGGTAAAGTAATATTCTGCAGCATGAGCAAATGTCATCTTTACACAGTAAAGTATTCCCAAACAAGAGACTGGGCCTGGTGTGGTATTGGGAAACCTCAAAGCTCACCCAGGTGACAGACTTTCTCCAATAAGACTACACCTGCTACTCCTCCCCAAACAGCTCACCAACTGGGAGCTAAGCATGTAAACACGTGTACCCATGGAGGACATTCTCATTCGGGCTGCCACATATGTATAGAGTGTGCACCAAAACAATTCAAGTTCTTACAAAAAGGGTTTTGTAGTCAAAATTTTCTATCAATTATACCTTATTTAGAGAATTAAGAATGATAGGTTTTTAGCATATAAACTCCCTGGCAATAACTGGTTGAATCTTCCATAACGAACATATTATTTCTCCTGTATATCTGCTCTTGCCATTGGATGATGTGTTTCCTAGAGTACTGTTAGGAAGAGAGTCTAGTACTCTGTGAAATACTCAGCTCATAGTGTAGAGAGGTAAAGGATGACTTTTACTCCTACATTTCTTTCTTTTTTTCTTTTAAATTTTCTAATAAGTTCAGAGGTTTATTGTGACTTGTTTAGAGATCTATTGGAACTATACTGTTCCTTATTTGGAAATAACTTCATTGAGTAAATGTTTTTTTTTCAACATAGAGTATAACTTGCAAAACAGCTGAAGCAAAGCAGCCATAGGCATGCCAGATTCTTTATAACTTCTATAATGCTTTATAAATGTTTCTCTTGTTATATTTCAGAGTGTCATAACGAAAAAGAATTGTTTTTAGAGCATTCAATGTTAGCAATAATTTACATCATATATGTATAAACTTTGCAAACCTTGGAAACTTTTCTCAGTTTGAAATTTTCTAATATTCATATTTATAGTGTTTATACAAATGTTTAAACAGTAATAAAATGTGATTTTTTTTTCTTCATGTCTGAAGTAAATGCTTTTAGGTTTCTCTCTGTGGTTTTGGAGCCTGTCCTGGAACTCACTCTGTGTACCAGGCTGGCCTTGAACTAACAGAGATCCCCAGGCCTCTGCCTCCCAAGTGCCAGGGATTAAAGGCGTGTACCACCACCACTCAACCAGAAATTTTTAGATTTATTTATTTATCATGTATACAGTGTTCTGCTTTTATACATGCCTGCAGGCCAGAAGAGGGCACCAGACCTCATTAGAGATGGTTGTGAACCACCATGTGGTTACTATGAATTGAACTCAGGACCTCTGGAAGAGCAGCCAGTGCTCTTAACCTCTGAGCCATCTTCAGCTCATACATCTTTTAAATTTGGCTTTTGTGTAGCTGGAGTCACTCATATTTACTTTATGATATGAATCAAATTTTAGTGTCTAGCTAAATTTAAAAAATAGGATTATGAACTAAACGTAGTTGTTGATTGTAATATACTGAGCAGTGAAAGCACTTAATGCATTGACTGTTGACATATGACCCTGTTGAGATCAGCAGGTACATGACTGCTGCCACCTCCACCAGAGACGGTGGTGCGCTTGTGTTTGCTGAGCTAACAAAGTTTGTAGTTCTAGCTGGGCACAGTGCTGTCTGCAGACTGTGTCAGCCTGGACAGCAGTCTGTAAAAGCAGTGAAGAGGGAGTAAAAATGTCGAAGTCAAAATTTTGCCATAACATAAAATTAGAAAACAAACGAACAAATGAGCCATTTTCTTTTCCGTGCAAGATGTTTAAGAATGTTAGCTCAGGGATTACTATATAAACTGATGATCTTAGTGTGATATTAATGCGCTTGTTTTAAAATCACAATTTTCTTTTCCCAAACAGTACTTTTTCCAAATTAGATGTGACTCTGGAGTTAATACTGTTTTACCATTTAAAATTTCATAGTCTAGTTGTTATTTACTTATGTATGGCAATTGCAGCAACATTTAGGAGGGTTTTTTTAATCATTTTGTCATATATGTAATATAAAAGAGGATTGTTATTGTTATGCTTTATTTTTGAAAAATTATTTTGTGAATTTCTGTGCTGTTATTGAAAGAACGTATAGTTTTTAAATTACAGGTAGATATTGGATATGTAAATTATTGATTGTGCAATTTCTGTTTAGAAAACATTGTAGTATGAGCCACAGGAACACTTAAAGTATATGTGTTTCACTTCTTTCCTAATATTTTCACTTTTTCTGTGCCCTAACAAAGGTAGAACTGTTATTAATGCATAAATCTTATTAGAGATGAGCTGCAGAGGGGTTTTTGTTGGAGCCAGATAGCAGAGTGCATGCTCCACTGCGAAATACCAAATCCTGTGCCCCAAAGGAAATAGAGTATTGAGATAAGCACCTTGTGCAGAAGGAGTGGGTGGAGAACGGCGGCGTGTCAGGCGGTGGGGGCATCAAAGGAGGAGGACCTTGTAGGCAGGGTCTTCAGAGAGCAGCTTCAGGTTGCCTGGTTTTGTTGTCTCTGTGTGTCCTGTCTGCCTTGGAGATGTGTTTGTGTGGGGGTACAAATGTATGTGACCAAGTGATTTAAAATATGAGTGTCCTAGTTTAATAGTTAAATTAATTGTTGATCAATCAGTAATGATTTTGTTTGTAGCATTATAAATTTTACTAACAAAAGTCTTAGTCTGAACTTACATCCGTTTGCTAAGTAGTCACAATGGCTAATTATTATAATAGTTTTCTAAATACTTTTACATATGTTCTCAATCTCACATACCCTGTGAGGCAGGTGTCTTTACCCTCCTTTTGTGTGAGGTAAAATAAGTTAACTGATTATTTCTCAGTTAATGAAAGTGCTAAGGAATGTATCTGTCTGAAGTATATTTCACCATTAAGAATTCTTATTGTAAAGAGTTCTAATTTTTAATTTTCTTCCTTTATAGTGTCTATAATTGAAACTAAGTTACTGTATGTGGATAAGTAATGAAGAGACTATTGTGATATGTTAAATTGGTTTTTTAGTTTCTTTTTTATTTTGTTTAAATACTGGGTCTTGGGTGTGGCTCTGGCAGGCCTCAGATTCAAGGCTGCAGCCTTAGTCTCCCCATTGCAGGAGCACAGGAGCTTAGCGTTCTTGTCTAGCTCACTCAGAGAAAGGCAGAGTCTGCTGGTCTCAGTGTGTGGCCGTGCACATGGTGTGAAGCACACGCGAGGAGGTAGCAATGGTAGACCTTTGATACAGAATGACTCGTACTTCTCCTGTAAAGCTTATTCCCTAATTTTTTTTCCAGTCTTTGGATGACCTTTCAAATATGTCCTCTGACGATTCTGGCCAGCTTCATGCCTACATTTCCGACACTGGTAAGAGGCCTTGTGCTGCTCCCACTAAAGACGGGTGATTGTACAGTCCTGTTACCTACACATTTAGGATTGCGTTCAGCTTGTCTTGGGAACTTGTTTTCTGATTTTTTTTTTTTTTTAGACAAATTCATTAAGTCCTGTAATGTTTGGTTGCTTGTGTATTTGGATGTTTTTCTTCTCTAAGGTTGCCACATTTGAAAATGGTTACTTTCTAAGCATTTTATTGTTTAAAGTAAATTCCAGAGCCAGTCTTTTCCTCTTTGTACTTGAGTCTTGCTGACAGTCCCTTTCCTAATTCCCACTTCTTTCTCACGGAGCTCTTGGGTCTGTATTTGCTTTCATGCACTCAGGAGTTGGCAGAGATAGTCGGGGCAGGTGGGATTTGTGCGTGTTTTTCATGGAACCTCACAGATGCTCTCGTGGGTTGAGCAGCCTAAGACCTTGTGATAGGTAGTCTTACATGGTGCTGATGGTGTTTTCATGGCAGTTTCTCCCTAGCCTCTCACTGTCCTAGAGTGTAGGAGTGAGTGATTTTCTATACTTGATGAATTATACAGAGATTCATGTCTCAATTAAATTTCATTTAATTTACATTTGAGATTTTGAAAAGAGATTTTGACATGTAATTATAGTTTGAAACATAATGATCTGCATTTTAAAAAATGGCTCTGTTATACTTAATGAAGCGAAGGACTCACTTCTCCTCTTTTTGCTAGATTTCTGGAACAAGTTATCAGTCAGTGGATCCTTCACTTTTTACGTGTAGTGAATACACATTCTACTTTCTTTGGGGATATCACTAGAGAACACATTGTCAATTAAAGTGGAGGTCTGGTTATTTTTCCTTTTAACTTTTAAAGCACTTGTCCCACCTTTTTCTTCCATAAATTTTTAAAGAATTAGAGAAAGTCTTCGTGTTCTTTCTTGGCTTGTCTTCTAATTTTATGGATGTCTTTTCATGCAATAGGCATTTTTATTTCTTAGAAATACTAAATTTTATGTCTAGAAGAGAACATTTGTGCCCATGTCTCTGGTGTTAATATTTTTCTTTTCTTTTTTTTTTTTTTTTGGTTTTTCGAGACAGGGTTTCTCTGTGGTTTTGGAGCCTGTCCTGAAACCAGCTCTTGTAGACCAGGCTGGTCGTCTCGAACTCACAGAGATCCACCTGCCTCTGCCTCCCGAGTGCTGGGATTAAAGGCGTGCGCCATCACCGCCCGGCAATATTTTTCTTTTTAGGCTGTTCTGAGTTTCTTGTTTTATCAGTTATTTATTTTTAACAGTATATCCTTTAAATGCGTGAAAGCATAAAGCAAAACGTTTTTGGTAAATTGCTTTTTCCCTCATTCACACATACAGAACTTCTGGGGAAGTAGTGTCATATTGGGGTTAAGAGCACGGCTCTTGACCAGTTGCCGGGCTCAGACTTCACTCTGTAGCTCCAGTCAGAGGAGCTCCTGTGAGGTCTCTGCTAGAATTTCTTGTCCTGTCAAGTGGAACCTTGACAGAAATGCCTGTCTCATGGGATAGCTATGTGGGTGTATCTAACTACTAGTAATGGCTTATGTGTGACAGGCATCATTTTTGGGTCTTATTTATCTATTTTTCCAACTGGACACTGGTCCATGATCTCATGAGACCTTAGCATAAAACTACAGTTCAATGCCTTGCTGCTCTAGTGCCTTGCTACATGTTCACTGTCTCTTCTGATCTTTGGTGTCTCCTTGTTCTCACTAATTCATAGTTGGTTGTAGTGAGCTGCCTGATTGGCTTCTACACTATCTTTTTCAAACAGCCCTTGAGCACAATTGATAAAGCCAATCCTTGATTGATTTGGCCACTGTGTTTTAAAAAGCCAAATCTTCAGCTTGATGAAAAAGTCATTTATTATTTGATATGCCTAAGTCCGTAAGAGCAAGTTGACGGTATAATGTGAGCATTGTATATTGCTAAAATGCATATGTAGAATGTGATGACCAGAGTATTTCTGTTACTAATATTATCATCAGTATAATTATCATTGGCCAAATAAAATATATTGGTAATATATGTAAAGGTAAGGAAAGACAATTTTAAGTAGGAAGCGCACATTTTAGCATGAGGCTTTGTTCATGTATATTTGGCAATATAGATACCTACTTCTATGATATTAAAATAATTAAGAAGGTATATAGAACTCCTTTGTGAGATTGATTTGAAAGACAGCAAAATATTTAGTCAGCTCTAAAACCTCTCTTTTGTTTTTTTCACAATGGATTATTTTAATCTATCATTATATCAGTCTTAGAGTTTTGGTTAGTATAATAGCCTAAACTGCCACAATGCCTTCCACATATGGCAGTGTTGTGAAACTAGCTGAAGAAGTGTACAGGTACCATGGCCATAAGGAGAAACAAGCCCTTGGGAGTGAAGAAGCAGTGGTGCCCAGCCATACTCCCAGTAGCATAAAGACCATTGTCCTGGTTTGGATGACCTTTTTATGCAATCCGTTTAGGGACAACAGAACTGTGTCCTTCACTCAGTGGCGCAGAGGACAGATTGATGAGATACAAGAACTAGGAAGACTTAGTTTAGATTCATGTATGAAAACTGAGAAATGGAAAGTCGTAGTCGGGAATGGTATCTGATAGCCCTCCAAAGCAAAGCGCCAGTTATGTACCACCATGAGTGTCTGCATCTCACTGTCCTTGTCATCACATACCCCAGCGTCTCGGTCCAGAGAGAGTTAGTGTAGCTGGCCTTCCGAAGTCTTCAGATAGCACACTATCCACAGATGCTCTGTTCTCCTACTTTAAATCATAGAGTGTTCACGTGTGACCCCATTTATTTTGATCATCTCTAGATTGGAAACCCAGTACAATGAAGTGCTATATAAACAACTGATGTACTGTATTGGCTAGAGAATAAGAACAAAGATAAAAAAAAGTCTGTATATACCAGTACAAGCACGTTTAAATTGAAGTATACAGAAGGCCAGCTGTGAAAATCACTTAGAGTGGCAACAACTTTCCTTGTGCCTTCTTTCATAAGCCCAGAGCTCTGAGATGCCGAGCTTGAAAGTGGATTTCAGAAAGCAGCTCCAGAAGGAAACAGGAGCCACAGTAAAGAAAGTTATGTTCTTGAAAAATCAGAAATGACAATCTTAATAGTGCGTAGATATATTGAAAATATTCAGGAGAATAAATCCTAAGGTAAGCATGAAAAGAACCAAGGAGAGAACGTAAAATAAGAAATACAGTGGCTAAAACTGAGACGGATACCCAGTTCAGAACTTGAGGAGAGGGCCAAACTTCCATGTGGGCTGCCGCATGTGGTAGTGCCATGAAAACGGCGGACAGAGGTGTGCAGGTGCCACAGGCCATGAGGAGAAAGGGTGGCTCCGTTGGTAAAGTGCTTGCCACTGAAGCATGAGGGTGGTCAAACCGTAGCAGTACAGCGTGCTCTTGGAAACCTTGCAGGGCAGCTGGAGAGAGGAGTATTCGTGGGTCTTGCTGGTCAGCTAGGTTAGTCAGTTCTGTGAACAGCTCCGGTGAGAGACTGTCTCCAGCAAAAGTAGAGAGACTGAGAAACATATCTGAGGTTGGTCATTAGCTTCTACATGAATGTACACACATGCTGCACTGCTGCAGGTATATACACACTAGACACACATGAGAGGCACTGAAGTTTTGGAGACTTAGAGCCGTGGTTCTCAACCTATGAGTCAGGACCCTTTTGGGTGTTGCATATCAAATATCCTGTATATCATATGTTTACAGTATGATTCATAATAGTATCAAAATTAGTTATGAAGTAGCAACGAAGCAATTTTGTGGTTGGAGGTCAGCACATGATGAGGAACTATATTAAAGGGTTGTAGCATAGGAAGGTGGAGAACCTTACTGAGCTAGAGTCACACAGTAACTCTAGAAAGAGAAGAGCTTGATTTAGCACAAAGTAGAACAGGATTTTCCCTTTAAAGGCTCACTGACATGTGGTATATGGAAAGTCAGTGGGATGAGGGCTTATTTAGTTATTTATTGCTTGCTGCTGTTGCTAACCTTCTAGAATAAACTCCATTTGTGAGTTGGTGAACGTAATTGGTAGTTCTGAGGAAAGAATTACCAGAGGATGAGCCTTACCCTTTGGCTTTTTTGTTGTTCTTTAGTTGGACAGGTTTTAGTGAACTGCAAATGAACAGTAAAGGCTATTGTTATGTTTCCAGGGTTCCTGGTGTATGAAGTTTAGGAGACCCCACTGCTTCAACTCTGAGTAGTACAGTGGCAACATTCTTAATAATGACTAAAAGCTCTCAGGAAGAGCTGCCACAGAGCTGCAGTGGCCGTGGCCGCTGGCATCACTAGACTTTACCTTGTCTTACGCTGTAGTTGTTAGAAGACCGTGAACTTGTGAGCACAGAGCACTGGAATCTGTTTTATCCTCTGATGCCATTCTTTCATCTGTCATTTCAAATTCTTCACTTCATGGTGTCTTTTTTGTTTGTTTTTGTTCTTCATCTTCCTCCTTTTTGTGTCTTTTGTTCCTCTTCATTTTGTTTGAAATGACTAGTATATGCTGACTATGACCCATATGCTGTGGCAGGCGTTTGTAATGATCATGGCAAGACATACGCGCTGTACGCCATCACTGTACACCGGCGCAGCCTAAACACCGAGGAGATGTGGAAAACCTACCGGCGTTACAGTGACTTCCATGACTTCCACATGAGGATCACTGAGCAGGTAATGAGGCTGTGAAGCCTGGGCCTTATACTCTCTGTCGGTTCCGCTTTGGATCTACATTTCTCTAAGAATGTTCACATTGTATAAAGTTGATGAGAGAAAATAAGGTGCTGATATTTTATATAATTGGTATAATTGGTGGCATGGTTTTAAGCAGTGAACCACTAAATCAGATGTAGAAACTTGAACCAGTCTCACTCATTGCGGAGTAACAGCAAAGCACCATGGTCTTGAAACTGGAAAAGTTTGGACATGGATGGAGGCAAGGGGGCTCTCTGTAGATGTGGTGGTTTGCAGAGGGAAGAAGACGGCTAGGACCGTCTGAACACGGTGGTGGGTTTCAGAGCCATAACTTAAAGCCACAGTTACTTTGAATGGTACTTGCACCCAACAGTGTTGCTGAAACCTGGGCACTTTGCTTAAGTTCCTTTGAACCACAGTCTAAAATGAACCTGACATTAACCAAATACTGTTTTAAATTCTTACTAAATTTAATCTTTTTTTGTGGAAGTAACTATAAAGACTTAACGTTGAATGAAAAGAAACTGTTTCTCTTGATTATTTTTGAAAAGCTATTTTTTTCTTCTCCTTAGAACAATACCAGATGAGAGATGGAATAGGAGCTATTTTCCCCATTGAAAATCTTTGGTTGATCAAAATATTAGTTATATAAGTAGTATCAAGTCAATAAAATTAAGATAATGCCTAATTGAATTTTAGATAACATTGTACTGTAGAAATAAGACTTAATATATTTGAAAAAATACGGTTGGTACCATGATAGTCTCATTACAATATTTAGTAGATAGAGCAGGATAAACTAAGAGCTTTGACATTATTAAAAACAAGAGGTTGTTGATCAACTTCTCTATTGGTAATAGGACTGTTTGTAATGCAATAAGTAATTATCTATGTGCATGTCTTTTCATTTATATTTTTCTGTGTTAATAGATCTTTTATGAAGGACTCTCCAACTCCCGTTGGAGAAAAGCTGTTTACTTCTTAAGTGTCAGATCATTGTCTAGAAGCAGGCAGCTCACATAGCTCTTCATGCACTCGAACTACTCAGAAGTGTATAAAAACTTAATGACCGAAAGCAGTTCCACTTAGTGTGCATTGGTGGGAGTTTGGTTTATAGGACATTTTTTTCTGTGGACAGATGATTGTAATTTTTCTCTTAGCACAAGAAAGTAAGTAAGTAAGTAGTGCTTAAAAGTGAAATGATTTTAAAATTTGTTTCATTTTATTTAATTTAATGAGTAATATTTTTTTCTCAATATAAGTAAATGAACTATCATTTTTCTTTAAAGACCTTAATAAATAGTCTTTATGGACAGATCGATAAAAATTAAAAATTTAATGTTATATGCATTTTAAAATGGCTAGAACTGTCCATTCATTTAGTTTTGAAAGATTTATTAAGATTCTCTTATATGCCCGACTCTTCCTAATTCCAGGGAAGCAGTGAAGCCGACAGGCAGCGTCGTTGCTCCAGGAGTATACAGTGCTGTAGACAGCATCATGTCTACATGGGTGCACAAACACTGGTGCCACTGATGTTATTGAAAATTTGTTTTACAACTGAATAAGGGAGTTATGTGTTTGAGAATTAACACATTTTGACTTTTTAAAATGTAACTTCAAAACTGCTTCAACAAATTTTTAGTGGTGTATTAAGAATCTAGACCCAATATGTTTAATGTTAAAAGATAAAATCTTTGAGCTTAGAGTGTCTATGATTTATATTTAGTATAACAGTTCTTTATAGAGGACATTCTAATTTAATATGTGTCAATTTTTACTTGTTTGGACATTTTTCTATTTTTCAAAATAATCCTGTATGTGTTTATAGCTTCTATAAAATTTATTGTCTTTTCTCATGACAGTAATATAGAATACTGATGTCCAGGCAGATAACTTAGAAAGGATTGTGTCCTTAAAATATAGACTTTCTATTTTGTGATGTTAAGTTACTTCTGTTGTTTGTTAGCATTTTAAAGTTTATGGAAAAATTGTTATTTTAATGACTGCTGCCATTTCTGTTCATAAAATACTCAGACTGCGTAAATCACATGCTGGAAATAATTCTACAAGCTGGAAGCCTGAGGTCCAGGGTTGACAGGTTTGGTTTCTGAGGTTTCCAGGTTGTCTCAGACAAGGCCATGGCCTCTCCCAGTGTGTATGCATTCCTAGGGTGTGCTGTCCTCCCCTGAGGATGGCAGAGTCAGCTTTTACTTAACGCTTACTGCAGACTAACTTAATGACCTCACTAAAGGCCTGGTCTTGAACATATGACGTGCAGGGTCCAGAGCCAAGGCCTTCAGCATGTGAACTTGGGGGAACGGTTCAGACCCTTGCACTTTGGTAAGAATTTAGAGTCATATACATAATGATATTTAGGAGGTTATCTATCTTTTAAAATAGCATAGGGTGTTAAGTTCCACAATGTAATTTAAAAAGGGGGGGAGGGTTCATTGATGTACCAGACAGCCTGTTTTACATATTGTATTTTATGAAGACTTATTCTTCTGGCTTATTTATAACCAGATTTGTGAGTTATCATTACTGCACTGTACTTTCAACTTATTGTCCCTATCCGTTTTTTTTTCCTTCTTGATAATGACTGAGGCAAAGGAATTATTTTGCATATATAGTGTGCAGTGAGCGGGTTCATGTTCTCACTCCAAACAGCCATTACATATTTCGCTGTGTCAGTTTGTCAGAATCTTCCAGCTTGAGATGAAAATGATTCTGAACCTCATTCTCTCTCCCTTTCTCTCATCTGCAATAGGAATTAGTTTTCTTTGTTGAAATAATGTAGTTTTTAAAAAAGGATGGTTTTAAAAACTTTGCTTACTTCAGTGTATTTAATATGGAAAGAGGGAAGGGACTGCCTGAAGCTTCAGGTCCTGGCAGTTGGCCGGGCCATTCCTAGTTCAGTCCTGCTCTTAGACCATGTTAACAAGCACTGTACTAAGAGCTTGTGCTTGAGAAGGTGCAGCAGATTGCTGTCGTGGACCACGAAGATGCACCCAAATGTTAAGTCTGTAGCAGCTAGGCTGCCGGATTGCTTTTTCATAGTGTAATTCGTGGTGAGGAAAAATTATTAATGCTTATTATAGTTGTATACAGAGCTGTAATATGGTTGCTGCCTATACTTAATAATTTGTCTTTTCTGCTTTTTAAAAAAATATATTACAGTGATTATTTTATTGTCATTAATATTAGTTTAGTTTTTATGAGATTAACAAGCCATAATGTCATAACTTTGATTTTAAATTTTAAATCTTTAATACTCTGTTCATGAGTCAAATAGTTGCTAAGAAAAGTACTAGCTTTACTATGAAATTGTGAATAATCTGAAAATTAGAATGCCAAACTGAGACTTCATACGGCAAATGCCCATTTTTATTTTTACCCGCCTTTGTTATTCTTTGTTTGATATTCTTTATTATTAAAAAGAGGTTACTATCTTTTTGGCTTTGGGGACAAGATTTTTGTGATGTTTTGTTTAATGTAAGAAAATATAACCTCAAATTATCTGAAGATACATTTGACATGTAGAGAAATTGTTATGTGGAAATCATTTCTCTTAAAAAGAGAACTTCCGAATGTATTTTGTCTTGTAGTTTGAAAATCTGTCGAACATATTGAAACTCCCTGGTAAAAAGACTTTTAACAACATGGACAGAGACTTTTTAGAAAAGAGGAAAAAAGATTTGAATGCCTATTTGCAGGTAAGGCCATTTTCCTGTTTTCCGTAGATTTCATTCACTATGATACAAGCGTGGAGTGGATTTCCTCATTGAGTTAGTTTGGTGTGGCATGTGCTTGGCGTGCTGTGACCCGGGGCTCTGTCTCCAGCCTACTTAGCAGTAAGAACGAAAACACAGCTGAGCTTTTGGCTGTAATAGTGGACTAATAATCGATTTTGAGGAGTGTATCAAATTGACATGTAGTCTTTTAAATAGTTTATTAACTATTTCTATATTTAGTGGTAAACATTTTCTTTTAAACACCAAGACTTGTTTCTTTATGTTTAGATGAGTATTTGTAGCATGTTTTTCAGATGATTGTATGTAGATACATCTGTGCCATACCCAACAGTTAAATGCTCCCAGTTCAATACATAGTAACTTTCACATGACCACAAAAACCTTTACAATCTTTTGTTCTCCAAATAGTTCAAGAGAGAAGTTGAGCTGAATATGCTTCTTGGATCCATCATCTTGGTCGTAAAATTTCCTCATAGGAAACAGCAAAACATATTTTACATGTTACATATTGCACAGGCTGGTAGGATGCCCAGAGATGCATTTTACGCCTGAATACGCAGAACCCAGGTGGAGTTTATCCTAGTTAGTGTCTCAGAAGGATGTCCCCACAGTGCACAGTGTCCCATTGCTCAGCTCATCCTCTTCTGCAGAGGAATCAGCAGACTGCAGCCAACAGATAAGCTCCTGTTTGGGAGCAAGAATTTTTATCTGTTGCCTGTAGCTGTGTTTCTTTCTTTTCTTTTCTTTCCTTTCTCTCCTTCTTTCTTCTCCGTCTTTCCCTCCCTTCTTCCTTCTTTTCTTCCTCCTTCCTTCCATCTTCTTCATAAGCAGGAGACTTGAATAGTTATGGTAGGGACTCATTGGTCATAACCTACATAATTATTATATGGCTCTTTTAGAAAAAAAAATCTTTTAGAAAAAGATTTAGGAAACTCCCCTTAGAATCGAGTGAAATTTAAAAGATAATATACTGAATATTTTGTTTAGCAGCGTTTCCTTCCCTGTCTTCTCTTAAATATTCACCCCTGTGACTAGCTTTGCTGATGACTGTAATTGTTCTTCCCTGTTTTCTGTACTGAAAGGACAGGAAGAGAACTCGAAACTGAACGCATGAATGCTGCGTTTCTAAAACTCTTCTAAACAGTTTGCCTGAAAAATATTCAGTTCTGGTTCTAGTTTTGTTTGCACCGTTGATGGCTTTTCCCAAATGAAGTCCTATAAGTGTTTTTAACGGTGGCTCTACTGTATACGTTTAGCTGATGTGTCACACCTTGTGGTGCAGAACGAACTAGCTAGACTATATTAAGTTCATTAGCATTTGTGGAAGCAGTATTTTGTTTTGTACATTTTAAATAACACTTGAAAGTTTTTATTTATGTATATCATAAAATTTTGGTTTTATTAATGTTAAACTTTAGCATAATTATATAAAAACACAGTTTTCTACCGTGTTTGAATTGTGGAGTCAGAAAATAAAGTATTTTATATTCTTAAATTATCAGGTGGAATTATAAACAGTCTTTTCCCTATCTTACCATCCTGAACTACTTTCTTTTTCCTGTTAGCTACTCTTGACTCCTGAGATGATGAAAGCCTCCCCAGCCTTGGCGCACTGTGTGTTTGATTTCCTTGAGAACAAAGCCTACAGTAAAGGGAAAGGAGATTTTGCTCGCAAGGTAAGCATAGTGTTAAATTTCCTTTTAAGATATTCTTCATGGCTCCTTTTTAAAAAAGAAAAATACAGATTTACACGTTTTAAAATGATAAGATGACAAGTGCATCTAGGCATGTGGGCTTCAGTCCGTTCACTGTTGCCTGGGATATCTGTTAATCCTAAAGATGGAGGAGAAAGACCACCAATCCAAATCATCATAACCACATTAATCAAGCAGTTAATAAAGACAAGTTTGTGTGTATGTGTGTATGGGCTCTCTCTCTCTCTTTCTCTCTCTCTCTCTCTCTAAAAGTGGCGTTCAGGATATCAGCATTGGATGGGAGGAAAACAAGGTTTTTATTGCTCAGGTCTAGAACCTTTCCAAGTGGGAGATTTGGTGGGCAAAATCGGGGGGGGGGGGTACACAGGGAGAACATTAACTTGAAATGAAGACCTGACTACTAGATGGTCATAAGATGGTAATAACAATCCTTTGAAACAAAGATAGGATTGCAAGGTGGTTGGGACAGTTTTGGAAACAGAGATATGGTTGCTGTTTCCCAGAACAGGCAGCACAGAACCATTTGTAGTGAAGGTACAGGTAGGGGGCATGGCCAGTCCTAGTTTGTCTTTGACTATAAAATGGCTTTCAGGCACAGGATGGAGGCAGGCTGGTTTGTGTTACCTCATATACGAGCGCACCTTGCAATCTAGTGGAGCTTAAAAGAAAGAAAAACAAGGGAACA